>NW_027411651.1:0-324223 GCF_047663935.1 Musca autumnalis | reverse complement strand
GGTGAACTTTTGTATTGGGAAAGTCATGCCCGGTGAACTTTTGTATGGGAAAAGTCATGCCCGGTGAACTTTTGTATTGGGAAAGTCATGCCCGGTGAACTTTTGTATTGGGAAAGTCATGCCCGGTGAACATTTGTATGGGAAAAGTCATGCCCGGTGAACTTTTGTATGGGAAAAGTCATGCCCGGTGATCTTTTGTACTGGGAAAGTCATGCCCGGTCAACTTTTGTATTGGGAAAGTCATGCCCGGTGAACTTTTGTATTGGGAAAGTCATGCCCGGTGAACTTTTGTATTGGGAAAGTCATGCCCGGTGAACTTTTGTATTGGGAAAGTCATGCCCGGTGAACTTTTGTATTGGGAAAGTCATGCCCGGTGAACTTTTGTATTGGGAAAGTCATGCCCGGTGAACTTTTGTATTGGGAAAGTCATGCCCGGTGAACTTTTGTACTGGAAAAGTCATGCCCGGTGAACTTTTGTATGGGAAAAGTCATGCCCGGTGATCTTTTGTACTGGGAAAGTCATGCCCGGTGAACTTTTGTACTGGGAAAGTCATGCCCGGTGAACTTTTGTATTGGGAAAGTCATGCCCGGTGATCTTTTGTACTGGGAAAGTCATGCCCGGTCAACTTTTGTATTGGGAAAGTCATGCCCGGTCAACTTTTGTATGGGAAAAGTCATGCCCGGTGAACTTTTGTATTGGGAAAGTCATGCCCGGTCAACTTTTGTATGGGAAAAGTCATGCCCGGTGAACTTTTGTATTGGGAAAGTCATGCCCGGTGAACTTTTGTATTGGGAAAGTCATGCCCGGTGAACTTTTGTACTGGAAAAGTCATGCCCGGTGAACTTTTGTATTGGGAAAGTCATGCCCGGTGAACTATTGTATTGTGAAAGTCATGCCCGGTGAACTTTTGTATTGGGAAAGTCATGCCCGGTGAACTTTTGTATTGGGAAAGTCATGCCCGGTGAACTTTTGTATTGGGAAAGTCATGCCCGGTGAACTTTTGTATTGGGAAAGTCATGCCCGGTGAACTTTTGTATTGGGAAAGTCATGCCCGGTGAACTTTTGTACTGGGAAAGTCATGGCCGGTGAACTTTTGTATTGGGAAAGTCATGCCCGGTGATCTTTTGTACTGGGAAAGTCATGCCCGGTGAACTTTTGTATGGGAAAAGTCATGCCCGGTGAACTTTTGTATGGGAAAAGTCATGCCCGGTCAACTTTTGTACTGGGAAAGTCATGCCCGGTCAACTTTTGTATTGGGAAAGTCATGCCCGGTGAACTTTTGTATGGGAAAAGTCATGCCCGGTGAACTTTTGTATTGGGAAAGTCATGCCCGGTGAACTTTTGTATTGGGAAAGTCATGCCCGGTGAAATTTTGTATTGGGGAAGTCATGCCCGGTGAACTTTTGTACTGGGAAAGTCATGCCCGGTGAACTTTTGTATTGGGAAAGTCATGCCCGGTGATCTTTTGTACTGGGAAAGTCATGCCCGGTCAACTTTTGTATTGGGAAAGTCATGCCCGGTCAACTTTTGTATGGGAAAAGTCATGCCCGGTGAACTTTTGTATTGGGAAAGTCATGCCCGGTCAACTTTTGTATGGGAAAAGTCATGCCCGGTGATCTTTTGTACTGGGAAAGTCATGCCCGGTGAACTTTTGTATGGGAAAAATCATGCCCGGTGAACTTTAGTATTGGGAAAGTCATGCCCGGTGAACTTCTGTATTGGGAAAGTCATGCCCGGTGAACTTTTGTATTGGGAAAGTCATGCCCGGTGAACTTTTGTATTGGGAAAGTCATGCCCGGTGAACTTTTGTATTGGGAAAGTCATGCCCGGTGAACTTTTGTATTGGGAAAGTCATGCCCGGTGAACTTTTGTATTGGGAAAGTCATGCCCGGTGAACTTTTGTATTGGGAAAGTCATGCCCGGTGATCTTTTGTACTGGGAAAGTCATGCCCGGTGATCTTTTGTACTGGGAAAGTCATGCCCGGTGAACTTTTGTATGGGAAAAGTCATGCCCGGTCAACTTTTGTATTGGGAAAGTCATGCCCGGTCAACTTTTGTACTGGGAAAGTCATGCCCGGTGAACTTTTGTATGGGAAAAGTCATGCCCGGTGAACTTTTGTATGGGAAAAGTCATGCCCGGTGAACTTTTGTATTGGGAAAGTCACGCCCGGTCAACTTTTGTATTGGGAAAGTCATGCCCGGTCAACTTTTGTATTGGGAAAGTCATGCCCGGTAATCTTTTGTACTGGGAAAGTCATGCCCGGTGAACTTTTGTATTGGGAAAGTCATGCCCGGTGATGTTTTGTACTGGGAAAGTCATGCCCGGTCAACTTTTGTATTGGGAAAGTCAGGCCCGGTGAACTTTTGTATGGGAAAAGTCATGCCCGGTCAACTTTTGTATTGGGAAAGTCATGCCCGGTCAACTTTTGTATTGGGAGAGTCAAGCCCGGTGAACTTTTGTATTGGGAAAGTCATGCCCGGTGAACTTTTGTATTGGGAAAGTCATGCCCGGTGAACTTTTGTATTGGGAAAGTCATGCCCGGTGAACTTTTGTATTGGGAAAGTCATGCCCGGTGAACTTTTGTATTGGGAAAGTCATGCCCGGTGATCTTTTGTACTGGGAAAGTCATGCCCGGTGATCTTTTGTACTGGGAAAGTCATGCCCGGTGAACTTTTGTATGGGAAAAGTCATGCCCGGTGAACTTTTGTATTGGGAAAGTCATGCCCGGTGAACTTTTGTATTGGGAAAGTCATGCCCGGTCAACTTTTGTATTGGGAAAGTCATGCCCGGTGAACTTTTGTATGGGAAAAGTCATGCCCGGTGAACTTTTGTATTGGGAAAGTCATGCCCGGTCAACTTTAGTATTGGGAAGTCATGCGCGGTGAACTTTTGTATTGGGAAAGTCATGCCCGGTGAACTTTTGTATGGGAAAAGTCATGCCCGGTGAACTTTTGTATTGGGAAAGTCATGCCCGGTGAACATTTGTATGGGAAAAGTCATGCCCGGTGAACTTTTGTATGTGAAAAGTCATGCCCGGTGAACTTTTGTATTGGGAAAGTCATGCCCGGTCAACTTTTGTATTGGGAAAGTCATGCCCGGTGAACTTTTGTATGGGAAAAGTCATGCCCGGTGAACTTTTGTATGGGAAAAGTCATACCCGGTGAACTTTTGTATTGGGAAAGTCATGCCCGGTCAACTTTTGTATTGGGAAAGTCATGCCCGGTCAACTTTTGTATGGGAAAAGTCATGCCCGGTGAACTTTTGTATTGGGAAAGTCATGCCCGGTCAACTTTTGTATGGGAAAAGTCATGCCCGGTGATCTTTTGTACTGGGAAAGTCATGCCCGGTGAACTTTTGTATGGGAAAAGTCATGCCCGGTGAACTTTTGTATGGGAAAAGTCATGCCCGGTGAACTTTTGTATTGGGAAAGTCATGCCCGGTGAACTTTTGTATTGGGAAAGTCATGCCCGGTGAACTTTTGTATTGGGAAAGTCATGCCCGGTGAACTTTTGTATGGGAAAAGTCATGCCCTTGTATGGGAAAAGTCATGCCCGGTGAACTTTTGTATGGGAAAGTCATGCCCGGTCAACTTTTGTATTGGGAAAGTCATGCCCGGTGATCTTTTGTACTGGGAAAAGTCATGTCCGGTGAACTTTTGTATTGGGAAAGTCATGCCCGGTGAACTTTTGTATGGGAAAAGTCATGCCCGGTGATCTTTTGTACTGGGAAAGTCATGCCCGGTGAACTTTTGTATTGGGAAAGTCATGCCCGGTGATCTTTTGTACTGGGAAAGTCATGCCCGGTGAACTTTTGTATTGGGAAAGTCATGCCCGGTGAACTTTTGTATGGGAAAATCATGCCCGGTGAACTTTTGTATTGGGAAAGTCATGCCCGGTGAAAATTTGTATGGGAAAAGTCATGCCCGGTGAACTTTTGTATGGGAAAAGTCATGCCCGGTGAACTTTTGTATTGGGAAAGTCATGCCCTTGTATTGGGAAAGTCATGCCCGGTGAACTTTTGTATTGGGAAAGTCATGCCCGGTGATCTTTTGTACTGGGAAAGTCATGCCCGGTGAACTTTTGTATGGGAAAAGTCATGCCCGGTGAACTTTTGTATTGGGAAAGTCATGCCCGGTGAACTTTTGTATTGGGAAAGTCATGCCCGGTGAACTTTTGTACTGGGAAAGTCATGCCCGGTGAACTTTTGTACTGGGAAAGTCATGCCCGGTGAACTTTTGTATTGGGAAAGTCATGCCCGGTGAACTTTTGTATGGGAAAAGTCATGCCCGGTGAACTTTTGTATTGGGAAAGTCATGCCCGGTGAACTTTTGTATTGGGAAAGTCATACCCGGTCAACTTTTGTATTGGGAAAGTCATGCCCGGTGAACTTTTGTATTGGGAAAGTCATGCTCGGTGATCTTTTGTACTGGGAAAGTCATGCCCGGTGAACTTTTGTATGGGAAAAGTCATGCCCGTCAACTTTTGTATTGGGAAAGTCATGCCCGGTCAACTTTTGTACTGGGAAAGTCATGCCCGGTGAACTTTTGTATGGGAAAAGTCATGCCCGGTGAACTTTTGTATGGGAAAAGTCATGCCCGGTGAACTTTTGTATTGGGAAAGTCATGCCCGGTCAACTTTTGTATTGGGAAAGTCATGCCCGGTCAACTTTTGTATTGGGAAAGTCATGCCCGGTGATCTTTTGTACTGGGAAAGTCATGCCCGGTGAACTTTTGTATTGGGAAAGTCATGCCCGGTGATCTTTTGTACTGGGAAAGTCATGCCCGGTCAACTTTTGTATTGGGAAAGTCATGCCCGGTGATCTTTTGTATGGAAAAGTCATGCCCGGTGAACTTTTGTATTGGGAAAGTCATGCCCGGTGAACTTTTGTATTGGGAAAGTCATGCCCGGTGATCTTTGTACTGGGAAAGTCATGCCCGGTGAACTTTTGTATTGGGAAAGTCATGGCCGGTCAACTTTTGTATTGGGAAAGTCATGCCCGGTCAACTTTTGTATTGGGAAAGTCATGCCCGGTGATCTTTTGTACTGGGAAAGTCATGCCCGGTGAACTTTTGTATTGGGAAAGTCATGCCCGGTGAACTTTTGTATTGGGAAAGTCATGCCCGGTCAACTTTTGTATTGGGAAAGTCATGCCCGGTGAACTTTTGTATGGGAAAGTCATGCCCGGTGAACTTTTGTATTGGGAAAGTCATGCCCGGTGAACTTTTGTATGGGAAAAGTCATGCCCGGTGAACTTTTGTATTGGGAAAGTCATGCCCGGTGAACTTTTGTATTGGGAAAGTCATGCCCGGTGAACATTTGTATGGGAAAAGTCATGCCCGGTGAACTTTTGTATGGGAAAAGTCATGCCCGGTGATCTTTTGTACTGGGAAAGTCATGCCCGGTCAACTTCTGTATTGGAAAGTCATGCCCGGTGAACTTTTGTATTGGGAAAGTCATGCCCGGTGAACTTTTGTATTGGGAAAGTCATGCCCGGTGAACTTTTGTATTGGGAAAGTCATGCCCGGTGAACTTTTGTATTGGGAAAGTCATGCCCGGTGAACTTTTGTATTGGGAAAGTCATGCCCGGTGAACTTTTGTACTGGGAAAGTCATGGCCCGGTGAACTTTTGTATTGGGAAAGTCATGCCCGGTGAACTTTTGTATGGGAAAAGTCATGCCCGGTGTTCTTTTGTACTGGGAAAGTCATGCCCGGTCAACTTTTGTATTGGGAAAGTCATGCCCGGTGAACTTTTGTATGGGAAAAGTCATGCCCGGTGAACTTTTGTATTGGGAAAGTCATGCCCGGTGAACTTTTGTATTGGGAAAGTCATGCCCGGTGAACTTTTGTATTGGGAAAGTCATGCCCGGTGAACTTTTGTACTGGGAAAGTCATGCCCGGTGAACTTTTGTATTGGGAAAGTCATGCCCGGTGATCTTTTGTACTGGGAAAGTCATGCCCGGTGATCTTTTGTACTGGGAAAGTCATGCCCGGTCAACTTTTGTATGGGAAAAGTCATGCCCGGTGAACTTTTGTATTGGGAAAGTCATGCCCGGTCAACTTTTGTATTGGGAAAGTCATGCCCGGTGAACTTTTGTATGGGAAAAGTCATGCCCGGTGAACTTTTGTATGGGAAAAGTCATGCCCGGTGAACTTTTGTATTGGGAAAGTCATGCCCGGTCAACTTTTGTATTGGGAAAGTCATGCCCGGTGAACTTTTGTATTGGGAAAGTCATGCCCGGTGAACTTTTGTATTGGGAAAGTCATGCCCGGTGAACTTTTGTATAGGGAAAGTCATGCCCGGTGAACTTTTGTATTGGGAAAGTCATGCCCGGTGAACTTTTGTATTGGGAAAGTCATGCCCGGTGAACTTTTGTATTGGGAAAGTCATGCCCGGTGATCTTTTGTACTGGGAAAGTCATGCCCGGTGATCTTTTGTACAAGGAAAGTCATGCCCGGTGAACTTTTGTATGGGAAAAGTCATGCCCGGTGAACTTTTGTATTGGGAAAGTCATGCCCGGTGAACTTTTGTATTGGGAAAGTCATGCCCGGTCAACTTTTGTATTGGGAAAGTCATGCCCGGTCAACTTTTGTATTGGGAAAGTCATGCCCGGTGAACTTTTGTATTGGGAAAGTCATGCCCGGTCAACTTTTGTATTGGGAAAGTCATGCCCGGTGAACTTTTGTATTGGGAAAGTCATGCCCGGTGATCTTTTGTACTGGGAAAGTCATGCCCGGTGAACTTTTGTATGGGAAAAGTCATGCCCGGTCAACTTTTGTATTGGGAAAGTCATGCCCGGTCAACTTTTGTACTGGGAAAGTCATGCCCGGTGATCTTTTGTACTGGGAAAGTCATGCCCGGTGAACTTTTGTATGGGAAAAGTCGTGCCCGGTGAACTTTTGTATGGGAAAAGTCATGCCCGGTGAACTTTTGTATGGGAAAAGTCATGCCCGGTGAACTTTTGTATTGGGAAAGTCATGCCCGGTCAACTTTTGTATTGGGAAAGTCATGCCCTTGTATTGGGAAAGTCATGCCCGGTGAACTTTTGTATTGGGAAAGTCATGCCCGGTGAACTTTTGTATGGGAAAAGTCATGCCCGGTGAACTTTTGTATTGGGAAGGTCATGCCCGGTCAACTTTTGTACTGGGAAAGTCATGCCCGGTGATCTTTTGTACTGGGAAAGTCATGCCCGGTGAACTTTTGTATGGGAAAAGTCATGCCCGGTGAACTTTTGTATTGGGAAAGTCATGCCCGGTGACCTTTTGTATTGGGAAAGTCATGCCCGGTGAACTTTTGTACTGGGAAAGTCATGCCCGGTGAACTTTTGTACTGGGAAAGTCATGCCCGGTGAACTTTTGTATTGGGAAAGTCATGCCCGGTGATCTTTTGTACTGGGAAAGTCATGCCCGGTGAACTTTTGTATGGGAAAAGTCATGCCCGGTGAACTTTTGTATGGGAAAAGTCATGCCCGGTGATCTTTTGTACTGGGAAAGTCATGCCCGGTCAACTTTTGAATTGGGAAAGTCATGCCCGTGAACTTTTGTATGGGAAAAGTCATGCCCGGTGAACTTTTGTATTGGGAAAGTCATGCCCGGTGAACTTTTGTATTGGGAAAGTCATGCCCGGTGAACTTTTGTATTGGGAAAGTCATGCCCGGTGAACTTTTGTACTGGGAAAGTCATGCCCGGTGAACTTTTGTATTGGGAAAGTCATGCCCGGTGATCTTTTGTACTGGGAAAGTCATGCCCGGTCAACTTTTGTATTGGGAAAGTCATGCCCGGTCAACTTTTGTATGGGAAAAGTCATGCCCGGTGAACTTTTGTATGGGAAAAGTCATGCCCGGTGCTCTTTTGTATGGGAAAAGTCATGCCCGGTGAACTTTTGTATTGGGAAAGTCATGCCCGGTCAACTTTTGTATTGGGAAAGTCATGCCCGGTCAACTTTTGTATTGGGAAAGTCATGCCCGGTGATCTTTTGTACTGGGAAAGTCATGCCCGGTGAACTTTTGTATTGGGAAAGTCATGCCCGGTGAACTTTTGTATTGGGAAAGTCATGCCCGGTCAACTTTTGTATTGGGAAAGTCATGCCCGGTCAACTTTTGTATTGGGAAAGTCATGCCCGGTGAACTTTTGTATTGGGAAAGTCATGCCCGGTCAACTTTTGTATTGGGAAAGTCATGCCCGGTGAACTTCTGTATTGGGAAAGTCATGCCCGGTGATCTTTTGTACTGGGAAAGTCATGCCCGGTGAACTTTTGTATGGGAAAAGTCATGCCCGGTCAACTTTTGTATTGGGAAAGTCATGCCCGGTCAACTTTTGTACTGGGAAGGTCATGCCCGGTGATCTTTTGTACTGGGAAAGTCATGCCCGGTGAACTTTTGTATGGGGAAAGTCATGCCCGGTGAACTTTTGTATTGGGAAAGTCATGCCCGGTGAACTTTTGTATTGGGAAAGTCATGCCCGGTGAACTTTTGTATTGGGAAAGTCATGCCCGGTGATCTTTTGTACTGGGAAAGTCATGCCCGGTGAACTTTTGTATGGGAAAAGTCATGCCCGGTCAACTTTTGTATTGGGAAAGTCATGTCCGGTCAACTTTTGTACTGGGAAAGTCATGCCCGGTGAACTTTTGTATGGGAAAAGTCATACCCGGTGAACTTTTGTATGGGAAAAGTCATGCCCCGTGAACTTTTGTATGGGAAAAGTCATGCCCGGTCAACTTTTGTATTGGGAAAGTCATGTCCGGTCAACTTTTGTACTGGGAAAGTCATGCCCGGTGAACTTTTGTATGGGAAAAGTCATGCCCGGTGAACTTTTGTATGGGAAAAGTCATGCCCCGTGAACTTTTGTATTGGGAAAGTCATGCCCGGTCAACTTTTGTATTGGGAAAGTCATGCCCGGTCAACTTTTGTATTGGGAAAGTCATGCCCGGTGATCTTTTGTACTGGGAAAGTCATGCCGGGTGAACTTTTGTATTGGGAAAGTTATGCCCGGTGATCTTTTTGTACTGGGAAAGTCATGCCCGGTGAACTTTTGTATTGGGAAAGTCATGCCCGGTGAACTTTTGTATGGAAAAGTCATGCCCGGTGAACTTTTGTATTGGGAAAGTCATGCCCGGTGAACTTTTGTATTGGGAAAGTCATGCCCCGGTGAACTTTTGTATGGGAAAAGTCATGCCCGGTGAACTTTTGTATTGGGAAAGTCATGCCCGGTGAACTTTTGTATGGGAAAGTCATGCCCGGTGAACTTTTGTATGGGAAAAGTCATGCCCGGTCAACTTTTGTATTGGGAAATTTATGCCCGGTCAACTTTTGTATTGGGAAAGTCATGCCCGGTGAACTTTTGTATTGGGAAAGTCATGCCCGGTGAACTTTTGTATTGGGAAAGTCATGCCCGGTGAACTTTTGTATTGGGAAAGTCATGCCCGGTGAACTTTTGTATTGGGAAAGTCATGCCCGGTGAACTTTTGTATTGAGAAAGTCATGCCCGGTGATCTTTTGTACTGGGAAAGTCATGCCCGGTGATCTTTTGTACTGGGAAAGTAATGCCCGGTGAACTTTTGTATGGGAAAAGTCATGCCCGGTGAACTTTTGTATTGGGAAAGTCATGCCCGGTGAACTTTTGTATTGGGAAAGTCATGCCCGGTCAACTTTTGTATTGGGAAAGTCAGGCCCGGTGAACTTTTGTATTGGGAAAGTCATGCCCGGTGAACTTTTGTATTGGGAAAGTCATGCCCGGTCAACTTTTGTATTGGGAAAGTCATGCCCGGTGAACTTTTGTATTGGGAAAGTCATGCCCGGTGAACTTTTGTATTGGGAAAGTCATGCCCGGTGAACTTTTGTATTGGGAAGTCATGCCCGGTGAACTTTTGTATTGGGAAAGTCATGCCCGGTGAACTTTTGTATGGGAAATTCATGCCCGGTGAACTTTTGTATTGGGAAAGTCATGCCCGGTGATTTTTTGTATGGGAAAAGTCATGCGCGGTGAACTTTTGTATTGGGAAAGTCATGCCCGGTGAACTTTTGTATGGGAAAAATTCATGCCCGGTGAACTTTTGTATTGGGAAAGTCATGCCCGGTGATTTTTTGTATGGGAAAAGTCATGCGCGGTGAACTTTTGTATTGGGAAAGTCATGCCCGGTGAACTTTTGTATTGGGAAAGTCATGCCCGGTCAACTTTTGTATTGGGAAAGTCATGCCCGGTGAACTTTTGTATGGGAAAAGTCATGCTCGGTGAACTTTTGTATGGGAAAAGTCATGCCCGGTGAACTTTTGTATTGGGAAAGTCATGCCCGGTGAACTTTTGTACTGGGAAAGTCATGCCCGGTGAACTTTTGTATTGGGAAAGTCATGCCCGGTGAACTTTTGTATTGGGAAAGTCATGCCCGGTGAACTTTTGTATGGGAAAAGTCATGCCCGGTGAACTTTTGTATTGGGAAAGTCATGCCCGGTGAACTTTTGTATTGGGAAAGTCATGCCCGGTGAACTTTTGTATTGGGAAAGTCATGCCCGGTGAACTTTTGTATGGGAAAAGTCATGCCCGGTGAACTTTTGTATTGGGAAAGTCATGCCCGGTGAACTTTTGTACTGGGAAAGTCATGCCCGGTGAACTTTTGTATTGTGAAAGTCATGCCCGGTGATCTTTTGTACTGGGAAAGTCATGCCCGTTGAACTTTTGTATGGAAAAGTCATGCCCGGTGAACTTTTGTATTGGGAAAGTCATGCCCGGTCAACTTTTGTATTGGGAAAGTCATGCCCGGTGAACTTTTGTATGGAAAAGTCATGCCCGGTGAACTTTTGTATGGGAAAAGTCATGCCCGGTGAACTTTTGTATTGGGAAAGTCATGCCCGGTCAACTTTTGTATTGGGAAAGTCATGCCCGGTCAACTTTTGTATGGGAAAAGTCATGCCCGGTGAACTTTTGTATTGGGAAAGTCATGCCCGGTCAACTTTTGTATGGGAAAAGTCATGCGCGGTGATCTTTTGTACTGGGAAAGTCATGCCCGGTGAACTTTTGTATGGGAAAAGTCATGCCCGGTGAACTTTTGTATGGGAAAAGTCATGCCCGGTGAACTTTTGTATGGGAAAAGTCATGCCCGGAGAACTTTTGTATTGGGAAAGTCATGCCGGTCAACTTTTGTATTGGGAAAGTCATGCCCTTGTATTGGGAAAGTCATGCCCGGTGAACTTTTGTATTGGGAAAGTCATGCCCGGTGAACTTTTGTATGGGAAAAGTCATGCCCGGTGAACTTTTGTATTGGGAAAGTCATGCCCGGTCAACTTTTGTACTGGGAAAGTCATGCCCGGTGATCTTTTGTACTGGGAAAGTCATGCCCGGTGAACTTTTGTATGGGAAAAGTCATGCCCGGTGAACTTTTGTATTGGGAAAGTCATGCCCGGTGAACTTTTGTATTGGGAAAGTCATGCCCGGTGAACTTTTGTACTGGGAAAGTCATGCCCGGTGAACTTTTGTATTGGGAAAGTCATGCCCGGTGAACTTTTGTATGGGAAAAGTCATGCCCGGTAAACTTTTGTATTGGGAAAGTCATGCCCGGTGAACATTTGTATAGGAAAAATCATGCCCGGTGAACTTTTATATGGGAAAAGTCATGCCCGGTGAACTTTTGTATTGGGAAAGTCATGCCCGGTCAACTTTTGTATTGGGAAAGTCATGCCCGGTCAACTTTTGTATTGGGAAAGTCATGCCCGGTGAACTTTTGTATTGGGAAAGTCATGCCCGGTGATCTTTTGTACTGGGAAAGTCATGCCCGGTGAACTTTTGTATTGGGAAAGTCATGCCCGGTGAACTTTTGTATTGGGAAAGTCATGCCCGGTGAACTTTTGTACTGGGAAAGTCATGCCCGGTGAACTTTTGTACTGGGAAAGTCATGCCCGGTCAACTTTTGTATTGGGAAAGTCATGCCCGGTGAACTTTTGTACTGGGAAAGTCATGCCCGGTGAACTTTTGTATTGGGAAAGTCATGCCCGGTGATCTTTTGTACTGGGAAAGTCATGCCCGGTGAACTTTTGTACTGGGAAAGTCATGCCCGGTGAACTTTTGTATTGGGAAAGTCATGCCCGTTCAACTTTTGTATTGGGAAAGTCATGCCCGGTGATCTTTTGTACTGGGAAAGTCATGCCCGGTGAACTTTTGTATGGGAAAAGTCATGCCCGGTGAACTTTTGTATGGGAAAAGTCATGCCCGGTGATCTTTTGTATGGGAAAAGTCATGCCCGGAGAACTTTTGTATTGGGAAAGTCATGCCCGGTGAACTTTTGTATTGGGAAAGTCATGCCCGGTGAACTTTTGTACTGGGAAAGTCATGCCCGGTGAACTTTTGTATTGGGAAAGTCATGCCCGGTGAACTTTTGTATTGGGAAGGTCATGCCCGGTGAACTTTTGTATTGGGAAAGTCATGCCCGGTCAACTTTTGTATTAGGAAAGTCATGCCCGGTGAACTTTTGTACTGGGAAAGTCATGCCCGGTGAACTTTTGTATGGGAAAAGTCATGCCCGGTGAACTTTTGTATTGGGAAAGTCATGCCCGGTGAACTTTTGTATTGGGAAAGTCATGCCCGGTGATCTTTTGTACTGGGAAAGTCATGCCCGGTGAACTTTTGTATTGGGAAAGTCATGCCCGGTGATCTTTTGTACTGGGAAAGTCATGCCCGGTCAACTTTTGTATTAGGAAAGTCATGCCCGGTGAACTTTTGTACTGGGAAAGTCATTCCCGGTGAACTTTTGTATTGGGAAAGTCATGCCCGGTGATCTTTTGTACTGGGAAAGTCATGCCCGGTGAACTTTTGTATTGGGAAAGTCATGCCCGGTGAACTTTTGTATGGGAAAGTCATGCCCGGTGAACTTTTGTATTGGGAAAGTCATGCCCGGTGAACTTTTGTATTGGGAAAGTCATGCCCGGTGAACTTTTGTATTGGGAAAGTCATGCCCGGTCAACTTTTGTATTGGAAAAGTCATGCCCGTCAACTTTTGTATTGGGAAAGTCATGCCCGGTGATCTTTTGTACTGGGAAAGTCATGCCCGGTCAACTTTTGTATTGGGAAAGTCATGCCCGGTCAACTTTTGCATTGGGAAAGTCATGCCCGGTCAACTTTTGTATTGGGAAAGTCATGCCCGGTGAACTTTTGTATTGGGAAAGTCATGCCCGGTGAACTTTTGTATTGGGAAAGTCATGCCCGGTGAACTTTTGTATTGGGAAAGTCATGCCCGGTCAACTTTTGTATTGGGAAAGTCATGCCCGGTCAACTTTTGTATTGGGAAAGTCATGCCCGGTGAACTTTTGTATTGGGAAAGTCATGCCCGGTCAACTTTTGTATTGGGAAAGTCATGCCCGGTCAACTTTTGTATTGGGAAAGTCATGCCCGGTCAACTTTTGTACTGGGAAAGTCATGCCCGGTCAACTTTTGTATTGGGAAAGTCATGCCCGGTGAACTTTTGTATTGGGAAAGTCATGTCCGGTCAACTTTTGTATTGGGAAAGTCATGCCCGGTCAACTTTTGTATTGGGAAAGTCATGCCCGGTGAACTTTTGTATTGGAAAAGTCATGCCCGGTGAACTTTTGTATTGGGAAAGTCATGCCCGGTGAACTTTTGTATTGGGAAAGTCATGCCCGGTGAACTTTTGTATGGGAAAAGTCATGCCCGGTGAACTTTTGTATTGGGAAAGTCATGCCCGGTGAACTTTTGTACTGGGAAAGTCATGCCCGGTGAACTTTTGTATTGGGAAAGTCATGCCCGGTGAACTTTTGTATTGGGAAAGTCATGCCCGGTTTTTTTTTTTTTTTGTACTGGGAAAGTCATGCCCGGTGAACTTTTGTATTGGGAAAGTCATGCCCGGTCAACTTTTGTATTGGGAAAGTCATGCCCGGTGATCTTTTGTACTGGGAAAGTCATGCCCGGTGAACTTTTGTATGGGAAAAGTCATGACCGGTGATCTTTTGTATTGGGAAAGTCATGCCCGGTGAACTTTTGTATTGGGAAAGTCATGCCCGGTGAACTTTTGTACTGGGAAAGTCATGCCCGGTGAACTTTTGTACTGTGAAAGTCATGCCCGGTCAACTTTTGTATTGGGAAAGTCATGCCCGGTGATCTTTGGTACTGGGAAAGTCATGCCCGGTCAACTTTTGTATTGGGAAAGTCATGCCCGGTGAACTTTTGTATGGGAAAAAGTCATGCCCGGTGAACTTTTGTATTGGGAAGTCATGCCCGGTGATCTTTTGTATTGGGAAAGTCATGCCCGGTGAACTTTTGTATTGGGAAAGTCATGCCCGGTGAACTTTTGTATTGGGAAAGTCATGCCCGGTGAACTTTTGTACTGGGAAAGTCATGCCCGGTGAACTTTTGTACTGGGAAAGTCATGCCCGGTGAACTTTTGTATTGGGAAAGTCATGCCCGGTGAACTTTTGTATTGGGAAAGTCATGCCCGGTGAACTTTTGTATTGGGAAAGTCATGCCCGGTGAACTTTTGTATGGGAAAAGTCATGCCCGGTGAACTTTTGTATGGGAAAAGTCATGCCCGGTGAACTTTTGTATTGGGAAAGTCATGCCCGGTCAACTTTTGTATTGGGAAAGTCATGCCCGGTGAACTTTTGTATGGGAAAAGTCATGCCCGGTGAACTTTTGTATGGGAAAAGTCATGCCCGGTGAACTTTTGTATTGGGAAAGTCATGCCCGGTGAACTTTTGTATTGGGAAAGTCATGCCCGGTGAACTTTTGTATGGGAAAAGTCATGCCCGGTGAACTTTTGAATTGGGAAAGTCATGCCCGGTGAACTTTTGTATGGGAAAAGTCATGCCCGGTGAACTTTTGTATGGAAAAGTCATGCCCGGTGATCTTTTGCACTGGGAAAGTCATGCCCGGTGAACTTTTGTATGGGAAAAGTCATGCCCGGTGAACTTTTGTATGGGAAAAGTCATGCCCGGTGAACTTTTGTATTGGGAAAGTCATGCCCGGTGAACTTTTGTATTGGGAAAGTCATGCCCGGTGAACTTTTGTATGGGAAAAGTCATGCCCGGTGAACTTTTGTATTGGGAAAGTCATGCCCGGTGAACTTTTGTATGGGAAAAGTCATGCCCGGTGAACTTTTGTATGGGAAAAGTCATGCCCGGTGATCTTTTGTACTGGGAAAGTCATGCCCGGTCAACTTTTGTATTGGGAAAGTCATGCCCGGTGAACTTTTGTACTGGGAAAGTCATGCCCGGTGAACTTTTGTATTGGGAAAGTCATGCCCGGTGAACTTTTGTATTGGGAAAGCCATGCCCGGTGAACTTTTGTATTGGGAAAGTCATGCCCGGTCAACTTTTGTATTGGGACAGTCATGCCCGGTGAACTTTTGTATTGGGAAAGTCATGCCCGGTGAACTTTTGTATGGGAAAAGTCATGCCCGGTGAACTTTTGTATGGGAAAAGTCATGCCCGGTGAACTTTTGTATGGGAAAAGTCATGCCCGGTGAACTTTTGTATTGGGAAAGTCATGCCGGTCAACTTTTGTATTGGGAAAGTCATGCCCTTGTATTGGGAAAGTCATGCCCGGTGAACTTTTGTATGGGAAAATTCATGCCCGGTGAACTTTTGTATTGGGAAAGTCATGCCCGGTCAACTTTTGTATTGGGAAAGTCATGCCCGGTCAACTTTTTTATGGGAAAAGTCATGCCCGGTGAACTTTTGTATTGGGAAAGTCATGCCCGGTCAACTTTTGTATGGGAAAAGTCATGCCCGGTGATCTTTTGTACGGGGAAAGTCATGCCCGGTGAACTTTTGTATGGGAAAAGTCATGCCCGGTGAACTTTTGTATGGGAAAAGTCATGCCCGGTGAACTTTTGTATGGGAAAAGTCATGCCCGGTGAACTTTTGTATTGGGAAAGTCATGCCGGTCAACTTTTGTATTGGGAAAGTCATGCCCTTGTATTGGGAAAGTCATGCCCGGTGAACTTTTGTATGGGAAAAGTCATGCCCGGTGAACTTTTGTATTGGGAAAGTCATGCCCGGTCAACTTTTGTATTGGGAAAGTCATGCCCGGTCAACTTTTTTATGGGAAAAGTCATGCCCGGTGAACTTTTGTATTGGGAAAGTCATGCCCGGTCAACTTTTGTATGGGAAAAGTCATGCCCGGTGAACTTTTGTATGGGAAAAGTCATGCCCGGTGAACTTTTGTATGGGAAAAGTCATGCCCGGTGAACTTTTGTATTGGGAAAGTCATGCCGGTCAACTTTTGTACTGGGAAAGTCATGCCCGGTGAACTTTTGTATTGGGAAAGTCATGCCCGGTGAACTTTTGTATTGGGAAAGCCATGCCCGGTGAACTTTTGTATTGGGAAAGTCATGCCCGGTCAACTTTTGTATTGGGAAAGTCATGCCCGGTGAACTTTTGTATTGGGAAAGTCATGCCCGGTGAACTTTTGTATGGGAAAAGTCATGCCCGGTGAACTTTTGTATTGGGAAAGTCATGCCCGGTCAACTTTTGTACTGGGAAAGTCATGCCCGGTGATCTTTTGTACTGGGAAAGTCATGCCCGGTGAACTTTTGTATGGGAAAAGTCATGCCCGGTGAACTTTTGTATTGGGAAAGTCATGCCCGGTAAACTTTTGTATTGGGAAAGTCATGCCCGGTGAACTTTTGTACTGGGAAAGTCATGCCCGGTGAACTTTTGTATTGGGAAAGTCATGCCCGGTGAACTTTTGTATTGGGAAAGTCATGCCCGGTGAACTTTTGTACTGGGAAAGTCATGCCCGGTGAACTTTTGTATTGGGAAAGTCATGCCCGGTGAACTTTTGTATGGGAAAAGTCATGCCCGGTGAACTTTTGTATTGGGAAAGTCATGCCCGGTGAACATTTGTATGGGAAAAGTCATGCCCGGTGAACTTTTGTATGGGAAAAGTCATGCCCGGTGAACTTTTGTATTGGGAAAGTCATGCCCGGTCAACTTTTGTATTGGGAAAGTCATGCCCGGTCAACTTTTGTATTGGGAAAGTCATGCCCGGTGAACTTTTGTATTGGGAAAGTCATGCCCGGTGATCTTTTGTACTGGGAAAGTCATGCCCGGTGAACTTTTGTATTGGGAAAGTCATGCCCGGTGAACTTTTGTATTGGGAAAGTCATGCCCGGTGAACTTTTGTACTGGGAAAGTCATGCCCGGTGAACTTTTGTACTGGGAAAGTCATGCCCGGTCAACTTTTGTACTGGGAAAGTCATGCCCGGTCAACTTTTGTACTGGGAAAGTCATGCCCGGTGAACTTTTGTATTGGGAAAGTCATGCCCGGTGATCTTTTGTACTGGGAAAGTCATGCCCGGTGAACTTTTGCACTGGGAAAGTCATGCCCGGTGAACTTTTGTATTGGGAAAGTCATGCCCGGTCAACTTTTGTATTGGGAAAGTCATGCCCGGTGATCTTTTGTACTGGGAAAGTCATGCCCGGTGAACTTTTGTATGGGAAAAGTCATGCCCGGTGAACTTTTGTATGGGAAAAGTCATGCCCGGTGATCTTTTGTATGGGAAAAGTCATGCCCGGTGAACTTTTGTATTGGGAAAGTCATGCCCGGTGAACTTTTGTACTGTGAAAGTTATGCCCGGTCAACTTTTGTATTGGGAAAGTCATGCCCGGTGATCTTTGGTACTGGGAAAGTCATGCCCGGTCAACTTTTGTATTGGGAAAGTCATGCCCGGTGAACTTTTGTATGGGAAAAGTCATGCCCGGTGAACTTTTGTATGGGAAAAGTCATGCCCGGTGAACTTTTGTATTGGGAAAGTCATGCCCGGTCAACTTTTGTATTGGGAAAGTCATGCCCGGTGATCTTTTGTACTGGGAAAGTCATGCCCGGTGAACTTTTGTATTAGGAAAGTCATGCCCGGTGAACTTTTGTACTGGGAAAGTCATGCCCGGTGAACTTTTGTATTGGGAAAGTCATGCCCGGTGAACTTTTGTATTGGGAAAGTCATGCCCGGTGAACTTTTGTATTGGGAAAGTCATGCCCGGTCAACTTTTGTATTAGCAAAGTCATGCCCGGTGAACTTTTGTACTGGGAAAGTCATGCCCGGTGAACTTTTGTATGGGAAAAGTCATGCCCGGTGAACTTTTGTATTGGGAAAGTCATGCCCGGTGAACTTTTGTATTGGGAAAGTCATGCCCGGTGATCTTTTGTACTGGGAAAGACATGCCCGGTGAACTTTTGTATTGGGAAAGTCATGCCCGGTGATCTTTTGTACTGGGAAAGTCATGCCCGGTCAACTTTTGTATTAGGAAAGTCATGCCCGGTGAACTTTTGTACTGGGAAAGTCATGCCCGGTGATCTTTTGTACTGAGAAAGTCATGCCCGGTGAACTTTTGTACTGGGAAAGTCATGCCCGGTGAACTTTTGTATTGGGAAAGCCATGTCCGTTGAACTTTTGTATGGGAAAGTCATGCCCGGTGAACTTTTGTATTGGGAAAGTCATGCCCGGTGAACTTTTGATTTGGGAAAGTCATGCCCGGTGAACTTTTGTATTGGGAAAGTCATGCCCGGTCAACTTTTGTATTGGGAAAGTCATGCCCGGTCAACTTTTGTATTGGGAAAGTCATGCCCGGTGAACTTTTGTACTGGGAAAGTCATGCCCGGTCAACTTTTGTATTGGGAAAGTCATGCCCGGTGAACTTTTGTATTGGGAAAGTCATATCCGGTCAACTTTTGTATTGGGAAAGTCATGCCCGGTCAACTTTTGTATTAGCAAAGTCATGCCCGGTGAACTTTTGTACTGGGAAAGTCATGCTCGGTGAACTTTTGTATGGGAAAAGTCATGCCCGGTGAACTTTTGTATTGGGAAAGTCATGCCCGGTGAACTTTTGTATTGGGAAAGTCATGCCCGGTGATCTTTTGTACTGGGAAAGACATGCCCGGTGAACTTTTGTATTGGGAAAGTCATGCCCGGTGATCTTTTGTACTGGGAAAGTCATGCCCGGTCAACTTTTGTATTAGGAAAGTCATGCCCGGTGAACTTTTGTACTGGGAAAGTCATGCCCGGTGATCTTTTGTACTGGGAAAGTCATGCCCGGTGAACTTTTGTACTGGGAAAGTCATGCCCGGTGAACTTTTGTATTGGGAAAGTCATGTCCGTTGAACTTTTGTATGGGAAAGTCATGCCCGGTGAACTTTTGTATTGGGAAAGTCATGCCCGGTGAACTTTTGATTTGGGAAAGTCATGCCCGGTGAACTTTTGTATTGGGAAAGTCATGCCCGGTCAACTTTTGTATTGGAAAAGTCATGCCCGTCAACTTTTGTATTGGGAAAGTCATGCCCGGTGATCTTTTGTACTGGGAAAGTCATGCCCGGTCAACTTTTGTATTGGGAAAGTCATGCCCGGTCAACTTTTGCATTGGGAAAGTCATGACCGGTGATCTTTTGTACTGGGAAAGTCATGCCCGGTGAACTTTTGTATTGGGAAAGTCATGCCCGGTCAACTTTTGTATTGGGAAAGTCATGCCCGGTGAACTTTTGTATTGGGAAAGTCATGCCCGGTCAACTTTTGTATTGGGAAAGTCATGCCCGGTGAACTTTTGTATTGGGAAAGTCATGCCCGGTGATCTTTTGTACTGGGAAAGTCATGCCCGGTGAACTTTTGTACTGGGACAGTCATGCCCGGTGAACTTTTGTATTGGGAAAGTCATGCCCGGTCAACTTTTGTATTGGGAAAGTCATGTCAGGTGAACTTTTGTATTGGGAAAGTCATGCCCGGTGAACTTTTGTATTGGGAAAGTCATGCCCGGTGAACTTTTGTACTGGGAAAGTCATGCCCGGTGAACTTTTGTATTGGGAAAGTCATGCCCGGTGAACTTTTGTACTGTGAAAGTCATGCCCGGTCAACTTTTGTATTGGGAAAGTCATGCCCGGTGATCTTTGGTACTGGGAAAGTCATGCCCGGTCAACTTTTGTATTGGGAAAGTCATGCCCGGTGAACTTTTGTATGGGAAAAGTCATGCCCGGTGAACTTTTGTATGGGAAAAGTCATGCCCGGTGAACTTTTGTATTGGGAAAGTCATGCCCGGTCAACTTTTGTATTGGGAAAGTCATGCCCGGTCAACTTTTGTATTGGGAAAGTCATGCCCGGTGAACTTTTGTACTGGGAAAGTCATGCCCGGTTAACTTTTGTATTGGGAAAGTCATGCCCGGTGAACTTTTGTATTGGGAAAGTCATGTCCGGTCAACTTTTGTATTGGGAAAGTCATGCCCGGTCAACTTTTGTATTGGGAAAGTCATGCCCGGTGAACTTTTGTATTGGAAAAGTCATGCCCGGTGAACTTATGTATTGGGAAAGTCATGCCCGGTGAACTTTTGTATTGGGAAAGTCATGCCCGGTGAACTTTTGTATTGGGAAAGTCATGCCCGGTGAACTTTTGTATGGGAAAAGTCATGCCCGGTGAACTTTTGTATTGGGAAAGTCATGCCCGGTGAACTTTTGTACTGGGAATGTCATGCCCGGTGAACTTTTGTATTGGGAAAGTCATTCCCGGTGAACTTTTGTATTGGGAAAGTCATGCCCGGTTTTTTTTTTTGTACTGGGAAAGTCATGCCCGGTGAACTTTTGTATTGGGAAAGTCATGCCCGGTCAACTTTTGTATTGGGAAAGTCATGCCCGGTCAACTTTTGTATTGGGAAAGTCATGCCCGGTGATCTTTTGTACTGGGAAAGTCATGCCCGGTGAACTTTTGTATGGGAAAAGTCATGCCCGGTGATCTTTTGTATTGGGAAAGTCATGCCCGGTGAACTTTTGTATTGGGAAAGTCATGCCCGGTGAACTTTTGTACTGGGAAAGTCATGCCCGGTGAACTTTTGTACTGTGAAAGTCATGCCCGGTCAACTTTTGTATTGGGAAAGTCATGCCCGGTGATCTTTGGTACTGGGAAAGTTATGCCCGGTCAACTTTTGTATTGGGAAAGTCATGCCCGGTGAACTTTTGTATGGGAAAAGTCATGCCCGGTGAACTTTTGTATTGGGAAGTCATGCCCGGTGATCTTTTGTATTGGGAAAGTCATGCCCGGTGAACTTTTGTATTGGGAAAGTCATGCCCGGTGAACTTTTGTATTGGGAAAGTCATGCCCGGTGAACTTTTGTAGTGGGAAAGTCATGCCCGGTGAACTTTTGCACTGGGAAAGTCATGCCCGGTGAACTTTTGTATTGGGAAAGTCATGCCCGGTGAACTTTTGTATTGGGAAAGTCATGCCCGGTGAACTTTTGTATTGGGAAAGTCATGCCCGGTGAACTTTTGTATGGGAAAAGTCATGCCCGGTGAACTTTTGTATGGGAAAAGTCATGCCCGGTGAACTTTTGTATTGGGAAAGTCATGCCCGGTCAACTTTTGTATTGGGAAAGTCATGCCCGGTGAACTTTTGTATGGGAAAAGTCATGCCCGGTGAACTTTTGTATGGGAAAAGTCATGCCCGGTGAACTTTTGTATTGGGAAAATCATGCCCGGTGAACTTTTGTATTGGGAAAGTCATGCCCGGTGAACTTTTGTATGGGAAAAGTCATGCCCGGTGATCTTTTGTATTGGGAAAGTCATGCCCGGTGAACTTTTGTATTGGGAAAGTCATGCCCGGTGAACTTTTGTACTGGGAAAGTCATGCCCGGTGAACTTTTGTACTGTGAAAGTCATGCCCGGTCAACTTTTGTATTGGGAAAGTCATGCCCGGTGATCTTTGGTACTGGGAAAGTCATGCCCGGTCAACTTTTGTATTGGGAAAGTCATGCCCGGTGAACTTTTGTATGGGAAAAGTCATGCCCGGTGAACTTTTGTATTGGGAAGTCATGCCCGGTGATCTTTTGTATTGGGAAAGTCATGCCCGGTGAACTTTTGTATTGGGAAAGTCATGCCCGGTGAACTTTTGTATTGGGAAAGTCATGCCCGGTGAACTTTTGTACTGGGAAAGTCATGCCCGGTGAACTTTTGCACTGGGAAAGTCATGCCCGGTGAACTTTTGTATTGGGAAAGTCATGCCCGGTGAACTTTTGTATTGGGAAAGTCATGCCCGGTGAACTTTTGTATTGGGAAAGTCATGCCCGGTGAACTTTTGTATGGGAAAAGTCATGCCCGGTGAACTTTTGTATGGGAAAAGTCATGCCCGGTGAACTTTTGTATTGGGAAAGTCATGCCCGGTCAACTTTTGTATTGGGAAAGTCATGCCCGGTGAACTTTTGTATGGGAAAAGTCATGCCCGGTGAACTTTTGTATGGGAAAAGTCATGCCCGGTGAACTTTTGTATTGGGAAAATCATGCCCGGTGAACTTTTGTATTGGGAAAGTCATGCCCGGTGAACTTTTGTATGGGAAAAGTCATGCCCGGTGAACTTTTGAATTGGGAAAGTCATGCCCGGTGAACTTTTGTATGGGAAAAGTCATGCCCGGTGAACTTTTGTATGGGAAAAGTCATGCCCGGTGATCTTTTGCACTGGGAAAGTCATGCCCGGTGAACTTTTGTATGGGAAAAGTCATGCCCGGTGAACTTTTGTATGGGAAAAGTCATGCCCGGTGAACTTTTGTATTGGGAAAGTCATGCCCGGTGAACTTTTGTATTGGGAAAGTCATGCCCGGTGAATTTTTGTATGGGAAAAGTCATGCCCGGTGAACTTTTGTATTGGGAAAGTCATGCCCGGTGAACTTTTGTATGGGAAAAGTCATGCCCGGTGAACTTTTGTATGGGAAAAGTCATGCCCGGTGATCTTTTGTACTGGGAAAGTCATGCCCGGTCAACTTTTGTATTGGGAAAGTCATGCCCGGTGAACTTTTGTACTGGGAAAGTCATGCCCGGTGAACTTTTGTATTGGGAAAGTCATGCCCGGTGAACTTTTGTATTGGGAAAGTCATGCCCGGTGAACTTTTGTATTGGGAAAGTCATGCCCGGTCAACTTTTGTATTGGGAAAGTCATGCCCGGTGAACTTTTGTATTGGGAAAGTCATGCCCGGTGAACTTTTGTATGGGAAAAGTCATGCCCGGTGAACTTTTGTATGGGAAAAGTCATGCCCGGTGAACTTTTGTATTGGGAAAGTCATGCCCGGTCAACTTTTGTATTGGGAAAGTCATGCCCGGTGATCTTTTGTACTGGGAAAGTCATTCCCGGTGAACTTTTGTATTAGGAAAGTCATGCCCGGTGATCTTTTGTATTGGGAAAGTCATGCCCGGTCAACTTTTGTATTAGGAAAGTCATGCCCGGTGAACTTTTGTACTGGGAAAGTCATGCCCGGTGAACTTTTGTATGGGAAAAGTCATGCCCGGTGATCTTTTGTACTGGGAAAGTCATGCCCGGTCAACTTTTGTATTGGGAAAGTCATGCCCGGTGAACTTTTGTATTGGGAAAGTCATGCCCGGTGAACTTTTGTATTGGGAAAGTCATGCCCGGTGAACTTTTGTACTGGGAAAGTCATGCCCGGTGAACTTTTGTATTGGGAAAGTCATGCCCGGTGAACTTTTGTATTGGGAAAGTCATGCCCGGTGAACTTTTGTATTGGGAAAGTCATGCCCGGTGAACTTTTGTATTGGCAAAGTCATGCCCGGTGAACTTTTGTATGGGAAAAGTCATGCCTGGTGAACTTTTGTATGGGAAAAGTCATGCCCGGTGAACTTTTGTATTGAGAAAAGTCATGCCCGGTCAACTTTTGTATTGGGAATGTCATGCCCGGTGAACTTTTGTACTGGGAAAGTCATGCCCGGTGAACTTTTGTATTGGGAAAGTCATGCCCGGTGAACTTTTGTATTGGGAAAGTCATGCCCGGTGAACTTTTGTATTGGGAAAGTCATGCCCGGTCAACTTTTGTATTGGGAAAGTCATGCCCGGTGAACTTTTGTATTGGGAAAGTCATGCCCGGTGAACTTTTGTATGGGAAAAGTCATGCCCGGTGAACTTTTGTATGGGAAAAGTCATGCCCGGTGAACTTTTGTATTGGGAAAGTCATGCCCGGTCAACTTTTGTATTGGGAAAGTCATGCCCGGTGATCTTTTGTACTGGGAAAGTCATGCCCGGTGAACTTTTGTATTAGGAAAGTCATGCCCGGTGAACTTTTGTATGGGAAAAGTCATGCCCGGTGATCTTTTGTACTGGGAAAGTCATGCCCGGTCAACTTTTGTATTGGGAAAGTCCTGCCCGGTGAACTTTTGTATTGGGAAAGTCATGCCCGGTGAACTTTTGTATTGGGAAAGTCATGCCCGGTGAACTTTTGTACTGGGAAAGTCATGCCCGGTGAACTTTTGTATTGGGAAAGTCATGCCCGGTGAACTTTTGTATTGGGAAAGTCATGCCCGGTGAACTTTTGTATTGGGAAAGTCATGCCCGGTGAACTTTTGTATTGGGAAAGTCATGCCCGGTGATCTTTTGTACTGGGAAAGTCATGCCCGGTGAACTTTTGTATTAGGAAAGTCATGCCCGGTGATCTTTTGTATTGGGAAAGTCATGCCCGGTCAACTTTTGTATTAGGAAAGTCATGCCCGGTGAACTTTTGTACTGGGAAAGTCATGCCCGGTGAACTTTTGTATGGGAAAAGTAATGCCCGGTGATCTTTTGTACTGGGAAAGTTATGCCCGGTCAACTTTTGTATTGGGAAAGTCATGCCCGGTGAACTTTTGTATTGGGAAAGTCATGCCCGGTGAACTTTTGTATTGGGAAAGTCATGCCCGGTGAACTTTTGTACTGGGAAAGTCATGCCCGGTGAACTTTTGTATTGGGAAAGTCATGCCCGGTGAACTTTTGTATTGGGAAAGTCATGCCCGGTGAACTTTTGTATTGGGAAAGTCATGCCCGGTGAACTTTTGTATTGGCAAAGTCATGCCCGGTGAACTTTTGTATGGGAAAAGTCATGCCTGGTGAACTTTTGTATGGGAAAAGTCATGCCCGGTGAACTTTTGTATTGGGAAAGTCATGCCCGGTCAACTTTTGTATTGGGAAAGTCATGCCCGTTGATCTTTTGTACTGGGAAAGTCATGCCCGGTGAACTTTTGTACTGGGAAAGTCATGCCCGGTGAACTTTTGTATTGGGAAAGTCATGCCCGGTGAACTTTTGTATTGGGAAAGTCATGCCCGGTGAACTTTTGTATTGGGAAAGTCATGCCCGGTCAACTTTTGTATTGGGAAAGTCATGCTCGGTGAACTTTTGTATTGGGAAAGTCATGCCCGGTGAACTTTTGTATGGGAAAAGTCATGCCCGGTGAACTTTTGTATGGGAAAAGTCATGCCCGTTGAACTTTTGTATTGGGAAAGTCATGCCCGGTCAACTTTTGTATTGGGAAAGTCATGCCCGGTGATCTTTTGTACTGGGAAAGTCATGCCCGGTGAACTTTTGTATTAGGAAAGTCATGCCCGGTGATCTTTTGTATTGGGAAAGTCATGCCCGGTCAACTTTTGTATTAGGAAAGTCATGCCCGGTGAACTTTTGTACTGGGAAAGTCATGCCCGGTGAACTTTTGTATGGGAAAAGTCATGCCCGGTGATCTTTTGTACTGGGAAAGTCATGCCCGGTGAACTTTTGTACTGGGAAAGTCATGCCCGGTGAACTTTTGTATTGGGAAAGTCATGCCCGGTGAACTTTTGTATTGGGAAAGTCATGCCCGGTGAACTTTTGTATTGGCAAAGTCATGCCCGGTGAACTTTTGTATGGGAAAAGTCATGCCCGGTGAACTTTTGTATGGGAAAAGTCATGCCCGGTGAACTTTTGTATTGGGAAAGTCATGCCCGGTCAACTTTTGTATTGGGAAAGTCATGCCCGTTGATCTTTTGTACTGGGAAAGTCATGCCCGGTGAACTTTTGTATTGGGAAAGTCATGCCCGGTGAACTTTTGTATTGGGAAAGTCATGCCCGGTGAACTTTTGTATTGGGAAAGTCATGCCCGGTCAACTTTTGTATTGGGAAAGTCATGCCCGGTGAACTTTTTTATGGGAAAGTCATGCCCGGTGAACTTTTGTATTGGGAAAGTCATGCCCGGTGAACTTTTGTATTGGGAAAGTCAGGCCCGGTGAACTTTTGTATTGGGAAAGTCATGCCCGGTGAACTTTTGTATTGGGAAAGTCATGCCCGGTCAACTTTTGTATTGGGAAAGTCATGCCCGGTGAACTTTTGTATTGGGAAAGTCATGCCCGGTGATCTTTTGTACTGGGAAAGTCATGCCCGGTCAACTTTTGTATTGGGAAAGTCATGCCCGGTGAACTTTTGTATTGGGAAAGTCATATCCGGTCAACTTTTGTATTGGGAAAGTCATGCCCGGTCAACTTTTGTATTAGCAAAGTCATGCCCGGTGAACTTTTGTACTGGGAAAGTCATGCCCGGTGAACTTTTGTATGGGAAAAGTCATGCCCGGTGATCTTTTGTACTGGGAAAGTCATGCCCGGTGAACTTTTGTACTGGGAAAGTCATGCCCGGTGAACTTTTGTATTGGGAAAGTCATGCCCGGTGAACTTTTGTATTGGGAAAGTCATGCCCGGTGAACTTTTGTATTGGCAAAGTCATGCCCGGTGAACTTTTGTATGGGAAAAGTCATGCCCGGTGAACTTTTGTATGGGAAAAGTCATGCCCGGTGAACTTTTGTATTGGGAAAGTCATGCCCGGTCAACTTTTGTATTGGGAAAGTCATGCCCGTTGATCTTTTGTACTGGGAAAGTCATGCCCGGTGAACTTTTGTATTGGGAAAGTCATGCCCGGTGAACTTTTGTATTGGGAAAGTCATGCCCGGTGAACTTTTGTATTGGGAAAGTCATGCCCGGTCAACTTTTGTATTGGGAAAGTCATGCCCGGTGAACTTTTTTATGGGAAAGTCATGCCCGGTGAACTTTTGTATTGGGAAAGTCATGCCCGGTGAACTTTTGTATTGGGAAAGTCAGGCCCGGTGAACTTTTGTATTGGGAAAGTCATGCCCGGTGAACTTTTGTACTGGGAAAGTCATGCCCAGTCAACTTTTGTATTGGGAAAGTCATGCCCGGTGATCTTTTGTACTGGGAAAGTCATGCCCGGTGAACTTTTGTATTGGGAAAGTCATGCCCGGTGATCTTTTGCACTGGGAAAGTCATGCCCGGTGAACTTTTGTATGGGAAAAGTCATGCCCGGTGAACTTTTGTATGGGAAAAGTCATGCCCGGTGAACTTTTGTATTGGGAAAGTCATGCCCGGTGAACTTTTGTATTGGGAAAGTCATGCCCGGTGAATTTTTGTATGGGAAAAGTCATGCCCGGTGAACTTTTGTATTGGGAAAGTCATGCCCGGTGAACTTTTGTATGGGAAAAGTCATGCCCGGTGAACTTTTGTATGGGAAAAGTCATGCCCGGTGATCTTTTGTACTGGGAAAGTCATGCCCGGTGAACTTTTGTATTGGGAAAGTCATGCCCGGTGAACTTTTGTATGGGAAAAGTCATGCCCGGTGAACTTTTGTATTGGGAAAGTCATGCCCGGTGAACATTTGTATGGGAAAAGTCATGCCCGGTGAACTTTTGTATGGGAAAAGTCATGCCCGGTGAACTTTTGTATTGGGAAAGTCATGCCCGGTCAACTTTTGTATTGGGAAAGTCATGCCCGGTCAACTTTTGTATTGGGAAAGTCATGCCCAGTGAACTTTTGTATTGGGAAAGTCATGCCCGGTGATCTTTTGTACTGGGAAAGTCATGCCCGGTGAACTTTTGTATTGGGAAAGTCATGCCCGGTGAACTTTTGTATTGGGAAAGTCATGCCCGGTGAACTTTTGTACTGGGAAAGTCATGCCCGGTGAACTTTTGTACTGGGAAAGTCATGCCCGGTCAACTTTTGTACTGGGAAAGTCATGCCCGGTCAACTTTTGTACTGGGAAAGTCATGCCCGGTGAACTTTTGTATTGGGAAAGTCATGCCCGGTGATCTTTTGTACTGGGAAAGTCATGCCCGGTGAACTTTTGCACTGGGAAAGTCATGCCCGGTGAACTTTTGTATTGGGAAAGTCATGCCCGGTCAACTTTTGTATTGGGAAAGTCATGCCCGGTGATCTTTTGTACTGGGAAAGTCATGCCCGGTGAACTTTTGTATGGGAAAAGTCATGCCCGGTGAACTTTTGTATGGGAAAAGTCATGCCCGGTGATCTTTTGTATGGGAAAAGTCATGCCCGGTGAACTTTTGTATTGGGAAAGTCATGCCCGGTGAACTTTTGTACTGTGAAAGTTATGCCCGGTCAACTTTTGTATTGGGAAAGTCATGCCCGGTGATCTTTGGTACTGGGAAAGTCATGCCCGGTCAACTTTTGTATTGGGAAAGTCATGCCCGGTGAACTTTTGTATGGGAAAAGTCATGCCCGGTGAACTTTTGTATGGGAAAAGTCATGCCCGGTGAACTTTTGTATTGGGAAAGTCATGCCCGGTCAACTTTTGTATTGGGAAAGTCATGCCCGGTGATCTTTTGTACTGGGAAAGTCATGCCCGGTGAACTTTTGTATTAGGAAAGTCATGCCCGGTGAACTTTTGTACTGGGAAAGTCATGCCCGGTGAACTTTTGTATTGGGAAAGTCATGCCCGGTGAACTTTTGTATTGGGAAAGTCATGCCCGGTGAACTTTTGTATTGGGAAAGTCATGCCCGGTCAACTTTTGTATTAGCAAAGTCATGCCGGGTGAACTTTTGTACTGGGAAAGTCATGCCCGGTGAACTTTTGTATGGGAAAAGTCATGCCCGGTGAACTTTTGTATTGGGAAAGTCATGCCCGGTGAACTTTTGTATTGGGAAAGTCATGCCCGGTGATCTTTTGTACTGGGAAAGACATGCCCGGTGAACTTTTGTATTGGGAAAGTCATGCCCGGTGATCTTTTGTACTGGGAAAGTCATGCCCGGTCAACTTTTGTATTAGGAAAGTCATGCCCGGTGAACTTTTGTACTGGGAAAGTCATGCCCGGTGATCTTTTGTACTGGGAAAGTCATGCCTGGTGAACTTTTGTACTGGGAAAGTCATGCCCGGTGAACTTTTGTATTGGGAAAGTCATGTCCGTTGAACTTTTGTATGGGAAAGTCATGCCCGGTGAACTTTTGTATTGGGAAAGTCATGCCCGGTGAACTTTTGATTTGGGAAAGTCATGCCCGGTGAACTTTTGTATTGGGAAAGTCATGCCCGGTCAACTTTTGTATTGGGAAAGTCATGCCCGGTCAACTTTTGTATTGGGAAAGTCATGCCCGGTGAACTTTTGTACTGGGAAAGTCATGCCCGGTCAACTTTTGTATTGGGAAAGTCATGCCCGGTGAACTTTTGTATTGGGAAAGTCATATCCGGTCAACTTTTGTATTGGGAAAGTCATGCCCGGTCAACTTTTGTATTAGCAAAGTCATGCCCGGTGAACTTTTGTACTGGGAAAGTCATGCTCGGTGAACTTTTGTATGGGAAAAGTCATGCCCGGTGAACTTTTGTATTGGGAAAGTCATGCCCGGTGAACTTTTGTATTGGGAAAGTCATGCCCGGTGATCTTTTGTACTGGGAAAGACATGCCCGGTGAACTTTTGTATTGGGAAAGTCATGCCCGGTGATCTTTTGTACTGGGAAAGTCATGCCCGGTCAACTTTTGTATTAGGAAAGTCATGCCCGGTGAACTTTTGTACTGGGAAAGTCATGCCCGGTGAACTTTTGTATGGGAAAAGTCATGCCCGGTGAACTTTTGTATGGGAAAAGTCATGCCCGGTGATCTTTTGTATGGGAAAAGTCATGCCCGGTGAACTTTTGTATTGGGAAAGTCATGCCCGGTGAACTTTTGTACTGTGAAAGTTATGCCCGGTCAACTTTTGTATTGGGAAAGTCATGCCCGGTGATCTTTGGTACTGGGAAAGTCATGCCCGGTCAACTTTTGTATTGGGAAAGTCATGCCCGGTGAACTTTTGTATGGGAAAAGTCATGCCCGGTGAACTTTTGTATGGGAAAAGTCATGCCCGGTGAACTTTTGTATTGGGAAAGTCATGCCCGGTCAACTTTTGTATTGGGAAAGTCATGCCCGGTGATCTTTTGTACTGGGAAAGTCATGCCCGGTGAACTTTTGTATTAGGAAAGTCATGCCCGGTGAACTTTTGTACTGGGAAAGTCATGCCCGGTGAACTTTTGTATTGGGAAAGTCATGCCCGGTGAACTTTTGTATTGGGAAAGTCATGCCCGGTGAACTTTTGTATTGGGAAAGTCATGCCCGGTCAACTTTTGTATTAGCAAAGTCATGCCGGGTGAACTTTTGTACTGGGAAAGTCATGCCCGGTGAACTTTTGTATGGGAAAAGTCATGCCCGGTGAACTTTTGTATTGGGAAAGTCATGCCCGGTGAACTTTTGTATTGGGAAAGTCATGCCCGGTGATCTTTTGTACTGGGAAAGACATGCCCGGTGAACTTTTGTATTGGGAAAGTCATGCCCGGTGATCTTTTGTACTGGGAAAGTCATGCCCGGTCAACTTTTGTATTAGGAAAGTCATGCCCGGTGAACTTTTGTACTGGGAAAGTCATGCCCGGTGATCTTTTGTACTGGGAAAGTCATGCCCGGTGAACTTTTGTACTGGGAAAGTCATGCCCGGTGAACTTTTGTATTGGGAAAGTCATGTCCGTTGAACTTTTGTATGGGAAAGTCATGCCCGGTGAACTTTTGTATTGGGAAAGTCATGCCCGGTGAACTTTTGATTTGGGAAAGTCATGCCCGGTGAACTTTTGTATTGGGAAAGTCATGCCCGGTCAACTTTTGTATTGGGAAAGTCATGCCCGGTCAACTTTTGTATTGGGAAAGTCATGCCCGGTGAACTTTTGTACTGGGAAAGTCATGCCCGGTCAACTTTTGTATTGGGAAAGTCATGCCCGGTGAACTTTTGTATTGGGAAAGTCATATCCGGTCAACTTTTGTATTGGGAAAGTCATGCCCGGTCAACTTTTGTATTAGCAAAGTCATGCCCGGTGAACTTTTGTACTGGGAAAGTCATGCTCGGTGAACTTTTGTATGGGAAAAGTCATGCCCGGTGAACTTTTGTATTGGGAAAGTCATGCCCGGTGAACTTTTGTATTGGGAAAGTCATGCCCGGTGATCTTTTGTACTGGGAAAGACATGCCCGGTGAACTTTTGTATTGGGAAAGTCATGCCCGGTGATCTTTTGTACTGGGAAAGTCATGCCCGGTCAACTTTTGTATTAGGAAAGTCATGCCCGGTGAACTTTTGTACTGGGAAAGTCATGCCCGGTGAACTTTTGTATTGGGAAAGTCATGTCCGTTGAACTTTTGTATGGGAAAGTCATGCCCGGTGAACTTTTGTATTGGGAAAGTCATGCCCGGTGAACTTTTGATTTGGGAAAGTCATGCCCGGTGAACTTTTGTATTGGGAAAGTCATGCCCGGTCAACTTTTGTATTGGAAAAGTCATGCCCGTCAACTTTTGTATTGGGAAAGTCATGCCCGGTGATCTTTTGTACTGGGAAAGTCATGCCCGGTCAACTTTTGTATTGGGAAAGTCATGCCCGGTCAACTTTTGCATTGGGAAAGTCATGACCGGTGATCTTTTGTACTGGGAAAGTCATGCCCGGTGAACTTTTGTATTGGGAAAGTCATGCCCGGTCAACTTTTGTATTGGGAAAGTCATGCCCGGTGAACTTTTGTATTGGGAAAGTCATGCCCGGTCAACTTTTGTATTGGGAAAGTCATGCCCGGTGAACTTTTGTATTGGGAAAGTCATGCCCGGTGATCTTTTGTACTGGGAAAGTCATGCCCGGTGAACTTTTGTACTGGGACAGTCATGCCCGGTGAACTTTTGTATTGGGAAAGTCATGCCCGGTCAACTTTTGTATTGGGAAAGTCATGTCAGGTGAACTTTTGTATTGGGAAAGTCATGCCCGGTGAACTTTTGTATTGGGAAAGTCATGCCCGGTGAACTTTTGTACTGGGAAAGTCATGCCCGGTGAACTTTTGTATTGGGAAAGTCATGCCCGGTGAACTTTTGTACTGTGAAAGTCATGCCCGGTCAACTTTTGTATTGGGAAAGTCATGCCCGGTGATCTTTGGTACTGGGAAAGTCATGCCCGGTCAACTTTTGTATTGGGAAAGTCATGCCCGGTGAACTTTTGTATGGGAAAAGTCATGCCCGGTGAACTTTTGTATGGGAAAAGTCATGCCCGGTGAACTTTTGTATTGGGAAAGTCATGCCCGGTCAACTTTTGTATTGGGAAAGTCATGCCCGGTCAACTTTTGTATTGGGAAAGTCATGCCCGGTGAACTTTTGTACTGGGAAAGTCATGCCCGGTTAACTTTTGTATTGGGAAAGTCATGCCCGGTGAACTTTTGTATTGGGAAAGTCATGTCCGGTCAACTTTTGTATTGGGAAAGTCATGCCCGGTCAACTTTTGTATTGGGAAAGTCATGCCCGGTGAACTTTTGTATTGGAAAAGTCATGCCCGGTGAACTTTTGTATTGGGAAAGTCATGCCCGGTGAACTTTTGTATTGGGAAAGTCATGCCCGGTGAACTTTTGTATTGGGAAAGTCATGCCCGGTGAACTTTTGTATGGGAAAAGTCATGCCCGGTGAACTTTTGTATTGGGAAAGTCATGCCCGGTGAACTTTTGTACTGGGAATGTCATGCCCGGTGAACTTTTGTATTGGGAAAGTCATTCCCGGTGAACTTTTGTATTGGGAAAGTCATGCCCGGTTTTTTTTTGTACTGGGAAAGTCATGCCCGGTGAACTTTTGTATTGGGAAAGTCATGCCCGGTCAACTTTTGTATTGGGAAAGTCATGCCCGGTCAACTTTTGTATTGGGAAAGTCATGCCCGGTGATCTTTTGTACTGGGAAAGTCATGCCCGGTGAACTTTTGTATGGGAAAAGTCATGCCCGGTGATCTTTTGTATTGGGAAAGTCATGCCCGGTGAACTTTTGTATTGGGAAAGTCATGCCCGGTGAACTTTTGTACTGGGAAAGTCATGCCCGGTGAACTTTTGTACTGTGAAAGTCATGCCCGGTCAACTTTTGTATTGGGAAAGTCATGCCCGGTGATCTTTGGTACTGGGAAAGTCATGCCCGGTCAACTTTTGTATTGGGAAAGTCATGCCCGGTGAACTTTTGTATGGGAAAAGTCATGCCCGGTGAACTTTTGTATTGGGAAGTCATGCCCGGTGATCTTTTGTATTGGGAAAGTCATGCCCGGTGAACTTTTGTATTGGGAAAGTCATGCCCGGTGAACTTTTGTATTGGCAAAGTCATGCCCGGTGAACTTTTGTATTGGGAAAGTCATGCCCGGTGAACTTTTGCACTGGGAAAGTCATGCCCGGTGAACTTTTGTATTGGGAAAGTCATGCCCGGTGAACTTTTGCACTGGGAAAGTCATGCCCGGTGAACTTTTGTATTGGGAAAGTCATGCCCGGTGAACTTTTGTATTGGGAAAGTCATGCCCGGTGAACTTTTGCACTGGGAAAGTCATGCCCGGTGAACTTTTGTATTGGGAAAGTCATGCCCGGTGAACTTTTGCACTGGGAAAGTCATGCCCGGTGAACTTTTGTATTGGGAAAGTCATGCCCGGTGAACTTTTGTATTGGGAAAGTCATGCCCGGTGAACTTTTGTATTGGGAAAGTCATGCCCGGTGAACTTTTGTATGGGAAAAGTCATGCCCGGTGAACTTTTGTATGGGAAAAGTCATGCCCGGTGAACTTTTGTATTGGGAAAGTCATGCCCGGTCAACTTTTGTATTGGGAAAGTCATGCCCGGTGAACTTTTGTATGGGAAAAGTCATGCCCGGTGAACTTTTGTATGGGAAAAGTCATGCCCGGTGAACTTTTGTATTGGGAAAATCATGCCCGGTGAACTTTTGTATTGGGAAAGTCATGCCCGGTGAACTTTTGTATGGGAAAAGTCATGCCCGGTGAACTTTTGAATTGGGAAAGTCATGCCCGGTGAACTTTTGTATGGGAAAAGTCATGCCCGGTGAACTTTTGTATGGGAAAAGTCATGCCCGGTGATCTTTTGCACTGGGAAAGTCATGCCCGGTGAACTTTTGTATGGGAAAAGTCATGCCCGGTGAACTTTTGTATGGGAAAAGTCATGCCCGGTGAACTTTTGCACTGGGAAAGTCATGCCCGGTGAACTTTTGTATTGGGAAAGTCATGCCCGGTGAACTTTTGTATTGGGAAAGTCATGCCCGGTGAACTTTTGTATTGGGAAAGTCATGCCCGGTGATCTTTTGTATTGGGAAAGTCATGCCCGGTGAACTTTTGCACTGGGAAAGTCATGCCCGGTGAACTTTTGTATTGGGAAAGTCATGCCCGGTGAACTTTTGTATTGGGAAAGTCATGCCCGGTGAACTTTTGTATTGGGAAAGTCATGCCCGGTGAACTTTTGTATGGGAAAAGTCATGCCCGGTGAACTTTTGTATGGGAAAAGTCATGCCCGGTGAACTTTTGTATTGGGAAAGTCATGCCCGGTCAACTTTTGTATTGGGAAAGTCATGCCCGGTGAACTTTTGTATGGGAAAAGTCATGCCCGGTGAACTTTTGTATGGGAAAAGTCATGCCCGGTGAACTTTTGTATTGGGAAAATCATGCCCGGTGAACTTTTGTATTGGGAAAGTCATGCCCGGTGAACTTTTGTATGGGAAAAGTCATGCCCGGTGAACTTTTGAATTGGGAAAGTCATGCCCGGTGAACTTTTGTATGGGAAAAGTCATGCCCGGTGAACTTTTGTATGGGAAAAGTCATGCCCGGTGATCTTTTGCACTGGGAAAGTCATGCCCGGTGAACTTTTGTATGGGAAAAGTCATGCCCGGTGAACTTTTGTATGGGAAAAGTCATGCCCGGTGAACTTTTGTATTGGGAAAGTCATGCCCGGTGAACTTTTGTATTGGGAAAGTCATGCCCGGTGAATTTTTGTATGGGAAAAGTCATGCCCGGTGAACTTTTGTATTGGGAAAGTCATGCCCGGTGAACTTTTGTATGGGAAAAGTCATGCCCGGTGAACTTTTGTATGGGAAAAGTCATGCCCGGTGATCTTTTGTACTGGGAAAGTCATGCCCGGTCAACTTTTGTATTGGGAAAGTCATGCCCGGTGAACTTTTGTACTGGGAAAGTCATGCCCGGTGAACTTTTGTATTGGGAAAGTCATGCCCGGTGAACTTTTGTATTGGGAAAGTCATGCCCGGTGAACTTTTGTATTGGGAAAGTCATGCCCGGTCAACTTTTGTATTGGGAAAGTCATGCCCGGTGAACTTTTGTATTGGGAAAGTCATGCCCGGTGAACTTTTGTATGGGAAAAGTCATGCCCGGTGAACTTTTGTATGGGAAAAGTCATGCCCGGTGAACTTTTGTATTGGGAAAGTCATGCCCGGTCAACTTTTGTATTGGGAAAGTCATGCCCGGTGATCTTTTGTACTGGGAAAGTCATTCCCGGTGAACTTTTGTATTAGGAAAGTCATGCCCGGTGATCTTTTGTATTGGGAAAGTCATGCCCGGTCAACTTTTGTATTAGGAAAGTCATGCCCGGTGAACTTTTGTACTGGGAAAGTCATGCCCGGTGAACTTTTGTATGGGAAAAGTCATGCCCGGTGATCTTTTGTACTGGGAAAGTCATGCCCGGTCAACTTTTGTATTGGGAAAGTCATGCCCGGTGAACTTTTGTATTGGGAAAGTCATGCCCGGTGAACTTTTGTATTGGGAAAGTCATGCCCGGTGAACTTTTGTACTGGGAAAGTCATGCCCGGTGAACTTTTGTATTGGGAAAGTCATGCCCGGTGAACTTTTGTATTGGGAAAGTCATGCCCGGTGAACTTTTGTATTGGGAAAGTCATGCCCGGTGAACTTTTGTATTGGCAAAGTCATGCCCGGTGAACTTTTGTATGGGAAAAGTCATGCCTGGTGAACTTTTGTATGGGAAAAGTCATGCCCGGTGAACTTTTGTATTGAGAAAAGTCATGCCCGGTCAACTTTTGTATTGGGAATGTCATGCCCGGTGAACTTTTGTACTGGGAAAGTCATGCCCGGTGAACTTTTGTATTGGGAAAGTCATGCCCGGTGAACTTTTGTATTGGGAAAGTCATGCCCGGTGAACTTTTGTATTGGGAAAGTCATGCCCGGTCAACTTTTGTATTGGGAAAGTCATGCCCGGTGAACTTTTGTATTGGGAAAGTCATGCCCGGTGAACTTTTGTATGGGAAAAGTCATGCCCGGTGAACTTTTGTATGGGAAAAGTCATGCCCGGTGAACTTTTGTATTGGGAAAGTCATGCCCGGTCAACTTTTGTATTGGGAAAGTCATGCCCGGTGATCTTTTGTACTGGGAAAGTCATGCCCGGTGAACTTTTGTATTAGGAAAGTCATGCCCGGTGAACTTTTGTATGGGAAAAGTCATGCCCGGTGATCTTTTGTACTGGGAAAGTCATGCCCGGTCAACTTTTGTATTGGGAAAGTCCTGCCCGGTGAACTTTTGTATTGGGAAAGTCATGCCCGGTGAACTTTTGTATTGGGAAAGTCATGCCCGGTGAACTTTTGTACTGGGAAAGTCATGCCCGGTGAACTTTTGTATTGGGAAAGTCATGCCCGGTGAACTTTTGTATTGGGAAAGTCATGCCCGGTGAACTTTTGTATTGGGAAAGTCATGCCCGGTGAACTTTTGTATTGGGAAAGTCATGCCCGGTGATCTTTTGTACTGGGAAAGTCATGCCCGGTGAACTTTTGTATTAGGAAAGTCATGCCCGGTGATCTTTTGTATTGGGAAAGTCATGCCCGGTCAACTTTTGTATTAGGAAAGTCATGCCCGGTGAACTTTTGTACTGGGAAAGTCATGCCCGGTGAACTTTTGTATGGGAAAAGTAATGCCCGGTGATCTTTTGTACTGGGAAAGTTATGCCCGGTCAACTTTTGTATTGGGAAAGTCATGCCCGGTGAACTTTTGTATTGGGAAAGTCATGCCCGGTGAACTTTTGTATTGGGAAAGTCATGCCCGGTGAACTTTTGTACTGGGAAAGTCATGCCCGGTGAACTTTTGTATTGGGAAAGTCATGCCCGGTGAACTTTTGTATTGGGAAAGTCATGCCCGGTGAACTTTTGTATTGGGAAAGTCATGCCCGGTGAACTTTTGTATTGGCAAAGTCATGCCCGGTGAACTTTTGTATGGGAAAAGTCATGCCTGGTGAACTTTTGTATGGGAAAAGTCATGCCCGGTGAACTTTTGTATTGGGAAAGTCATGCCCGGTCAACTTTTGTATTGGGAAAGTCATGCCCGTTGATCTTTTGTACTGGGAAAGTCATGCCCGGTGAACTTTTGTACTGGGAAAGTCATGCCCGGTGAACTTTTGTATTGGGAAAGTCATGCCCGGTGAACTTTTGTATTGGGAAAGTCATGCCCGGTGAACTTTTGTATTGGGAAAGTCATGCCCGGTCAACTTTTGTATTGGGAAAGTCATGCTCGGTGAACTTTTGTATTGGGAAAGTCATGCCCGGTGAACTTTTGTATGGGAAAAGTCATGCCCGGTGAACTTTTGTATGGGAAAAGTCATGCCCGGTGAACTTTTGTATTGGGAAAGTCATGCCCGGTCAACTTTTGTATTGGGAAAGTCATGCCCGGTGATCTTTTGTACTGGGAAAGTCATGCCCGGTGAACTTTTGTATTAGGAAAGTCATGCCCGGTGATCTTTTGTATTGGGAAAGTCATGCCCGGTCAACTTTTGTATTAGGAAAGTCATGCCCGGTGAACTTTTGTACTGGGAAAGTCATGCCCGGTGAACTTTTGTATGGGAAAAGTCATGCCCGGTGATCTTTTGTACTGGGAAAGTCATGCCCGGTGAACTTTTGTACTGGGAAAGTCATGCCCGGTGAACTTTTGTATTGGGAAAGTCATGCCCGGTGAACTTTTGTATTGGGAAAGTCATGCCCGGTGAACTTTTGTATTGGCAAAGTCATGCCCGGTGAACTTTTGTATGGGAAAAGTCATGCCCGGTGAACTTTTGTATGGGAAAAGTCATGCCCGGTGAACTTTTGTATTGGGAAAGTCATGCCCGGTCAACTTTTGTATTAGGAAAGTCATGCCCGTTGATCTTTTGTACTGGGAAAGTCATGCCCGGTGAACTTTTGTATTGGGAAAGTCATGCCCGGTGAACTTTTGTATTGGGAAAGTCATGCCCGGTGAACTTTTGTATTGGGAAAGTCATGCCCGGTCAACTTTTGTATTGGGAAAGTCATGCCCGGTGAACTTTTTTATGGGAAAGTCATGCCCGGTGAACTTTTGTATTGGGAAAGTCATGCCCGGTGAACTTTTGTATTGGGAAAGTCAGGCCCGGTGAACTTTTGTATTGGGAAAGTCATGCCCGGTGAACTTTTGTACTGGGAAAGTCATGCCCAGTCAACTTTTGTATTGGGAAAGTCATGCCCGGTGATCTTTTGTACTGGGAAAGTCATGCCCGGTGAACTTTTGTATTGGGAAAGTCATGCCCGGTGAACTTTTGTGTTGGGAAAGCCATGCCCGGTCAACTTTTGTATGGGAAAATCATGCCCGGTGAACTTTTGTATTGGGAAAGTCATGCCCGGTGAAATTTGTATTGGGAAAGTCATGCCCGGTGAACTTTTGTACTGTGAAAGTCATGCCCGGTCAACTTTTGTATTGGGAAAGTCATGCCCGGTGATCTTTGGTACTGGGAAAGTCATGCACGGTGAACTTTTGTATTGGGAAAGTCATGCCCGGTGATCTTTTGTACTGGGAAAGTCATGCCCGGTGAACTTTTGTATGGGAAAAGTCATGCCCGGTGAACTTTTGTATTGGGAAAGTCATGCCCGGTCAACTTTTGTATTGGGAAAGTCCTGCCCGGTGAACTTTTGTATTGGGAAAGTCATGCCCGGTGAACTTTTGTATTGGGAAAGTCATGCCCGGTGAACTTTTGTACTGGGAAAGTCATGCCCGGTGAACTTTTGTATTGGGAAAGTCATGCCCGGTGAACTTTTGTATTGGGAAAGTCATGCCCGGTGAACTTTTGTATTGGGAAAGTCATGCCCGGTGAACTTTTGTATTGGGAAAGTCATGCCCGGTGATCTTTTGTACTGGGAAAGTCATGCCCGGTGAACTTTTGTATTAGGAAAGTCATGCCCGGTGATCTTTTGTATTGGGAAAGTCATGCCCGGTCAACTTTTGTATTAGGAAAGTCATGCCCGGTGAACTTTTGTACTGGGAAAGTCATGCCCGGTGAACTTTTGTATGGGAAAAGTAATGCCCGGTGATCTTTTGTACTGGGAAAGTTATGCCCGGTCAACTTTTGTATTGGGAAAGTCATGCCCGGTGAACTTTTGTATTGGGAAAGTCATGCCCGGTGAACTTTTGTATTGGGAAAGTCATGCCCGGTGAACTTTTGTACTGGGAAAGTCATGCCCGGTGAACTTTTGTATTGGGAAAGTCATGCCCGGTGAACTTTTGTATTGGGAAAGTCATGCCCGGTGAACTTTTGTATTGGGAAAGTCATGCCCGGTGAACTTTTGTATTGGCAAAGTCATGCCCGGTGAACTTTTGTATGGGAAAAGTCATGCCTGGTGAACTTTTGTATGGGAAAAGTCATGCCCGGTGAACTTTTGTATTGGGAAAGTCATGCCCGGTCAACTTTTGTATTGGGAAAGTCATGCCCGTTGATCTTTTGTACTGGGAAAGTCATGCCCGGTGAACTTTTGTACTGGGAAAGTCATGCCCGGTGAACTTTTGTATTGGGAAAGTCATGCCCGGTGAACTTTTGTATTGGGAAAGTCATGCCCGGTGAACTTTTGTATTGGGAAAGTCATGCCCGGTCAACTTTTGTATTGGGAAAGTCATGCTCGGTGAACTTTTGTATTGGGAAAGTCATGCCCGGTGAACTTTTGTATGGGAAAAGTCATGCCCGGTGAACTTTTGTATGGGAAAAGTCATGCCCGGTGAACTTTTGTATTGGGAAAGTCATGCCCGGTCAACTTTTGTATTGGGAAAGTCATGCCCGGTGATCTTTTGTACTGGGAAAGTCATGCCCGGTGAACTTTTGTATTAGGAAAGTCATGCCCGGTGATCTTTTGTATTGGGAAAGTCATGCCCGGTCAACTTTTGTATTAGGAAAGTCATGCCCGGTGAACTTTTGTACTGGGAAAGTCATGCCCGGTGAACTTTTGTATGGGAAAAGTCATGCCCGGTGATCTTTTGTACTGGGAAAGTCATGCCCGGTGAACTTTTGTACTGGGAAAGTCATGCCCGGTGAACTTTTGTATTGGGAAAGTCATGCCCGGTGAACTTTTGTATTGGGAAAGTCATGCCCGGTGAACTTTTGTATTGGCAAAGTCATGCCCGGTGAACTTTTGTATGGGAAAAGTCATGCCCGGTGAACTTTTGTATGGGAAAAGTCATGCCCGGTGAACTTTTGTATTGGGAAAGTCATGCCCGGTCAACTTTTGTATTGGGAAAGTCATGCCCGTTGATCTTTTGTACTGGGAAAGTCATGCCCGGTGAACTTTTGTATTGGGAAAGTCATGCCCGGTGAACTTTTGTATTGGGAAAGTCATGCCCGGTGAACTTTTGTATTGGGAAAGTCATGCCCGGTCAACTTTTGTATTGGGAAAGTCATGCCCGGTGAACTTTTTTATGGGAAAGTCATGCCCGGTGAACTTTTGTATTGGGAAAGTCATGCCCGGTGAACTTTTGTATTGGGAAAGTCAGGCCCGGTGAACTTTTGTATTGGGAAAGTCATGCCCGGTGAACTTTTGTACTGGGAAAGTCATGCCCAGTCAACTTTTGTATTGGGAAAGTCATGCCCGGTGATCTTTTGTACTGGGAAAGTCATGCCCGGTGAACTTTTGTATTGGGAAAGTCATGCCCGGTGAACTTTTGTGTTGGGAAAGCCATGCCCGGTCAACTTTTGTATGGGAAAATCATGCCCGGTGAACTTTTGTATTGGGAAAGTCATGCCCGGTGAACTTTTGTATTGGGAAAGTCATGCCCGGTGAACTTTTGTACTGTGAAAGTCATGCCCGGTCAACTTTTGTATTGGGAAAGTCATGCCCGGTGATCTTTGGTACTGGGAAAGTCATGCACGGTGAACTTTTGTATTGGGAAAGTCATGCCCGGTGATCTTTTGTACTGGGAAAGTCATGCCCGGTGAACTTTTGTATTGGGAAAGTCATGCCCGGTCAACTTTTGTATTGGGAAAGTCATGCCCGGTGAACTTTTGTATTAGGAAAGTCATGCCCGGTCAACTTTTGTATGGGAAAAGTCATGCCCGGTGAACTTTTGTACTGGGAAAGTCATGCCCGGTCAACTTTTGTATTGGGAAAGTCATGCCCGGTCAACTTTTGTATGGGAAAAGTCATGCCCGGTCAACTTTTGTATTGGGAAAGTCATGCCCGGTCAACTTTTGTATGGGAAAAGTCATGCCCGGTGAACTTTTGTATTGGGAAAGTCATGCCCGGTCAACTTTTGTATTGGGAAAGTCATGCCCGGTCAACTTTTGTATTGGGAAAGTCATGCCCGGTGAACTTTTGTATTGGGAAAGTCATGCCCGGTGAACTTTTGTATGGGAAAGTCATGCCCAGTGATCTTTTGTATTGGGAAAGTCATGCCCGGTCATCTTTTGTATTGGGAAAGTCATGCCCGGTGAACTTTTGTATTGGAAAAGTCATGCCCGGTGATCTTTTGTACTTTGAAAGTCATGCCCGGTGAACTTTTGTACTGGGAAAGTCATGCCCGGTGAACTTTTGTATTGGGAAAGTCATGCCCGGTGAACTTTTGTATTGGGAAAGTCATGCCCGGTGAACTTTTGTATTGGGAAAGTCATGCCCGGTGAACTTTTGTATTGGGAAAGTCATGCCCGGTGAACTTTTGTATTGGGAAAGTCATGCCCGGTGAACTTTTGTATTGGGAAAGTCATGCCCGGTGAACTTTTGTATTGGGAAAGTCATGCCCGGTGAACTTTTGTATGGGAAAGTCATGCCCGGTGAACTTTTGTATTGGGAAAGTCATGCCCGGTGAACTTTTGTATTGGGAAAGTCATGCCCGGTGAACTTTTGTATGGGAAAAGTCATGCCCGGTGAACTTTTGTGTTGGGAAAGCCATGCCCGGTCAACTTTTGTATGGGAAAATCATGCCCAGTGAACATTTGTATTGGGAAAGTCATGCCCGGTGAACTTTTGTACTGGGAAAGTCATGCCCGGTCAACTTTTGTATTGGGAAAGTCATGCCCGGTGAACTTTTGTATGGGAAAAGTCATGCCCGGTCAACTTTTGTATTGGGAAAGTCATGCCCGGTCAACTTTTGTATGGGAAAAGTCATGCCCGGTGAACTTTTGTATTGGGAAAGTCAAGCCCGGTCAACTTTTGTATTGGGAAAGTCATGCCCGGTCAACTTTTGTATTGGGAAAGTCATGCCCTGTGAACTTTTGTATTGGGAAAGTCATGCCCGGTGAACTTTTGTATGGGAAAGGTCATGCCCGGTGAACTTTTGTATGGGAAAAGTCATGCCCGGTGAACTTTTGTATTGGGAAAGTCATGGCCGGTGAACTTTTGTATTGGGAAAGTCATGCCCGGTGAACTTTTGTATTGGGAAAGTCATGCCCGGTGAACTTTTGTATGGGAAAAGTCATGCCCGGTGAACTTTTGTGTTGGGAAAGCCATGCCCGGTCAACTTTTGTATGGGAAAATCATGCCCGGTGAACTTTTGTATTGGGAAAGTCATGCCCGGTGAACTTTTGTACTGGGAAAGTCATGCCCGGTCAACTTTTGTATTGGGAAAGTCATGCCCGGTGAACTTTTGTATGGGAAAAGTCATGCCCGGTCAACTTTTGTATTGGGAAAGTCATGCCCGGTCAACTTTTGTATGGGAAAAGTCATGCCCGGTGAACTTTTGTATTGGGAAAGTCATGCCCGGTGAACTTTTGTATTGGGAAAGTCATGCCCGGTCAACTTTTGTATTGGGAAAGTCATGCCCGGTGAACTTTTGTATTGGGAAAGTCATGCCCGGTGAACTTTTGTATGGGAAAGTCATGCCCGGTGAACTTTTGTATTGGGAAAGTCATGCCCGGTGAACTTTTGTATTGGGAAAGTCATGCCCGGTGAACTTTTGTACTGGGAAAGTCATGCCCGGTGAACTTTTGTATGGGAAAAGTCATGCCCGGTGAACTTTTGTATTGGGAAAGTCATGCCCGGTGAACTTTTGTATTGGGAAAGTCATGCCCGGTGAACTTTTGTATGGGAAAAGTCATGCCCGGTGAACTTTTGTATTGGGAAAGTCATGCCCGGTGAACTTTTGTATTGGGAAAGTCATGCCCGGTGAACTTTTGTATTGGGAAAGTCATGCCCGGTGAACTTTTGTATTGGGAAAGTCATGCCCGGTGAACTTTTGTATTGGGAAAGTCATGCCCGGTGAACTTTTGTATGGGAAATTCATGCCCGGTGAACTTTTGTATTGGGAAAGTCATGCCTGGTGAACTTTTGTATTGGGAAAGTCATGCCCGGTGAACTTTTGTATGGGAAAAGTCATGCCCGGTGAACTTTTGTATTGGGAAATTCATGCCCGGTGATCTTTTGTATTGGGAAAGTCATGCCCGGTGAACTTTTGTATTGGGAAAGTCATGCCCGGTGAACTTTTGTATGGGAAAAGTCATGCCCGGTCAACTTTTGTATTGGGAAAGTCATGCCCGGTCAACTTTTGTATGGGAAAAGTCATGCCCGGTGAACTTTTGTATTGGGAAAGTCATGCCCGGTGATCTTTTGTACTGGGAAAGTCATGCCCGGTGATCTTTTGTACTGGGAAAGTCATGCCCGGTGAACTTTTGTATGGGAAAAGTCATGCCCGGTGAACTTTTGTATGGGAAAAGTCATGCCCGGTGATCTTTTGTATGGGAAAAGTCATGCCCGGTGAACTTTTGTATGGGAAAAGTCATGCCCGGTGAACTTTTGTATTGGGAAAGTCATGCCCGGTGAACTTTTGTATTGGGAAAGTCATGTCCGGTGAACTTTTGTATTGGGAAAGTCATGCCCGGTGAACTTTTGTATTGGGAAAGTCATGCCCGGTCAACTTTTGTATTGGGAAAGTCATGCCCGGTGAACTTTTGTATTGGGAAAGTCATGCCCGGTGAACTTTTGTATTGGGAAAGTCATGCCCGGTGAACTTTTGTATTGGGAAAGTCATGCCCGGTGAACTTTTGTATTGGGAAAGTCATGCCCGGTGAACTTTTGTATTGGGAAAGTCATGCCCGGTGAACTTTTGTATGGGAAAGTCATGCCCGGTGAACTTTTGTATTGGGAAAGTCATGCCCGGTGAACTTTTGTATTGGGAAAGTCATGCCCGGTGAACTTTTGTATGGGAAAAGTCATGCCCGGTGAACTTTTGTGTTGGGAAAGCCATGCCCGGTCAACTTTTGTATGGGAAAATCATGCCCAGTGAACTTTTGTATTGGGAAAGTCATGCCCGGTGAACTTTTGTACTGGGAAAGTCATGCCCGGTCAACTTTTGTATTGGGAAAGTCATGCCCGGTGAACTTTTGTATGGGAAAAGTCATGCCCGGTCAACTTTTGTATTGGGAAAGTCATGCCCGGTCAACTTTTGTATGGGAAAAGTCATGCCCGGTGAACTTTTGTATTGGGAAAGTCAAGCCCGGTCAACTTTTGTATTGGGAAAGTCATGCCCGGTCAACTTTTGTATTGGGAAAGTCATGCCCTGTGAACTTTTGTATTGGGAAAGTCATGCCCGGTGAACTTTTGTATGGGAAAGGTCATGCCCGGTGAACTTTTGTATGGGAAAAGTCATGCCCGGTGAACTTTTGTATTGGGAAAGTCATGGCCGGTGAACTTTTGTATTGGGAAAGTCATGCCCGGTGAACTTTTGTATTGGGAAAGTCATGCCCGGTGAACTTTTGTATGGGAAAAGTCATGCCCGGTGAACTTTTGTGTTGGGAAAGCCATGCCCGGTCAACTTTTGTATGGGAAAATCATGCCCGGTGAACTTTTGTATTGGGAAAGTCATGCCCGGTGAACTTTTGTACTGGGAAAGTCATGCCCGGTCAACTTTTGTATTGGGAAAGTCATGCCCGGTGAACTTTTGTATGGGAAAAGTCATGCCCGGTCAACTTTTGTATTGGGAAAGTCATGCCCGGTCAACTTTTGTATGGGAAAAGTCATGCCCGGTGAACTTTTGTATTGGGAAAGTCATGCCCGGTGAACTTTTGTATTGGGAAAGTCATGCCCGGTCAACTTTTGTATTGGGAAAGTCATGCCCGGTGAACTTTTGTATTGGGAAAGTCATGCCCGGTGAACTTTTGTATGGGAAAGTCATGCCCGGTGAACTTTTGTATTGGGAAAGTCATGCCCGGTGAACTTTTGTATTGGGAAAGTCATGCCCGGTGAACTTTTGTACTGGGAAAGTCATGCCCGGTGAACTTTTGTATGGGAAAAGTCATGCCCGGTGAACTTTTGTATTGGGAAAGTCATGCCCGGTGAACTTTTGTATTGGGAAAGTCATGCCCGGTGAACTTTTGTATGGGAAAAGTCATGCCCGGTGAACTTTTGTATTGGGAAAGTCATGCCCGGTGAACTTTTGTATTGGGAAAGTCATGCCCGGTGAACTTTTGTATTGGGAAAGTCATGCCCGGTGAACTTTTGTATTGGGAAAGTCATGCCCGGTGAACTTTTGTATTGGGAAAGTCATGCCCGGTGAACTTTTGTATGGGAAATTCATGCCCGGTGAACTTTTGTATTGGGAAAGTCATGCCTGGTGAACTTTTGTATTGGGAAAGTCATGCCCGGTGAACTTTTGTATTGGGAAAGTCATGCCCGGTGAACTTTTGTATGGGAAAAGTCATGCCCGGTCAACTTTTGTATTGGGAAAGTCATGCCCGGTCAACTTTTGTATGGGAAAAGTCATGCCCGGTGAACTTTTGTATTGGGAAAGTCATGCCCGGTGATCTTTTGTACTGGGAAAGTCATGCCCGGTGATCTTTTGTACTGGGAAAGTCATGCCCGGTGAACTTTTGTATGGGAAAAGTCATGCCCGGTGAACTTTTGTATGGGAAAAGTCATGCCCGGTGATCTTTTGTATGGGAAAAGTCATGCCCGGTGAACTTTTGTATGGGAAAAGTCATGCCCGGTGAACTTTTGTATTGGGAAAGTCATGCCCGGTGAACTTTTGTATTGGGAAAGTCATGTCCGGTGAACTTTTGTATTGGGAAAGTCATGCCCGGTGAACTTTTGTATTGGGAAAGTCATGCCCGGTCAACTTTTGTATTGGGAAAGTCATGCCCGGTCAACTTTTGTATTGGGAAAGTCATGCCCGGTGATCTTTTGTACTGGAAAAGTCATGCCCGGTGAACTTTTGTATTGGGAAAGTCATGGCCGGTGAACTTTTGTATTGGGAAAGTCATGCCCGGTAAACTTTTGTACTGGGAAAGTCATGCCCGGTGAACTTTTGTATGGGAAAAGTCATGCCCGGTGAACTTTTGTACTGGGAAAGTCATGCCCGGTGAACTTTTGTATTGGGAAAGTCATGCCCGGTGAACTTTTGTATTGGGAAAGTCATGCCCGGTGAACTTTTGTATGGGAAAAGTCATGCCCGGTGAACTTTTGTATTGGGAAAGTCATGCCCGATGAACTTTTGTATTGGGAAAGTCATGCCCGGTGAAGTTTTGTATTGGGAAAGTCATGCCCGGTGTACTTTTGTATTGGGAAAGTCATGCCGGTGAAGTTTTGTATTGGGAAAGTCATGCCCGGTGAACTTTTGTATGGGAAAGTCATGCCCGGTGAACTTTTGTATTGGGAAAGTCATGCCCGGTGAACTTTTGTATTGGGAAAGTCATGCCCGGTGAACTTTTGTATGGGAAAAGTCATGCCCGGTGAACTTTTGTATTGGGAAAGTCATGCCCGGTGATCTTTTGTATTGGGAAAGTCATGCCCGGTGAACTTTTGTATTGGGAAAGTCATGCCCGGTGAACTTTTGTATTGGGAAAGTCATGCCCGGTGAACTTTTGTATGGGAAAAGTCATGCCCGGTCAACTTTTGTATTGGGAAAGTCATGCCCGGTCAACTTTTGTATGGGAAAAGTCATGCCCGGTGAACTTTTGTATTGGGAAAGTCATGTCCGGTGATCTTTTGTACTGGGAAAGTCATGCCCGGTGATCTTTTGTACTGGGAAAGTCATGCCCGGTGAACTTTTGTATGGGAAAAGTCATGCCCGGTGAACTTTTGTATGGGAAAAGTCATGCCCGGTGATCTTTTGTATGGGAAAAGTCATGCCCGGTGAACTTTTGTATGGGAAAAGTCATGCCCGGTGAACTTTTGTATTGGGAAAGTCATGCCCGGTGAACTTTTGTATTGGGAAGGTCATGCCCGGTGAACTTTTGTATTGGGAAAGTCATGCCCGGTGAACTTTTGTATTGGGAAAGTCATGCCCGGTCAACTTTTGTATTGGGAAAGTCATCCCGGTCAACTTTTGTATTGGGAAAGTCATGCCCGGTGATCTTTTGTACTGGGAAAGCCATGCCCGGTGAACTTTTGTATTGGGAAAGTCATGCCCGGTGAACTTTTGTATTGGGAAAGTCATGCCCGGTGATCTTTTGTACTGGGAAAGTCATGCCCGGTGAACTTTTGTATGGGAAAAGTCATGCCCGGTGAACTTTTGTATGGGAAAAGTCATGCCCGGTGAACTTTTGTATTGGGAAAGTCATGCCCGGTGATCTTTTGTACTGGGAAAGTCATGCCCGGTGAACTTTTGTATTGGGAAAGTCATGCCCGGTGAACTTTTGTATTGGGAAAGTCATGCCCGGTGAACTTTTGTATTGGGAAAGTCATGCCCGGTGAACTTTTGTATGGGAAAAGTCATGCCCGGTGAACTTTTGTATGGGAAAAGTCATGCCCGGTGATCTTTTGTATGGGAAAAGTCATGCCCGGTGAACTTTTGTATGGGAAAAGTCATGCCCGGTGAACTTTTGTATTGGGAAAGTCATGCCCGGTGAACTTTTGTATTGGGAAAGTCATGCCCGGTGAACTTTTGTATTGGGAAAGTCATGCCCGGTGAACTTTTGTATTGGGAAAGTCATGCCCGGTCAACTTTTGTATTGGGAAAGTCATGCCCGGTCAACTATTGTATTGGGAAAGTCATGCCCGGTGATCTTTTGTACTGGGAAAGCCATGCCCGGTGAACTTTTGTATTGGGAAAGTCATGCCCGGTGAACTGTTGTATTGGGAAAGTCATGCCCGGTGATCTTTTGTACTGGGAAAGTCATGCCCGGTGAACTTTTGTATGGGAAAAGTCATGCCCGGTGAACTTTTGTATGGGAAAAGTCATGCCCGGTGAACTTTTGTATTGGGAAAGTCATGCCCGGTGATCTTTTGTACTGGGAAAGTCATGCCCGGTGAACTTTTGTATTGGGAAAGTCATGCCCGGTGAACTTTTGTATTGGGAAAGTCATGCCCGGTGAACATTTGTATTGGGAAAGTCATGCCCGGTGATCTTTTGTACTGGGAAAGTCATGCCCGGTCAACTTTTGTATTGGGAAAGTCATGCCCGGTGAACTTTTGTATGGGAAAAGTCATGCCCGGTGAACTTTTGTATTGGGAAAGTCATGCTCGGTGAACTTTTGTATTGGGAAAGTCATGCCTGGTGAACTTTTGTATTGGGAAAGTCATGCCGGTGAACTTTTGTATTGGGAAAGTCATGCCCAGTGAACTTGTGTATTGGGAAAGTCATGCCCGGTCAACATTTGTATTGGGAAAGTCATGCCCGGTGAACTTTTGTACTGGGAAAGTCATGCCCGGTGATCTTTTGTATTGGGAAAGTCATGCCCGGTGAACTTTTGTATTGGGAAAGTCATGCCCGGTGAACTTTTGTACTGGGAAAGTCATGCCCGGTGAACTTTTGTATTGGGAAAGTCATGCCCGGTGAACTTTTGTATGGGAAAAGTCATGCCCGGTGAACTTTTGTGTGGGAAAAGTCATGCCCGGTAACTTTTGTATTGGGAAAGTCATGCCCGGTGATCTTTTGTACTGGGAAAGTCATGCCCGGTGAACTTTTGTATGGGAAAAGTCATGCCCGGTGAACTTTTGTATGGGAAAAGTCATGCCCGGTGAACTTTTGTATTGGGAAAGTCATGCCCGGTGAACTTTTGTATTGGGAAAGTCATGCCCGGTCAACTTTTGTACTGGGAAAGTCATGCCCGGTCAACTTTTGTATTGGGAAAGTCATTCCCGGTGAACTTTTGTACTGGGAAAGTCATGCCCGGTGAACTTTTGTATTGGGAAAGTCATGCCTGGTGATCTTTTGTACTGGGAAAGTCATGCCCGGTGAACTTTTGTATGGGAAAAGTCATGCCCGGTGAACTTTTGTATGGGAAAAGTCATGCCCGGTGAACTTTTGTATGGGAAAAGTCATGCCCGGTGAACTTTTGTATTGGGAAAGTCATGCCCGGTGAACTTTTGTACTGGGAAAGTCATGCCCGGTCAACTTTTGTACTGGGAAAGTCATGCCCGGTCAAATTTGTATTGGGAAAGTCATGCCCGGTGAACTTTTGTACTGGGAAAAGTCATGCCCGGTGAACTTTTGTATGGGAAAAGTCATGCCCGGTGAACTTTTGTATTGGGAAAGTCATGCCCGGTGAACTCTTGTATGGGAAAGTCATGCCCGGTGAACTTTTGTATTGGGAAAGTCATGGCCGGTGAACTTTTGTATTGGGAAAGTAATGCCCGGTCAACTTTTTTATTGGGAATGTCATGCCCGGTGAACTTTTGTACTGGGAAAGTCATGCCCGGTCAACTTTTGTATTGGGAAAGTCATGCCCGGTGATCTTTTGTACTGGGAAAGTCATGCCCGGTGAACTTTTGTATTGGGAAAGTTATGCCCGGTGAACTTTTGTATTGGGAAAGTCATGCCCGGTGAACTTTTGTATTGGGAAAGTCATGCCCGGTGAACTTTTGTGTTGGGAAAGCCATGCCCGGTCAACTTTTGTATGGGAAAATCATGCCCGGTGAACTTTTGTATTGGGAAAGTCATGCCCGGTGAACTTTTGTATTGGGAAAATCATGCCCGGTGAACTTTTGTACTGGGAAAGTCATGCCCGGTGAACTTTTGTATTGGGAAAGTCATGCCCGGTGAACTTTTGTATTGGGAAAGTCATGCCCGGTCAACTTTTGTATTGGGAAAGTCATGCCCGGTGAACTTTTGTATTGGGAAAGTCATGCCCGGTGAACTTTTGTATTGGGAAAGTCATGCCCGGTGAACTTTTGTACTGGGAAAGTCATGCCCGGTGAACTTTTGTATTGGGAAAGTCATGCCCGGTGAACTTTTGTATTGGGAAAGTCATGCCCGGTGAACTTTTGTATTGGGAAAGTCATGCCCGGTGAACTTTTGTATTGGGAAAGTCATGCCCGGTGAACTTTTGTACTGGGAAAGTCATGCCCGGTCAACTTTTGTATTGGGAAAGTCATGCCCGGTGATCTTTTGTACTGGGAAAGTCATGCCCGGTGAACTTTTGTATTGGGAAAGTCATGCCCGGTGAACTTTTGTATTGGGAAAGTCATGCCCGGTGAACTTTTGTATTGGGAAAGTCATGCCCGGTGAACTTTTGTGTTGGGAAAGCCATGCCCGGTCAACTTTTGTATGGGAAAATCATGCCCGGTGAACTTTTGTATTGGGAAAGTCATGCCCGGTGAACTTTTGTATTGGGAAAGTCATGCCCGGTGAACTTTTGTACTGGGAAAGTCATGCCCGGTGAACTTTTGTATTGGGAAAGTCATGCCCGGTCAACTTTTGTATTGGGAAAGTCATGCCCGGTCAACTTTTGTATTGGGAAAGTCATGCCCGGTGAACTTTTGTATTGCGAAAGTCATGCCCGGTGAACTTTTGTATTGGGAAAGTCATGCCCGGTCAACTTTTGTATTGGGAAAGTCATGCCCGGTCAACTTTTGTATTGGGAAAGTCATGCCCGGTCAACTTTTGTATTTTGAAAGTCATGCCCGGTCAACTTTTGTATTGGGAAAGTCATGCCCGGTGATCTTTAGTACTGGGAAAGTCATGCCCGGTGATCTTTTGTACTGGGAAAGTCATGCCCGGTGAACTTTTGTATTGGGAAAGTCATGCCCGGTGAACTTTTGTATTGGGAAAGTCATGCCCGGTGATCTTTTGTACTGGGAAAGTCATGCCCGGTGAACTTTTGTATGGGAAAAGTCATGCCCGGTGAACTTTTGTATTGGGAAAGTCATGCCCGGTGAACTTTTGTGTTGGGAAAGTCATACCCGGTGAACTTTTGTACTGGGAAAGTCATGCCCGGTGAACTTTTGTATGGGAAAAGTCAAGCCCGGTGATCTTTTGTACTGGAAAAGTCATGCCCGGTGAACTTTTGTATTGGGAAAGTCATGCCCGGTGATCTTTTGTATTGGGAAAGTCATGCCCGGTCAACTTTTGTATGGGAAAAGTCATGCCCGGTGAACTTTTGTATTGGGGAAGTCATGCCCGGTGAACTTTTGTATTGGGAAAGTCATGCCCGGTGATCTTTTGTACTGGGACAGTCATGCCCGGTCAACTTTTGTATTGGGAAAGTCATGCCCGGTGAACTTTTTTATGGGAAAAGTCATGCCCGGTCAACTTTTGTATTGGGAAAGTCATGCCCGGTGATCTTTTGTACTGGGAATGTCATGCCCGGTGAACTTTTGTACTGGGAAAGTCATGCCCGGTGAACTTTTGTATGGGAAAAGTCATGCCCGGTGATCTTTTGTACTGGGAAAGTCATGCCCGGTGAACTTTTGTATGGGAAAAGTCATGCCCGGTGATCTTTTGTACTGGGAAAGTCATGCCCGGTCAACTTTTGTATTAGGAAAGTCATGCCCGGTGAACTTTTGTATGGGAAAAGTCATGCCCGGTGAACTTTTGTATTGGGAAAGTCATGCCCGGTGAACTTTTGTATGGGAAAAGTCATGCCCGGTGAACTTTTGTATTGGGAAAGTCATGCCCGGTGAACTTTTGTATTGGGAAAGTCATGCCCGGTGAACTTTTGTATTGGGAAAGTCATGCCCGGTGAACTTATGTACTGGGAAAGTCATGCCCGGTGAACTTTTGTATTGGGAAAGTCATGCCCGGTCAACTTTTGTATTGGGAAAGTCATGCCCGGTGAACTTTTGTACTGGGAAAGTCATGCCCGGTGAACTTTTGTATGGGAAAAGTCATGCCCGGTCAACTTTTGTACTGGGAAAGTCATGCCCGGTCAACTTTTGTATGGGAAAAGTCATGCCCGGTGAACTTTTGTATTGGGAAAGTCATGCCCGGTCAACTTTTGTATTGGGAAAGTCATGCCCGGTGAACTTTTGTATTGGGAAAGTCATGCCCGGTCAACTTTTGTATTGGGAAAGTCAAGCCCGGTGATCTTTTGTACTGGGAAAGTCATGCCCGGTGAACTTTTGTATTGGGAAAGTCATGCCCGGTGAACTTTTGTATTGGGAAAGTCATGCCCGGTGAACTTTTGTATTGGAAAAGTCATGCCCGGTGTACTTTTGTATTGGGAAAGTCATGCCCGGTGAACTTTTGTATTGGGAAAGTCATGCCCGGTGAACTTTTGTATTGGGAAAGTCATGCCCGGTGAACTTTTGTATTGGGAAAGTCATGCCCGGTGATCTTTTGTACTGGGAAAGTCATGCCCGGTGAACTTTTGTATTGGGAAAGTCATGCCCGGTCAACTTTTGTATTGGGAAAGTCATGCCCGGTGAACTTTTGTATTGGGAAAGTCATGCCCGGTGAACTTTTGTATTGGGAAAGTCATGCCCGGTGAACTTTTGTATGGGAAAAGTCATGCCCGGTGAACTTTTGTATGGGAAAAGTCATGCCCGGTGAACTTTTGTATTGGGAAAGTCATGCCCGGTCAACGTTTGTATTGGGAAAGTCATGCCCGGTGATCTTTTGTACTGGGAAAGTCATGCCCGGTGAACTTTTGTATTGGGAAAGTCATGCCCGGTGAACTTTTGTATTGGGAAAGTCATGCCCGGTGAACTTTTGTATTGGGAAAGTCATGCCCGGTGAACTTTTGTATTGGGAAAGTCATGCCCGGTGATCTTTTGTACTGGGAAAGTCATGCCCGGTCAACTTTTGTATGGGAGAAGTCATGCCCGGTGAACTTTTGTATTGGGAAAGTCATGCCCGGTCAACTTTTGTATTGGGAAAGTCATGCCCGGTGAACTTTTGTACTGGGAAAGTCATGCCCGGTGAACTTTTGTATTGGGAAAGTCATGCCCGGTCAACTTTTGTATTAGGAAAGTCATGCCCGGTGAACTTTTGTACTGGGAAAGTCATGCCCGGTGAACTTTTGTATTAGGAAAGTCATGCCCGGTGAACTTTTGTACTGGGAAAGTCATGCCCGGTGATCTTTTGTATTGGGAAAGTCATGGCCGGTGAACTTTTGTATTGGGAAAGTCATGCCCGGTGAACTTTTGTATTGGGAAAGTCATGCCCGGTGAACTTTTGTATTGGGAAAGTCATGCCCGGTCAACTTTTGTATTGGGAAAGTCATGCCCGGTCAACTTTTGTATTAGGAAAGTCATGCCCGGTGAACTTTTGTACTGGGAAAGTCATGCCCGGTGAACTTTTGTATTGGGAAAGTCATGCCCGGTCAACTTTTGTATTGGGAAAGTCATGCCCGGTGATCTTTTGTACTGGGAAAGTCATGCCCGGTGAACTTTTGTACTGGAAAAGTCATGCCCGGTGAACTTTTGTATTGGGAAAGTCATGCCCGGTGAACTTTTGTATTGGGAAAGTCATGCCCGGTGATCTTTTGTACTGGGAAAGTCATGCCCGGTGAACTTTTGTATTGGGAAAGTCATGCCCGGTCAACTTTTGTATTGGGAAAGTCATGCCCGGTGAACTTTTGTATTGGGAAAGTCATGCCCGGTGAACTTTTGTATTGGGAAAGTCATGCCCGGTGAACTTTTGTATGGGAAAAGTCATGCCCGGTGAACTTTTGTATGGGAAAAGTCATGCCCGGTGAACTTTTGTATTGGGAAAGTCATGCCCGGTGAACTTTTGTATTGGGAAAGTCATGCCCGGTGATCTTTTGTACTGGGAAAGTCATGCCCGGTGAACTTTTGTATGGGAAAAGTCATGCCCGGTGAACTTTTGTATGGGAAAAGTCATGCCCGGTGAACTTTTGTATTGGGAAAGTCATGCCCGGTGAACTTTTGTATTGGGAAAGTCATGCCCGGTGATCTTTTGTACTGGGAAAGTCATGCCCGGTCAACTTTTGTATGGGAAAAGTCATGCCCGGTGATCTTTTGTATTGGGAAAGTCATGCCCGGTGAACTTTTGTATTGGGAAAGTCATGCCCGGTGAACTTTTGTATTGGGAAAGTCATGCCCGGTGATCTTTTGTACTGGGAAAGTCATGCCCGGTCAACTTTTGTATGGGAAAAGTCATGCCCGGTGAACTTTTGTATTGGGAAAGTCATGCCCGGTCAACTTTTGTATTGGGAAAGTCATGCCCGGTGAACTTTTGTACTGGGAAAGTCATGCCCGGTGAACTTTTGTATTGGGAAAGTCATGCCCGGTCAACTTTGGTATTAGGAAAGTCATGCCCGGTGAACTTTTGTACTGGGAAAGTCATGCCCGGTGAACTTTTGTATTAGGAAAGTCATGCCCGGTGAACTTTTGTACTGGGAAAGTCATGCCCGGTGATCTTTTGTATTGGGAAAGTCATGGCCGGTGAACTTTTGTATTGGGAAAGTCATGCCCGGTGAACTTTTGTATTGGGAAAGTCATGCCCGGTGAACTTTTGTATTGGGAAAGTCATGCCCTGTCAACTTTTGTATTGGGAAAGTCATGCCCGGTCAACTTTTGTATTAGGAAAGTCATGCCCGGTGAACTTTTGTACTGGGAAAGTCATGCCCGGTGAACTTTTGTATTGGGAAAGTCATGCCCGGTCAACTTTTGTATTGGGAAAGTCATGCCCGGTGATCTTTTGTACTGGGAAAGTCATGCCCGGTGAACTTTTGTACTGGAAAAGTCATGCCCGGTGAACTTTTGTATTGGGAAAGTCATGCCCGGTGAACTTTTGTATTGGGAAAGTCATGCCCGGTGATCTTTTGTACTGGGAAAGTCATGCCCGGTGAACTTTTGTATTGGGAAAGTCATGCCCGGTCAACTTTTGTATTGGGAAAGTCATGCCCGGTGAACTTTTGTATTGGGAAAGTCATGCCCGGTGAACTTTTGTATTGGGAAAGTCATGCCCGGTGAACTTTTGTATGGGAAAAGTCATGCCCGGTGAACTTTTGTATGGGAAAAGTCATGCCCGGTGAACTTTTGTATTGGGAAAGTCATGCCCGGTGAACTTTTGTATTGGGAAAGTCATGCCCGGTGATCTTTTGTACTGGGAAAGTCATGCCCGGTGAACTTTTGTATGGGAAAAGTCATGCCCGGTGAACTTTTGTATGGGAAAAGTCATGCCCGGTGAACTTTTGTATTGGAAAAGTCATGCCCGGTGATCTTTTGTACTGGGAAAGTCATGCCCGGTGAACTTTTGTATTGGGAAAGTCATGCCCGGTGAACTTTTGTATTGGGAAAGTCATGCCCGGTGAACTTTTGTATTGGGAAAGTCATGCCCGGTGAACTTTTGTATGGGAAAAGTCATGCCCAGTGAACTTTTGTATGGGAAAAGTCATGCCCGGTGATCTTTTGTATGGGAAAAGTCATGCCCGGTGAACTTTTGTATGGGAAAAGTCATGCCCGGTGAACTTTTGTATTGGGAAAGTCATGCCCGGTGAACTTTTGTATTGGGAAAGTCATGCCCGGTGAACTTTTGTATTGGGAAAGTCATGCCCGGTGAACTTTTGTATTGGGAAAGTCATGCCCGGTCAACTTTTGTATTGGGAAAGTCATGCCCGGTCAACTATTGTATTGGGAAAGTCATGCCCGGTGATCTTTTGTACTGGGAAAGCCATGCCCGGTGAACTTTTGTATTGGGAAAGTCATGCCCGGTGAACTTTTGTATTGGGAAAGTCATGCCCGGTGATCTTTTGTACTGGGAAAGTCATGCCCGGTGAACTTTTGTATGGGAAAAGTCATGCCCGGTGAACTTTTGTATGGGAAAAGTCATGCCCGGTGAACTTTTGTATTGGGAAACTCATGCCCGGTGATCTTTTGTACTGGGAAAGTCATGCCCGGTGAACTTTTGTATTGGGAAAGTCATGCCCGGTGAACTTTTGTATTGGGAAAGTCATGCCCGGTGAACATTTGTATTGGGAAAGTCATGCCCGGTGATCTTTTGTACTGGGAAAGTCATGCCCGGTCAACTTTTGTATTGGGAAAATCATGCCCGGTGAACTTTTGTATGGGAAAAGTCATGCCCGGTGAACTTTTGTATTGGGAAAGTCATGCCCGGTGAACTTTTGTGTTGGGAAAGTCATGCCTGGTGAACTTTTGTATTGGGAAAGTCATGCCGGTGAACTTTTGTATTGGGAAAGTCATGCCCAGTGAACTTGTGTATTGGGAAAGTCATGCCCGGTCAACTTTTGTATTGGGAAAGTCATGCCCGGTGAACTTTTGTACTGGGAAAGTCATGCCCGGTGATCTTTTGTATTGGGAAAGTCATGCCCGGTGAACTTTTGTATTGGGAAAGTCATGCCCGGTGAACTTTTGTACTGGGAAAGTCATGCCCGGTGAACTTTTGTATTGGGAAAGTCATGCCCGGTGAACTTTTGTATGGGAAAAGTCATGCCCGGTGAACTTTTGTGTGGGAAAAGTCATGCCCGGTAACTTTTGTATTGGGAAAGTCATGCCCGGTCAACTTTTGTATTGGGAAAGTCATGCCCGGTGATCTTTTGTACTGGGAAAGTCATGCCCGGTGAACTTTTGTATGGGAAAAGTCATGCCCGGTGAACTTTTGTATGGGAAAAGTCATGCCCGGTGAACTTTTGTATTGGGAAAGTCATGCCCGGTGAACTTTTGTATTGGGAAAGTCATGTCCGGTCAACTTTTGTACTGGGAAAGTCATGCCCGGTCAACTTTTGTATTGGGAAAGTCATTCCCGGTGAACTTTTGTACTGGGAAAGTCATGCCCGGTGAACTTTTGTATTGGGAAAGTCATGCCCGGTGATCTTTTGTACTGGGAAAGTCATGCCCGGTGAACTTTTGTATGGGAAAAGTCATGCCCGGTGAACTTTTGTATGGGAAAAGTCATGCCCGGTGAACTTTTGTATTGGGAAAGTCATGCCCGGTGAACTTTTGTATTGGGAAAGTCATGCCCGGTGAACTTTTGTATTGGGAAAGTCATTCCCGGTCAACTTTTGTACTGGGAAAGTCATGCCCGGTCAAATTTGTATTGGGAAAGTCATGCCCGGTGAACTTTTGTACTGGGAAAGTCATGCCCGGTGAACTTTTGTATTGGGAAAGTCATGCCCGGTGATCTTTTGTACTGGGAAAGTCATGTCCGGTGAACTTTTGTATGGGAAAAGTCATGCCCGGTGAACTTTTGTATGGGAAAAGTCATGCCCGGTGAACTTTTGTATTGGGAAAGTCATGCCCGGTGAACTTTTGTATGGGAAAGTCATGCCCGGTGAACTTTTGTATTGGGAAAGTCATGGCCGGTGAACTTTTGTATTGGGAAAGTAATGCCCGGTCAACTTTTGTATTGGGAAAGTCATGCCCGGTGAACTTTTGTACTGGGAAAGTCATGCCCGGTCAACTTTTGTATTGGGAAAGTCATGCCCGGTGATCTTTTGTACTGGGAAAGTCATGCCCGGTGAACTTTTGTATTGGGAAAGTTATGCCCGGTGAACTTTTGTATTGGGAAAGTCATGCCCGGTGAACTTTTGTATTGGGAAAGTCATGCCCGGTGAACTTTTGTGTTGGGAAAGCCATGCCCGGTCAACTTTTGTATGGGAAAATCATGCCCGGTGAACTTTTGTATTGGGAAAGTCATGCCCGGTGAACTTTTGTATTGGGAAAATCATGCCCGGTGAAGTTTGTACTGGGAAAGTCATGCCCGGTGAACTTTTGTATTGGGAAAGTCATGCCCGGTGAACTTTTGTATTGGGAAAGTCATGCCCGGTCAACTTTTGTATTGGGAAAGTCATGCCCGGTGAACTTTTGTATTGGGAAAGTCATGCCCGGTGAACTTTTGTATTGGGAAAGTCATGCCCGGTGAACTTTTGTACTGGGAAAGTCATGCCCGGTGAACTTTTGTATTGGGAAAGTCATGCCCGGTGAACTTTTGTACTGGGAAAGTCATGCCCGGTCAACTTTTGTATTGGGAAAGTCATGCCCGGTGATCTTTTGTACTGGGAAAGTCATGCCCGGTGAACTTTTGTATTGGGAAAGTCATGCCCGGTGAACTTTTGTATTGGGAAAGTCATGCCCGGTGAACTTTTGTATTGGGAAAGTCATGCCCGGTGAACTTTTGTGTTGGGAAAGCCATGCCCGGTCAACTTTTGTATGGGAAAATCATGCCCGGTGAACTTTTGTATTGGGAAAGTCATGCCCGGTGAACTTTTGTATTGGGAAAGTCATGCCCGGTGAACTTTTGTACTGGGAAAGTCATGCCCGGTGAACTTTTGTATTGGGAAAGTCATGCCCGGTCAACTTTTGTATTGGGAAAGTCATGCCCGGTCAACTTTTGTATTGGGAAAGTCATGCCCGGTGAACTTTTGTATTGCGAAAGTCATGCCCGGTGAACTTTTGTATTGGGAAAGTCATGCCCGGTCAACTTTTGTATTGGGAAAGTCATGCCCGGTCAACTTTTGTATTGGGAAAGTCATGCCCGGTCAACTTTTGTATTTTGAAAGTCATGCCCGGTCAACTTTTGTATTGGGAAAGTCATGCCCGGTGATCTTTAGTACTGGGAAAGTCATGCCCGGTGATCTTTTGTACTGGGAAAGTCATGCCCGGTGAACTTTTGTATTGGGAAAGTCATGCCCGGTGAACTTTTGTATTGGGAAAGTCATGCCCGGTGATCTTTTGTACTGGGAAAGTCATGCCCGGTGAACTTTTGTATGGGAAAAGTCATGCCCGGTGAACTTTTGTTTGGGAAAAGTCATGCCCGGTGAACTTTTGTATTGGGAAAGTCATGCCCGGTGAACTTTTGTATGGGAAAAGTCATGCCCGGTGAACTTTTGTACTGGGAAAGTCATGCCCGGTGAACTTTTGTACTGGGAAAGTCATGCCCGGTGAACTTTTGTATTGGGAAAGTCATGCCCGGTGAACTTTTGTATTGGGAAAGTCATACCCGGTGAACTTTTGTACTGGGAAAGTCATGCCCGGTGAACTTTTGTATGGGAAAAGTCAAGCCCGGTGATCTTTTGTACTGGAAAAGTCATGCCCGGTGAACTTTTGTATTGGGAAAGTCATGCCCGGTGATCTTTTGTATTGGGAAAGTCATGCCCGGTCAACTTTTGTATGGGAAAAGTCATGCCCGGTGAACTTTTGTATTGGGGAAGTCATGCCCGGTGAACTTTTGTATTGGGAAAGTCATGCCCGGTGATCTTTTGTACTGGGAAAGTCATGCCCGGTCAACTTTTGTATTGGGAAAGTCATGCCCGGTGAACTTTTGTATGGGAAAAGTCATGCCCGGTCAACTTTTGTATTGGGAAAGTCATGCCCGGTGATCTTTTGTACTGGGAATGTCATGCCCGGTGAACTTTTGTACTGGGAAAGTCATGCCCGGTGAACTTTTGTATGGGAAAAGTCATGCCCGGTGATCTTTTGTACTGGGAAAGTCATGCCCGGTGAACTTTTGTATGGGAAAAGTCATGCCCGGTGATCTTTTGTACTGGGAAAGTCATGCCCGGTCAACTTTTGTATTAGGAAAGTCATGCCCGGTGAACTTTTGTATGGGAAAAGTCATGCCCGGTGAACTTTTGTATTGGGAAAGTCATGCCCGGTGAACTTTTGTATGGGAAAAGTCATGCCCGGTGAACTTTTGTATTGGGAAAGTCATGCCCGGTGAACTTTTGTATTGGGAAAGTCATGCCCGGTGAACTTTTGTATTGGGAAAGTCATGCCCGGTGAACTTATGTACTGGGAAAGTCATGCCCGGTGAACTTTTGTATTGGGAAAGTCATGCCCGGTCAACTTTTGTATTGGGAAAGTCATGCCCGGTGAACTTTTGTACTGGGAAAGTCATGCCCGGTGAACTTTTGTATGGGAAAAGTCATGCCCGGTCAACTTTTGTACTGGGAAAGTCATGCCCGGTCAACTTTTGTATGGGAAAAGTCATGCCCGGTGAACTTTTGTATTGGGAAAGTCATGCCCGGTCAACTTTTGTATTGGGAAAGTCATGCCCGGTGAACTTTTGTATTGGGAAAGTCATGCCCGGTCAACTTTTGTATTGGGAAAGTCAAGCCCGGTGATTTTTGTACTGGGAAAGTCATGCCCGGTGAACTTTTGTATTGGGAAAGTCATGCCCGGTGAACTTTTGTATTGGGAAAGTCATGCCCGGTGAACTTTTGTATTGGAAAAGTCATGCCCGGTGAACTTTTGTATTGGGAAAGTCATGCCCGGTGAACTTTTGTATTGGGAAAGTCATGCCCGGTGAACTTTTGTATTGGGAAAGTCATGCCCGGTGAACTTTTGTATTGGGAAAGTCATGCCCGGTGATCTTTTGTACTGGGAAAGTCATGCCCGGTGAACTTTTGTATTGGGAAAGTCATGCCCGGTCAACTTTTGTATTGGGAAAGTCATGCCCGGTGAACTTTTGTATTGGGAAAGTCATGCCCGGTGAACTTTTGTATTGGGAAAGTCATGCCCGGTGAACTTTTGTATGGGAAAAGTCATGCCCGGTGAACTTTTGTATGGGAAAAGTCATGCCCGGTGAACTTTTGTATTGGGAAAGTCATGCCCGGTCAACTTTTGTATTGGGAAAGTCATGCCCGGTGATCTTTTGTACTGGGAAAGTCATGCCCGGTGAACTTTTGTATTGGGAAAGTCATGCCCGGTGAACTTTTGTATTGGGAAAGTCATGCCCGGTGAACTTTTGTATTGGGAAAGTCATGCCCGGTGAACTTTTGTATTGGGAAAGTCATGCCCGGTGATCTTTTGTACTGGGAAAGTCATGCCCGGTCAACTTTTGTATGGGAAAAGTCATGCCCGGTGAACTTTTGTATTGGGAAAGTCATGCCCGGTCAACTTTTGTATTGGGAAAGTCATGCCCGGTGAACTTTTGTACTGGGAAAGTCATGCCCGGTGAACTTTTGTATTGGGAAAGTCATGCCCGGTCAACTTTTGTATTAGGAAAGTCATGCCCGGTGAACTTTTGTACTGGGAAAGTCATGCCCGGTGAACTTTTGTATTAGGAAAGTCATGCCCGGTGAACTTTTGTACTGGGAAAGTCATGCCCGGTGATCTTTTGTATTGGGAAAGTCATGTCCGGTGAACTTTTGTATTGGGAAAGTCATGCCCGGTGAACTTTTGTATTGGGAAAGTCATGCCCGGTGAACTTTTGTATTGGGAAAGTCATGCCCGGTCAACTTTTGTATTGGGAAAGTCATGCCCGGTCAACTTTTGTATTAGGAAAGTCATGCCCGGTGAACTTTTGTACTGGGAAAGTCATGCCCGGTGAACTTTTGTATTGGGAAAGTCATGCCCGGTCAACTTTTGTATTGGGAAAGTCATGCCCGGTGATCTTTTGTACTGGGAAAGTCATGCCCGGTGAACTTTTGTACTGGAAAAGTCATGCCCGGTGAACTTTTGTATTGGGAAAGTCATGCCCGGTGAACTTTTGTATTGGGAAAGTCATGCCCGGTGATCTTTTGTACTGGGAAAGTCATGCCCGGTGAACTTTTGTATTGGGAAAGTCATGCCCGGTCAACTTTTGTATTGGGAAAGTCATGCCCGGTGAACTTTTGTATTGGGAAAGTCATGCCCGGTGAACTTTTGTATTGGGAAAGTCATGCCCGGTGAACTTTTGTATGGGAAAAGTTATGCCCGGTGAACTTTTGTATGGGAAAAGTCATGCCCGGTGAACTTTTGTATTGGGAAAGTCATGCCCGGTCAACTTTTGTATTGGGAAAGTCATGCCCGGTGATCTTTTGTACTGGGAAAGTCATGCCCGGTCAACTTTTGTATTGGGAAAATCATGCCCGGTGAACTTTTGTATTGGGAAAGTCATGCCCGGTGAACTTTTGTATTGGGAAAGTCATGCCCGGTGAACTTTTGTATTGGGAAAGTCATGCCCGGTGATCTTTTGTACTGGGAAAGTCATGCCCGGTCAACTTTTGTATGGGAAAAGTCATGCCCGGTGAACTTTTGATTGGGAAAGTCATGCCCGGTGAACTTTTGTATTGGGAAAGTCATGCCCGGTGAACTTTTGTACTGGAAAAGTCATGCCCGGTGAACTTTTGTATTGGGAAAGTCATGTCCGGTGAACTTTTGTATTGGGAAAGTCATGCCCGGTGAACTTTTGTATTGGGAAAGTCATGCCCGGTGAACTTTTGTATTGGGAAAGTCATGCCCGGTGAACTTTTGTATGGGAAAGTCATGTCCGGTGAACTTTTGTATTGGGAAAGTCATGCCCGGTGAACTTTTGTATTGGGAAAGTCATGCCCGGTCAACCTTTGTATGGGAAAAGTCATGCCCGGTGAACTTTTGTATTGGGAAAGTCATGCCCGGTGAACTTTTGTATTGGGAAAGTCATGCCCGGTCAACTTTTGTATGGGAAAAGTCATGCCCGGTGAACTTTTGTATTGGGGAAGTCATGCCCGGTGAACTTTTGTATTGGGAAAGTCATGCCCGGTGATCTTTTGTACTGGGAAAGTCATGCCCGGTCAACTTTTGTATTGGGAAAGTCATGCCCGGTGAACTTTTGTATGGGAAAAGTCATGCCCGGTCAACTTTTGTATTGGGAAAGTCATGCCCGGTGATCTTTTGTACTGGGAATGTCATGCCCGGTGAACTTTTGTACTGGGAAAGTCATGCCCGGTGAACTTTTGTATGGGAAAAGTCATGCCCGGTGATCTTTTGTACTGGGAAAGTCATGCCCGGTGAACTTTTGTATTGGGAAAGTCATGCCCGGTGAAATTTTGTATGGGAAAAGTCATGCCCGGTGAACTTTTGTATTGGGAAAGTCATGCCCGGTGAACTTTTATATTGGGAAAGTCATGCCCGGTGAACTTTTGTATTGGGAAAGTCATGCCCGGTGAACTTATGTACTGGGAAAGTCATGCCCGGTGAACTTTCGTATTGGGAAAGTCATGCCCGGTCAACTTTTGTATTGGGAAAGTCATGCCCGGTGAACATTTGTACTGGGAAAGTCATGCCCGGTGAACTTTTGTATGGGAAAAGTCATGCCCGGTCAACTTTTGTACTGGGAAAGTCATGCCCGGTCAACTTTTGTATGGGAAAAGTCATGCCCGGTGAACTTTTGTATTGGGAAAGTCATGCCCGGTCAACTTTTGTATTGGGAAAGTCATGCCCGGTAAACTTTTGTATTGGGAAAGTCATGCCCGGTCAACTTTTGTATTGGGAAAGTCAAGCCCGGTGATCTTTTGTACTGGGAAAGTCATGCCCGGTGAACTTTTGTATTGGGAAAGTCATGCCCGGTGAACTTTTGTATTGGGAAAGTCATGCCCGGTGAACTTTTGTATTGGGAAAGTCATGCCCGGTGAACTTTTGTATTGGGAAAGTCATGCCCGGTGAACTTTTGTATTGGGAAAGTCATGCCCGGTGAACTTTTGTATTGGGAAAGTCGTGCCCGGTGAACTTTTGTATTGGGAAAGTCATGCCCGGTGATCTTTTGTACTGGGAAAGTCATGCCCGGTGAACTTTTGTATTGGGAAAGTCATGCCCGGTCAACTTTTGTATTGAGAAAGTCATGCCCGGTGAAATTTTGTATTGGGAAAGTCATGCCCGGTGAACTTTTGTATTGGGAAAGTCATGCCCGGTGAACTTTTGTATGGGAAAAGTCAGGCCCGGTGAACTTTTGTACGGGAAAAGTCATGCCCGGTGAACTTTTGTATTGGGAAAGTCATGCCCGGTCAACTTTTGTATTGGGAAAGTCATGCCCGGTGATCTTTTGTACTGGGAAAGTCATGCCCGGTCAACTTTTGTATTGGGAAAGTCATGCCCGGTGAACTTTTGTATTGGGAAAGTCATGCCCGGTGAACTTTTGTATTGGGAAAGTCATGCCCGGTGAACTTTTGTATTGGGAAAGTCATGCCCGGTGATCTTTTGTACTGGGAAAGTCATGCCCGGTCAACTTTTGTATGGGGAAAGTCATGCCCGGTGAACTTTTGTACTGGGAAAGTCATGCCCGGTCAACTTTTGTATTGGGAAAGTCATGCCCGGTGAACTTTTGTACTGGGAAAGTCATGCCCGGTGAACTTTTGTATTGGGAAAGTCATGCCCGGTGAACTTTTGTATTAGGAAAGTCATGCCCGGTGAACTTTTGTACTGGGAAAGTCATGCCCGGTGATCTTTTGTATTAGGAAAGTCATGCCCGGTGAACTTTTGTATTGGGAAAGTCATGCCCGGTGAACTTTTGTATTGGGAAAGTCATGCCCGGTGAACTTTTGTATTGGGAAAGTCATGCCCGGTCAACTTTTGTATTGGGAAAGTCATGCCCGGTCAACTTTTGTATTAGGAAAGTCATGCCCGGTGAACTTTTGTACTGGGAAAGTCATGCCCGGTGAACTTTTGTATTGTGAAAGTCATGCCCGGTCAACTTTTGTATTGGGAAAGTCATGCCCGGTGATCTTTTGTACTGGGAAAGTCATGCCCGGTGAACTTTTGTACTGGAAAAGTCATGCCCGGTGAACTTTTGTATTGGGAAAGTCATGTCCGGTGAACTTTTGTATTGGGAAAGTCATGCCCGGTGAACTTTTGTATTGGGAAAGTCATGCCCGGTGAACTTTTGTATTGGGAAAATCATGCCCGGTGAACTTTTGTATGGGAAAGTCATGCCCGGTGAACTTTTGTATTGGGAAAGTCATGCCCGGTGAACTTTTGTATTGGGAAAGTCATGCCCGGTCAACTTTTGTATGGGAAAAGTCATGCCCGGTGAACTTTTGTATTGGGAAAGTCATGCCCGGTGAACTTTTGTATTGGGAAAGTCATGACCGGTGATCTTTTGTACTGGGAAAGTCATGCCCGGTGAACTTTTGTATTGGGAAAGTCATGCCCGGTGATCTTTTGTACTGGGAAAGTCATGCCCGGTGAACTTTTGTATTGGGAAAGTCATGCCCGGTGAACTTTTGTATTGGGAAATTCATGCCCGGTCAACTTTTGTATTAGGAAAGTCATGCCCGGTGAACTTTTGTACTGGGAAAGTCATGCCCGGTGAACTTTTGTATCAGGAAAGTCATGCCCGGTGAACTTTTGTACTGGGAAAGTCATGCCCGGTGATCTTTTGTATTGGGAAAGTCATGCCCGGTGAACTTTTGTATTGGGAAAGTCATGCCCGGTGAACTTTTGTATTGGGAAAGTCATGCCCGGTGAACTTTTGTATTGGGAAAGTCATGCCCGGTCAACTTTTGTATTGGGAAAGTCATGCCCGGTCAACTTTTGTATTAGGAAAGTCATGCCCGGTGAACTTTTGTACTGGGAAAGTCATGCCCGGTGAACTTTTGTATTGGGAAAGTCATGCCCGGTCAACTTTTGTATTGGGAAAGTCATGCCCGGTGATCTTTTGTACTGGGAAAGTCATGCCCGGTGAACTTTTGTACTGGAAAAGTCATGCCCGGTGAACTTTTGTATTGGGAAAGTCATGTCCGGTGAACTTTTGTATTGGGAAAGTCATGCCCGGTGAACTTTTGTATTGGGAAAGTCATGACCGGTGATCTTTTGTACTGGGAAAGTCATGCCCGGTGAACTTTTGTATTGGGAAAGTCATGCCCGGTGATCTTTTGTACTGGGAAAGTCATGCCCGGTGAACTTTTGTATTGGGAAAGTCATGCCCGGTGAACTTTTGTATTGGGAAAGTCATGCCCGGTGAACATTTGTACTGGGAAAGTCATGCCCGGTCAACTTTTGTATTGGGAAATTCATGCCCGGTGATCTTTTGTACTGGGAAAGTCATGCCCGGTGAACTTTTGTATTGGGAAAGTCATGCCCGGTGAACTTTTGTATTGGGAAAGTCATGCCCGGTGAACTTTTGTATTGGGAAAGTCATGCCCGGTGAACTTTTGTATTGGGAAAGTCATGCCCGGTGAACTTTTGTATTGGGAAAGTCATGCCCGGTCAACTTTTGTATTGGGAAAGTCATGCCCGGTCAACTTTTGTATTGGGAAAGTCATGCCCGGTCAACTTTTGTATTGGGAAAGTCATGCCCGGTCAACTTTTGTATTGGGAAAGTCATGCCCGGTGAACTTTTGTATTGGGAAAGTCATGCCCGGTGAACTTTTGTATGGGAAAAGTCATGCCCGGTGAACTTTTGTATTGGGAAAGTCATGCCCGGTGATCTTTTGTACTGGGAAAGTCATGCCCGGTGAACTTTTATATTGGGAAAGTCATGCCCGGTCAACTTTTGTATTGGGAAAGTCATGCCCGGTGATCTTTTGTACTGGGAAAGTCATGCCCGGTGAACTTTTGTATTGGGAAAGTCATGCCCGGTGAACTTTTGTATTGGGAAAGTCATGCCCGGTGAACTTTTGTATTGGGAAAGTCATGCCCGGTGATCTTTTGTACTGGGAAAGTCATGCCCGGTGAACTTTTGTATTGGGAAAGTCATGCCCGGTCAACTTTTGTATTGGGAAAGTCATGTCCGGTGATCTTTTGTACTGGGAAAGTCATGCCCGGTGAACTTTTGTATTGGGAAAGTCATGCCCGGTCAACTTTTGTATTGGGAAAGTGGAACAAATCTAGTTTAGTAAAAACTCTCCGATTTTTTTGAAATTTTTTCCAGAGGTAGGTATTTTTACGCTGATTACGGGAATATAAAATTTTCTTGAGGGACCCGGTTACCCGGTTATTCGACCCGAAAGTCCGGGTACCCGGTACCCGATAGACCCGGTTCTACTGATTCTACTGATTCTTACCAAATGGGTATCGTTGGAAAGCTTATGAAACTACCTATCCAACAAGTGGTCATATGATGGGGTTATCTCCAGGGGTTCAGAAGTTATAACCAAAATACCTCTTTTTGGACCCGGGTTTTTCCATAAAACCCTCAAAAAGTCGAAAAAGGGCCCATTATGGGTGCTCAATTAATTCACGTAATTTTATAGCTCATACTTCAACCTTTCCAAAATGGTGCCATTTGTTATAATACCTTCACTGTGTCCAGAGTTTTTCTAAATTCATCACTTTTTTTAAGTAAATTTTTTTCTAAGTAGCCGGCCTTCGGCCGGGGATTTAAGACTTCCTCCTATGGACAGGTTCAAATCTAGGGAATGGGAACAACATTTTCTTTTAAATTATAAATTTTCTCTAAGTAGCCGGCCTTCGGCCGGGGATTTAAGACTTTCTCCTATGGACAGGTTCAAATCTAGGGAATGGGAACAACATTTTCTTTTAAATTATAAATTTTCTCTAAGTAGCCGGCCTTCGGCCGGGGATTTAAGACTTTCTCCTATGGACAGGTTCAAATCTAGGGAATGGGAACAACATTTTCTTTTAAAGTATAAATTTTCTCTAAGTAGCCGGCCTTCGGCCGGGGATTTAAGACTTTCTCCTATGGACAGGTTCAAATCTAGGGAATGGGAACAACATTTTCTTCTAAATTTTAAATTTTTCTCTCATTCTAAGGTCAATATCTCTGGACCCAGTGAAGGTATTATAACAAATGGCACCATTTTGGAAAGGTTGAAGTATGAGCTATAAAATTACGTGAATTAATTGAGCACACATAATGGGCCCTTTTTCGACTTTTTGAGGGTTTTATGGAAAAACCCGGGTCCAAAAAGAGGTATTTTGGTTATAACTTCTGAACCCCTGGAGATAACCCCATCATATGACCACTTGTTGGATAGGTATTTTCATAAGCTTTCCAACGATACCCATTTTGTAAGAATCGGTTCAGTAGAACCGGGTCTATCGGGTACCGGGTACCCGGACTTTCAGGTCGAATAACCGGGTAACCGGGTCCGTCCCCCAAGAAAATTTTACATTCCCGTAATCAGCGTAAAAATATCTACCTATGGAAAAAATTTCGAAAAATCGGAGAGTTTTTACTAAACTAGATTTAAGCCGGGAAAGTCATGCCCGGTGAACTTTTGTATTGGGAAAGTCATGCCCGGTCAACTTTTGTATTGGGAAAGTCATGCCCGGTGAACTTTTGTATTGGGAAAGTCATGCCCGGTCAACTTTTGTATTGGGAAAGTCATGCCCGGTGAACTTTTGTATTGGGAAAGTCATGCCCGGTGAACTTTTGTACTGGGAAAGTCATGCCCTGTGAACTTTTGTATTGGGAAAGTCATGCCCGGTGAACTTTTGTATGGGAAAAGTCATGCCCGGCCAACTTTTGTGTTGGGAAAGCCATGCCCGGTCAACTTTTGTATGGGAAAATCATGCCCGGTGAACTTTTGTATTGGGAAAGTCATGCCCGGTGAACTTTTGTACTGGGAAAGTCATGCCCGGTCAACTTTTGTATTGGGAAAGTCATGCCCGGTGAACTTTTGTATGGGAAAAGTCATGCCCGGTCAACTTTTGTATTGGGAAAGTCATGCCCGGTCAACTTTTGTATGGGAAAAGTCATGCCCGGTGAACTTTTGTATTGGGAAAGTCATGCCCGGTCAACTTTTGTATTGGGAAAGTCATGCCCGGTCAACTTTTGTATTGGGAAAGTCATGCCCGGTGAACTTTTGTATTGGGAAAGTCATGCCCGGTGAACTTTTGTATGGGAAAGTCATGCCCGGTGAACTTTTGTATTGGGAAAGTCATGCCCGGTGAACTTTTGTATTGGGAAAGTCATGCCCGGTGAACTTTTGTAGTGGGAAAGTCATGCCCGGTGAACTTTTGTATGGGAAAAGTCATGCCCGGTGAACTTTTGTACTGGGAAAGTCATGCCCGGTGAACTTTTGTATTGGGACAGTCATGCCCGGTGAACTTTTGTATTGGGAAAGTCAATCCCGGTGAACTTTTGTATGGGAAAAGTCATGCCCGGTGAACTTTTGTATTGGGAAAGTCATGCCCGGTGAACTTTTGTATTGGGAAAGTCATGCCCGGTGAACTTTTGTATTGGGAAAGTCATGCCCGGTGAACTTTTGTATTGGAAAAGTCATGCCCGGTGAACTTTTGTATGGGAAAGTCATGCCCGGTGAACTTTTGTATTGGGAAAGTCATGCCCGGTGAACTTTTGTATTGGGAAAGTCATGCCCGGTGAACTTTTGTATGGGAAAAGTCATGCCCGGTGAACTTTTGTATTGGGAAAGTCATGCCCGGTGATCTTTTGTATTGGGAAAGTCATGCCCGGTGAACTTTTGTATTGGGAAAGTCATGCCCGGTGAACTTTTGTATTGGGAAAGTCATGCCCGGTCAACTTTTGTATGGGAAAAGTCATGCCCGGTCAACTTTTGTATTGGGAAAGTCATGCCCGGTCAACTTTTGTATGGGAAAAGTCATGCCCGGTGAACTTTTGTATTGGGAAAGTCATGTCCGGTGATCTTTTGTACTGGGAAAGTCATGCCCGGTGATCTTTTGTACTGGGAAAGTCATGCCCGGTGAACTTTTGTATGGGAAAAGTCATGCCCGGTGAACTTTTGTATGGGAAAATTCATGCCCGGTGATCTTTTGTATGGGAAAAGTCATGCCCGGTGAACTTTTGTATGGGAAAAGTCATGCCCGGTGAACTTTTGTATTGGGAAAGTCATGCCCGGTGAACTTTTGTATTGGGAAAGTCATGCCCGGTGAACTTTTGTATTGGGAAAGTCATGCCCGGTGAACTTTTGTATTGGGAAAGTCATGCCCGGTCAACTTTTGTATTGGGAAAGTCATGCCCGGTCAACTTTTGTATTGGGAAAGTCATGCCCGGTGATCTTTTGTACTGGGAAAGCCATGCCCGGTGAACTTTTGTATTGGGAAAGTCATGCCCGGTGAACTTTTGTATTGGGAAAGTCATGCCCGGTGATCTTTTGTACTGGGAAAGTCATGCCCGGTGAACTTTTGTATGGGAAAAGTCATGGTGAACTTTTGTATGGGAAAAGTCATGCCCGGTGAACTTTTGTATTGGGAAAGTCATGCCCGGTGATCTTTTGTACTGGGAAAGTCATGCCCGGTGAACTTTTGTATTGGGAAAGTCATGCCCGGTGAACTTTTGTATTGGGAAAGTCATGCCCGGTGAACTTTTGTATTGGGAAAGTCATGCCCGGTGATCTTTTGTACTGGGAAAGTCATGCCCGGTCAACTTTTGTATTGGTAAAGTCATGCCCGGTGAACTTTTGTATGGGAAAAGTCATGCCCGGTGAACTTTTGTATTGGGAAAGTCATGCCCGGTGAACTTTTGTATGGGAAAAGTCATGCCCGGTGAACTTTTGTATGGGAAAAGTCATGCCCGGTGAACTTTTGTATTGGGAAAGTCATGCCCGGTGAACTTTTGTACTGGGAAAGTCATGCCCGGTCAACTTTTGTATTGGTAAAGTCATGCCCGGTGAACTTTTGTATGGGAAAAGTCATGCCCGGTGAACTTTTGTATTGGGAAAGTCATGCCCGGTGATCTTTTGTACTGGGAAAGTCATGCCCGGTCAACTTTTGTATTGGTAAAGTCATGCCCGGTGAACTTTTGTATGGGAAAAGTCATGCCCGGTGAACTTTTGTATTGGGAAAGTCATGCCCGGTGAACTTTTGTATGGGAAAATCATGCCCGGTGAACTTTTGTATTGGGAAAGTCATGCCCGGTGAACTTTTGTACTGGGAAAGTCATGCCCGGTCAACTTTTGTATTGGGAAAGTCATGCCCGGTGAACTTTTGTATGGGAAAAGTCATGCCCGGTCAACTTTTGTATTGGGAAAGTCATGCCCGGTCAACTTTTGTATGGGAAAAGTCATGCCCGGTGAACTTTTGTATTGGGAAAGTCATGCCCGGTCAACTTTTGTATTGGGAAAGTCATGCCCGGTCAACTTTTGTATTGGGAAAGTCATGCCCGGTGAACTTTTGTATTGGGAAAGTCATGCCCGGTGAACTTTTGTATGGGAAAGTCATGCCCGGTGAACTTTTGTATTGGGAAAGTCATGCCCGGTGAACTTTTGTATTGGGAAAGTCATGCCCGGTGAACTTTTGTAGTGGGAAAGTCATGCCCGGTGAACTTTTGTATGGGAAAAGTCATGCCCGGTGAACTTTTGTACTGGGAAAGTCATGCCCGGTGAACTTTTGTATTGGGAAAGTCATGCCCGGTGAACTTTTGTATGGGAAAGTCATGCCCGGTGAACTTTTGTATTGGGAAAGTCATGCGCGGTGAACTTTTGTATTGGGAAAGTCATGCCCGGTGAACTTTTGTAGTGGGAAAGTCATACCCGGTGAACTTTTGTATGGGAAAAGTCATGCCCGGTGAACTTTTGTACTGGGAAAGTCATGCCCGGTGAACTTTTGTATTGGGACAGTCATGCCCGGTGAACTTTTGTATTGGGAAAGTCAATCCCGGTGAACTTTTGTATGGGAAAAGTCATGCCCGGTGAACTTTGTATTGGGAAAGTCATGCCCGGTGAACTTTTGTATTGGGAAAGTCATGCCCGGTGAACTTTTGTATTGGGAAAGTCATGCCCGGTGAACTTTTGTATTGGGAAAGTCATGCCCGGTGAACTTTTGTATTGGAAAAGTCATGCCCGGTGAACTTTTGTATGGGAAAGTCATGCCCGGTGAACTTTTGTATTGGGAAAGTCATGCCCGGTGAACTTTTGTATTGGGAAAGTCATGCCCGGTGAACTTTTGTATGGGAAAAGTCATGCCCGGTGAACTTTTGTATTGGGAAAGTCATGCCCGGTGATCTTTTGTATTGGGAAAGTCATGCCCGGTGAACTTTTGTATTGGGAAAGTCATGCCCGGTGAACTTTTGTATTGGGAAAGTCATGCCCGGTCAACTTTTGTATGGGAAAAGTCATGCCCGGTCAACTTTTGTATTGGGAAAGTCATGCCCGGTCAACTTTTGTATGGGAAAAGTCATGCCCGGTGAACTTTTGTATTGGGAAAGTCATGTCCGGTGATCTTTTGTACTGGGAAAGTCATGCCCGGTGATCTTTTGTACTGGGAAAGTCATGCCCGGTGAACTTTTGTATGGGAAAAGTCATGCCCGGTGAACTTTTGTATGGGAAAAGTCATGCCCGGTGATCTTTTGTATGGGAAAAGTCATGCCCGGTGAACTTTTGTATGGGAAAAGTCATGCCCGGTGAACTTTTGTATTGGGAAAGTCATGCCCGGTGAACTTTTGTATTGGGAAAGTCATGCCCGGTGAACTTTTGTATTGGGAAAGTCATGCCCGGTGAACTTTTGTATTGGGAAAGTCATGCCCGGTCAACTTTTGTATTGGGAAAGTCATGCCCGGTCAACTTTTGTATTGGGAAAGTCATGCCCGGTGATCTTTTGTACTGGGAAAGCCATGCCCGGTGAACTTTTGTATTGGGAAAGTCATGCCCGGTGAACTTTTGTATTGGGAAAGTCATGCCCGGTGATCTTTTGTACTGGGAAAGTCATGCCCGGTGAACTTTTGTATGGGAAAAGTCATGGTGAACTTTTGTATGGGAAAAGTCATGCCCGGTCAACTTTTGTATTGGGAAAGTCATGCCCGGTGAACTTTTGTACTGGGAAAGTCATGCCCGGTGAACTTTTGTGTGGGAAAAGTCATGCCCGGTGAACTTTTGTATTGGGAAAGTCATGCCCGGTCAACTTTTGTACTGGGAAAGTCATGCCCGGTCAACTTTTGTATTGGGAAAGTCATGCCCGGTGAACTTTTGTACTGGGAAAGTCATGCCCGGTGAACTTTTGTATGGGAAAAGTCATGCCCGGTGAACTTTTGTATGGGAAAAGTCATGCCCGGTGAACTTTTGTATTGGGAAAGTCATGCCCGGTGAACTTTTGTATTGGGAAAGTCATGCCCGGTCAACTTTTGTACTGGGAAAGTCATGCCCGGTCAACTTTTGTATTGGGAAAGTCATGCCCGGTGAACTTTTGTACTGGGAAAGTCATGCCCGGTGAACTTTTGTATGGGAAAAGTCATGCCCGGTGATCTTTTGTACTGGGAAAGTCATGCCCGGTGAACTTTTGTATTGGGAAAGTCATGCCCGGTCAACTTTTGTATTGGGAAAGTCATGCCCGGTGAACTTTTGTATTGGGAAAGTCATGCCCGGTGATCTTTTGTACTGGGAAAGTCATGCCCGGTCAACTTTTGTATTGGTAAAGTCATGCCCGGTGAACTTTTGTATGGGAAAAGTCATGCCCGGTGAACTTTTGTATGGGAAAAGTCATGCCCGGTGAACTTTTGTATTGGGAAAGTCATGCCCGGTGAACTTTTGTATTGGGAAAGTCATGCCCGGTCAACTTTTGTATTGGGAAAGTCATGCCCGGTGAACTTTTGTACTGGGAAAGTCATGCCCGGTGAACTTTTGTATTGGGAAAGTCATGCCCGGTGATCTTTTGTACTGGGAAAGTCATGCCCGGTGAACTTTTGTATGGGAAAAGTCATGCCCGGTGAACTTTTGTATGGGAAAAGTCATGCCCGGTGAACTTTTGTATTGGGAAAGTCATGCCCGGTGAACTTTTGTATTGGGAAAGTCATGCCCGGTGAACTTTTGTATTGGGAAAGTCATGCCCGGTCAACTTTTGTACTGGGAAAGTCATGCCCGGTCAAATTTGTATTGGGAAAGTCATGCCCGGTGAACTTTTGTACTGGGAAAGTCATGCCCGGTGAACTTTTGTATTGGGAAAGTCATGCCCGGTGATCTTTTGTACTGGGAAAGTCATGCCCGGTGAACTTTTGTATGGGAAAAGTCATGCCCGGTGAACTTTTGTATGGGAAAAGTCATGCCCGGTGAACTTATGTATTGGGAAAGTCATGCCCGGTGAACTTTTGTATGGGAAAGTCATGCCCGGTGAACTTTTGTATTGGGAAAGTCATGCCCGGTGAACTTTTGTATTGGGAAAGTCATGCCCGGTGAACTTTTGTATTGGGAAAGTCATGCCCGGTCAACTTTTGTACTGGGAAAGTCATGCCCGGTCAACTTTTGTATTGGGAAAGTCATGCCCGGTGATCTTTTGTACTGGGAAAGTCATGCCCGGTGAACTTTTGTATTGGGAAAGTCATGCCCGGTGAACTTTTGTATTGGGAAAGTCATACCCGGTGAACTTTTGTGTTGGGAAAGCCATGCCCGGTCAACTTTTGTATGGGAAAATCATGCCCAGTGAACTTTTGTATTGGGAAAGTCATGCCCGGTGAACTTTTGTATTGGGAAAGTCATGCCCGGTGAACTTTTGTACTGGGAAAGTCATGCCCGGTGAACTTTTGTATTGGGAAAGTCATGCCCGGTGAACTTTTGTATTGGGAAAGTCATGCCCGGTCAACTTTTGTATTGGGAAAGTCATGCCCGGTGAACTTTTGTATTGGGAAAGTCATGCCCGGTGAACTTTTGTATTGGGAAAGTCATGCCCGGTGAACTTTTGTATTGGGAAAGTCATGCCCGGTGAACTTTTGTACTGGGAAAGTCATGCCCGGTCAACTTTTGTATTGGGAAAGTCATGCCCGGTGAATTTTGTATTGGGAAAGTCATGCCCGGTGAACTTTTGTATTGGGAAAGTCATGCCCGGTGAACTTTTGTATTGGGAAAGTCATGCCCGGTGAACTTTTGTACTGGGAAAGTCATGCCCGGTCAACTTTTGTATTGGGAAAGTCATGCCCGGTGATCTTTTGTACTGGGAAAGTCATGCCCGGTGAACTTTTGTATTGGGAAAGTCATGCCCGGTGAACTTTTGTATTGGGAAAGTCATGCCCGGTGAACTTTTGTATTGGGAAAGTCATGCCCGGTGAACTTTTGTGTTGGGAAAGCCATGCCCGGTCAACTTTTGTATGGGAAAATCATGCCCGGTGAACTTTTGTATTGGGAAAGTCATGCCCGGTGAACTTTTGTATTGGGAAAGTCATGCCCGGTGAACTTTTGTACTGGGAAAGTCATGCCCGGTGAACTTTTGTATTGGGAAAGTCATGCCCGGTGAACTTTTGTATTGGGAAAGTCATGCCCGGCCAACTTTTGTATTGGGAAAGTCATGCCCGGTGAACTTTTGTATTGGGAAAGTCATGCCCGGTCAACTTTTGTACTGGGAAAGTCATGCCCGGTCAACTTTTGTATTGGGAAAATCATGCCCGGTCAACTTTTGTATTGGGAAAGTCATGCCCGGTGAACTTTTGTATTGGGAAAGTCATGCCCGGTGAACTTTTGTATTGGGAAAGTCATGCCCGGTGAACTTTTGTATTGGGAAAGTCATGCCCGGTGAACTTTTGTATTGGGAAAGTCATGCCCGGTCAACTTTTGTATTGGGAAAGTCATGCCCGGTCAACTTTTGTATTGGGAAAGTCATGCCCGGTCAACTTTTGTATTGGGAAAGTCATGCCCGGTGATCTTTTGTACTGGGAAAGTCATGCCCGGTGATCTTTTGTACTGGGAAAGTCATGCCCGGTGAACTTTTGTATTGGGAAAGTCATGCCCGGTGAACTTTTGTATTGGGAAAGTCATGCCCGGTGATCTTTTGTACTGGGAAAGTCATGCCCGGTGAACTTTTGTATGGGAAAAGTCATGCCCGGTGAACTTTTGTTTGGGAAAAGTCATGCCCGGTGAACTTTTGTATTGGGAAAGTCATGCCCGGTGAACTTTTGTATTGGGAAAGTCATGCCCGGTCAACTTTTGTACTGGGAAAGTCATGCCCGGTCAACTTTTGTATTGGGAAAGTCATGCCCGGTGAACTTTTGTACTGGGAAAGTCATGCCCGGTGAACTTTTGTATGGGAAAAGTCATGCCCGGTGATCTTTTGTACTGGGAAAGTCATGCCCGGTGAACTTTTGTATTGGGAAAGTCATGCCCGGTCAACTTTTGTATTGGGAAAGTCATGCCCGGTGAACTTTTGTATTGGGAAAGTCATGCCCGGTGATCTTTTGTACTGGGAAAGTCATGCCCGGTCAACTTTTGTATTGGTAAAGTCATGCCCGGTGAACTTTTGTATGGGAAAAGTCATGCCCGGTGAACTTTTGTATGGGAAAAGTCATGCCCGGTGAACTTTTGTATTGGGAAAGTCATGCCCGGTGAACTTTTGTATTGGGAAAGTCATGCCCGGTCAACTTTTGTATTGGGAAAGTCATGCCCGGTGAACTTTTGTACTGGGAAAGTCATGCCCGGTGAACTTTTGTATTGGGAAAGTCATGCCCGGTGATCTTTTGTACTGGGAAAGTCATGCCCGGTGAACTTTTGTATGGGAAAAGTCATGCCCGGTGAACTTTTGTATGGGAAAAGTCATGCCCGGTGAACTTTTGTATTGGGAAAGTCATGCCCGGTGAACTTTTGTATTGGGAAAGTCATGCCCGGTGAACTTTTGTATTGGGAAAGTCATGCCCGGTCAACTTTTGTACTGGGAAAGTCATGCCCGGTCAAATTTGTATTGGGAAAGTCATGCCCGGTGAACTTTTGTACTGGGAAAGTCATGCCCGGTGAACTTTTGTATTGGGAAAGTCATGCCCGGTGATCTTTTGTACTGGGAAAGTCATGCCCGGTGAACTTTTGTATGGGAAAAGTCATGCCCGGTGAACTTTTGTATGGGAAAAGTCATGCCCGGTGAACTTATGTATTGGGAAAGTCATGCCCGGTGAACTTTTGTATGGGAAAGTCATGCCCGGTGAACTTTTGTATTGGGAAAGTCATGCCCGGTGAACTTTTGTATTGGGAAAGTCATGCCCGGTGAACTTTTGTATTGGGAAAGTCATGCCCGGTCAACTTTTGTACTGGGAAAGTCATGCCCGGTCAACTTTTGTATTGGGAAAGTCATGCCCGGTGATCTTTTGTACTGGGAAAGTCATGCCCGGTGAACTTTTGTATTGGGAAAGTCATGCCCGGTGAACTTTTGTATTGGGAAAGTCATACCCGGTGAACTTTTGTGTTGGGAAAGCCATGCCCGGTCAACTTTTGTATGGGAAAATCATGCCCAGTGAACTTTTGTATTGGGAAAGTCATGCCCGGTGAACTTTTGTATTGGGAAAGTCATGCCCGGTGAACTTTTGTACTGGGAAAGTCATGCCCGGTGAACTTTTGTATTGGGAAAGTCATGCCCGGTGAACTTTTGTATTGGGAAAGTCATGCCCGGTCAACTTTTGTATTGGGAAAGTCATGCCCGGTGAACTTTTGTATTGGGAAAGTCATGCCCGGTGAACTTTTGTATTGGGAAAGTCATGCCCGGTGAACTTTTGTATTGGGAAAGTCATGCCCGGTGAACTTTTGTACTGGGAAAGTCATGCCCGGTCAACTTTTGTATTGGGAAAGTCATGCCCGGTGAATTTTGTATTGGGAAAGTCATGCCCGGTGAACTTTTGTATTGGGAAAGTCATGCCCGGTGAACTTTTGTATTGGGAAAGTCATGCCCGGTGAACTTTTGTACTGGGAAAGTCATGCCCGGTCAACTTTTGTATTGGGAAAGTCATGCCCGGTGATCTTTTGTACTGGGAAAGTCATGCCCGGTGAACTTTTGTATTGGGAAAGTCATGCCCGGTGAACTTTTGTATTGGGAAAGTCATGCCCGGTGAACTTTTGTATTGGGAAAGTCATGCCCGGTGAACTTTTGTGTTGGGAAAGCCATGCCCGGTCAACTTTTGTATGGGAAAATCATGCCCGGTGAACTTTTGTATTGGGAAAGTCATGCCCGGTGAACTTTTGTATTGGGAAAGTCATGCCCGGTGAACTTTTGTACTGGGAAAGTCATGCCCGGTGAACTTTTGTATTGGGAAAGTCATGCCCGGTGAACTTTTGTATTGGGAAAGTCATGCCCGGCCAACTTTTGTATTGGGAAAGTCATGCCCGGTGAACTTTTGTATTGGGAAAGTCATGCCCGGTCAACTTTTGTACTGGGAAAGTCATGCCCGGTCAACTTTTGTATTGGGAAAATCATGCCCGGTCAACTTTTGTATTGGGAAAGTCATGCCCGGTGAACTTTTGTATTGGGAAAGTCATGCCCGGTGAACTTTTGTATTGGGAAAGTCATGCCCGGTGAACTTTTGTATTGGGAAAGTCATGCCCGGTGAACTTTTGTATTGGGAAAGTCATGCCCGGTCAACTTTTGTATTGGGAAAGTCATGCCCGGTCAACTTTTGTATTGGGAAAGTCATGCCCGGTCAACTTTTGTATTGGGAAAGTCATGCCCGGTGATCTTTTGTACTGGGAAAGTCATGCCCGGTGATCTTTTGTACTGGGAAAGTCATGCCCGGTGAACTTTTGTATTGGGAAAGTCATGCCCGGTGAACTTTTGTATTGGGAAAGTCATGCCCGGTGATCTTTTGTACTGGGAAAGTCATGCCCGGTGAACTTTTGTATGGGAAAAGTCATGCCCGGTGAACTTTTGTTTGGGAAAAGTCATGCCCGGTGAACTTTTGTATTGGGAAAGTCATGCCCGGTGAACTTTTGTATGGGAAAAGTCATGCCCGGTGAACTTTTGTACTGGGAAAGTCATGCCCGGTGAACTTTTGTACTGGGAAAGTCATGCCCGGTGAACTTTTGTATTGGGAAAGTCATGCCCGGTGAACTTTTGTATTGGGAAAGTCATGCCCGGTGAACTTTTGTACTGGGAAAGTCATGCCCGGTGAGCTTTTGTATGGGAAAAGCCATGCCCGGTGATCTTTTGTACTGGAAAAGTCATGCCCGGTGAACTTTTGTATTGGGAAAGTCATGCCCGGTGATCTTTTGTATTGGGAAAGTCATGCCCGGTCAACTTTTGTATGGGAAAAGTCATGCCCGGTGAACTTTTGTATTGGGGAAGTCATGCCCGGTGAACTTTTGTATTGGGAAAGTCATGCCCGGTGATCTTTTGTACTGGGAAAGTCATGCCCGGTCAACTTTTGTATTGGGAAAGTCATGCCCGGTGAACTTTTGTATGGGAAAAGTCATGCCCGGTCAACTTTTGTATTGGGAAAGTCATGCCCGGTGATCTTTTGTACTGGGAATGTCATGCCCGGTGAACTTTTGTACTGGGAAAGTCATGCCCGGTGAACTTTTGTACTGGGAAAGTCATGCCCGGTGAACTTTTGTATTGGGAAAGTCATGCCCGGTGAACTTTTGTATTGGGAAAGTCATGCCCGGTGAACTTTTGTACTGGGAAAGTCATGCCCGGTGAACTTTTGTATGGGAAAAGTCATGCCCGGTGATCTTTTGTACTGGGAAAGTCATGCCCGGTGAACTTTTGTATGGGAAAAGTCATGCCCGGTGATCTTTTGTACTGGGAAAGTCATGCCCGGTGAACTTTTGTATTGGGAAAGTCATGCCCGGTCAACTTTTGTATTGGGAAAGTCATGCCCGGTGAACTTTTGTACTGGGAAAGTCATGCACGGTGAACTTTTGTATGGGAAAAGTCATGCCCGGTCAACTTTTGTACTGGGAAAGTCATGCCCGGTCAACTTTTGTATGGGAAAAGTCATGCCCGGTGAACTTTTGTATTGGGAAAGTCATGCCCGGTCAACTTTTGTATTGGGAAAGTCATGCCCGGTGAACTTTTGTATTGGGAAAGTCATGCCCGGTCAACTTTTGTATTGGGAAAGTCATGACCGGTGATCTTTTGTACTGGGAAAGTCATGCCCGGTCAACTTTTGTATTGGGAAAGTCATGCCCGGTGAACTTTTGTATTGGGAAAGTCATGCCCGGTGAACTTTTGTATTGGGAAAGACATGCCCGGTGAACTTTTGTATTGGGAAAGTCATGCCCGGTGAACTTTTGTATTGGGAAAGTCATGCCCGGTGAACTTTTGTATTGGGAAAGTCATGCCCGGTGAACTTTTGTATTGGGAAAGTCATGCCCGGTGATCTTTTGTACTGGGAAAGTCATGCCCGGTGAACTTTTGTATTGGGAAAGTCATGCCCGGTCAACTTTTGTATTGGGAAAGTCATGCCCGGTGATCTTTTGTATTGGAAAAGTCATGCCCGGTGAACTTTTGTATTGGGAAAGTCATGCCCGGTCAACTTTTGTATGGGAAAAGTCATGCCCGGTGAACTTTTGTATGGGAAAAGTCATGCCCGGTGAACTTTTGTATTGGGAAAGTCATGCCCGGTCAACTTTTGTATTGGGAAAGTCATGCCCGGTGATCTTTTGTACTGGGAAAGTCATGCCCGGTCAACTTTTGTATTGGGAAAGTCATGCCCGGTGAACTTTTGTATTGGGAAAGTCATGCCCGGTGAACTTTTGTATTGGGAAAGTCATGCCCGGTGAACTTTTGTATTGGGAAAGTCATGCCCGGTGATCTTTTGTACTGGGAAAGTCATGCCCGGTCAACTTTTGTATGGGAAAAGTCATGCCCGGTGAACTTTTGTATTGGGAAAGTCATGCCCGGTCAACTTATGTATTGGGAAAGTCATGCCCGGTGAACTTTTGTACTGGGAAAGTCATGCCCGGTGAACTTTTGTATTGGGAAAGTCATGCCCGGTCAACTTTTGTATTAGGAAAGTCATGCCCGGTGAACTTTTGTACTGGGAAAGTCATGCCCGGTGAACTTTTGTATTAGGAAAGTCATGCCCGGTGAACTTTTGTACTGGGAAAGTCATGCCCGGTGATCTTTTGTATTGGGAAAGTCATGCCCGGTGAACTTTTGTATTAGGAAAGTCATGCCCGGTGAACTTTTGTATTGGGAATGTCATGCCCGGTCAACTTTTGTATTGGGAAAGTCATGCCCGGTCAACTTTTGTATTAGGAAAGTCATGCCCGGTGAACTTTTGTACTGGGAAAGTCATGCCCGGTGAACTTTTGTATTGGGAAAGTCATGCCCGGTCAACTTTTGTATTGGGAAAGTCATGCCCGGTGATCTTTTGTACTGGGAAAGTCATGCCCGGTGAACTTTTGTACTGGGAAAGTCATGCCCGGTGAACTTTTGTATTGGGAAAGTCATGCCCGGTGAACTTTTGTATTGGGAAAGTTATGCCCGGTGAACTTTTGTATTGGGAAAGTCATGCCCGGTGAACTTTTGTATTGGGAAAGTCATGCCCGGTGAACTTTTGTATGGGAAAGTCATGCCCGGTGAACTTTTGTATTGGGAAAGTCATGCCCGGTGAACTTTTGTATTGGGAAAGTCATGCCCGGTCAACTTTTGTATTGGGAAAGTCATGCCCGGTGATCTTTTGTACTGGGAAAGTCATGCCCGGTGAACTTTTGTATTGGGAAAGTCATGCCCGGTCAACTTTTGTATTGGGAAAGTCATGCCCGGTGATCTTTTGTACTGGGAAAGTCATGCCCGGTGAACTTTTGTATTGGGAAAGTCATGCCCGGTCAACTTTTGTATTGGGAAAGTCATGCCCGGTGAACTTTTGTATTGGGAAAGTCATGCCCGAAGAACCTTTGTACTGGGAAAGTCATGCCCGGTGAACTTTTGTACTGGGAAAGTCATGCCCGGTCAACTTTTGTATTGGGAAAGTCATGCCCGGAGAACTTTTGTATTGGGAAAGTCATGCCCGGTGAACTTTTGTATTGGGAAAGTCATGCCCGGTGAACTTTTGTATTGGGAAAGTCATGCCCGGTGAACTTTTGTATTGGGAAAGTCATGCCCGGTGAACTTTTGTATGGGAAAAGTCATGCCCGGTGAACTTTTGTATTGGGAAAGTCATGCCCGGTGAACTTTTGTATTGGGAAAGTCATGCCCGGTGAACTTTTGTATTGGGAAAGTCATGCTCGGTCAACTTTTGTATGGGAAAAGTCATGCCCGGTGAACTTTTGTATTGGGAAAGTCATGCCCGGTGATCTTTTGTACTGGGAAAGTCATGCCCGGTTGAACTTTTGTATTGGGAAAGTCATGCCCGGTGAGCTTTTGTATTGGGATAGTCATGCCCGGTGAAATTTTGTATTGGGAAAGTCATGCCCGGTGAACTTTTGTATTGGGAAAGTCATGCCCGGTGAACTTTTGTATGGGAAAAGTCATGCCCGGTGAACTTTTGTATGGGAAAAGTCATGCCCGATGAACTTTTGTATTGGGAAAGTCATGCCCGGTCAACTTTTGTATTGGGAAAGTTATGCCCGGTGATCTTTTGTACTGGGAAAGTCATGCCCGGTGAACTTTTGTATTGGGAAAGTCATGCCCGGTGAACTTTTGTATTGGGAAAGTCATGCCCGGTGAACTTTTGTATTGGGAAAGTCATGCCCGGTCAAATTTTGTATTGGGAAAGTCATGCCCGGTGAACTTTTGTATTGGGAAAGTCATGCCCGGTGAACTTTTGTATTGGGAAAGTCATGCCCGGTGATCTTTTGTACTGGGAAAGTCATGCCCGGTGAACTTTTGTATTGGGAAAGTCATGCCCGGTCAACTTTTGTATTGGGAAAGTCATGCCCGGTGATCTTTTGTACTGGGAAAGTCATGCCGGGTGAACTTTTGTATGGGAAAAGTCATGCCCGGTGAACTTTTGTATTGGGAAAGTCATGCCCGGTGAACTTTTGTATTGGGAAAGTCATCCCCGGTGATCTTTTGTACTGGGAAAGTCATGCCCGGTGAACTTTTGTATTGGGAAAGTCATGCCCGGTCAACTTTTGTATTGGGAAAGTCATGCCCGGTGATCTTTTGTACTGGGAAAGTCATGCCCGGTGAACTTTTGTATTGGGAAAGTCATGCCCGGTGAACTTTTGTATGGGAAAAGTCATGCCCGGTGAACTTTTGTATTGGGAAAGTCATGCCCGGTCAACTTTTGTATTGGGAAAGTCATGCCCGGTCAACTTTTGTATTGGGAAAGTCATGCCCGGTCAACTTTTGTATTGGGAAAGTCATGCCCGGGGAACTTTTGTATTGGGAAAGTCATGCCCGGTGAACTTTTGTATTGGGAAAGTCATGCCCGGTGATCTTTTGTACTGGGAAAGTCATGCCCGGTCAACTTTTGTATTGGGAAAGTCATGCCCGGTCAACTTTTGTATTGGGAAAGTCATGCCCGGGGAACTTTTGTATTGGGAAAGTCATGCCCGGTGAACTTTTGTATTGGGAAAGTCATGCCCGGTGATCTTTTGTACTGGGAAAGTCATGCCCGGTGAACTTTTGTATTGGGAAAGTCATGCCCAGTGAACTTTTGTATTGGGAAAGTCATGCCCGGTGAACATTTGTACTGGAAAAGTCATGCCCGGTCAACTTTTGTATTGGGAAAGTCATGCCCGGTGATCTTTTGTACTGGGAAAGTCATGCCCGGTGAACTTTTGTATTGGGAAAGTCATGCCCGGTGAACTTTTGTATTGGGAAAGTCATGCCCGGTGAACATTTGTACTGGGAAAGTCATGTCCGGTCAACTTTTGTATTGGGAAATCATGCCCGGTGATCTTTTGTACTGGGAAAGTCATGCCCGGTGAACTTTTGTATTGGGAAAGTCATGCCCGGTGAACTTTTGTATTGGGAAAGTCATGCCCGGTGAACTTTTGTATTGGGAAAGTCATGCCCGGTGATCTTTTGTACTGGGAAAGTCATGCCCGGTCAACTTTTGTATTGGGAAAGTCATGCCCGGTGAACTTTTGTATTGGGAAAGTCATGCCCGGTGAACTTTTGTATTGGGAAAGTCATGCCCGGTCAAATTTTGTATTGGGAAAGTCATGCCCGGTGAACTTTTGTATTGGGAAAGTCATGCCCGGTGAACTTTTGTATTGGGAAAGTCATGCCCGGTGATCTTTTGTACTGGGAAAGTCATGCCCGGTGAACTTTTGTATTGGGAAAGTCATGCCCGGTCAACTTTTGTATTGGGAAAGTCATGCCCGGTGATCTTTTGTACTGGGAAAGTCATGCCGGGTGAACTTTTGTATGGGAAAAGTCATGCCCGGTGAACTTTTGTATTGGGAAAGTCATGCCCGGTGAACTTTTGTATTGGGAAAGTCATCCCCGGTGATCTTTTGTACTGGGAAAGTCATGCCCGGTGAACTTTTGTATTGGGAAAGTCATGCCCGGTCAACTTTTGTATTGGGAAAGTCATGCCCGGTGATCTTTTGTACTGGGAAAGTCATGCCCGGTGAACTTTTGTATTGGGAAAGTCATGCCCGGTGAACTTTTGTATGGGAAAAGTCATGCCCGGTGAACTTTTGTATTGGGAAAGTCATGCCCGGTCAACTTTTGTATTGGGAAAGTCATGCCCGGTCAACTTTTGTATTGGGAAAGTCATGCCCGGTCAACTTTTGTATTGGGAAAGTCATGCCCGGTGAACTTTTGTATTGGGAAAGTCATGCCCGGTGAACTTTTGTATTGGGAAAGTCATGCCCGGTGATCTTTTGTACTGGGAAAGTCATGCCCGGTCAACTTTTGTATTGGGAAAGTCATGCCCGGTCAACTTTTGTATTGGGAAAGTCATGCCCGGTGATCTTTTGTACTGGGAATGTCATGCCCGGTGAACTTTTGTATTGGGAAAGTCATGCCCGGTGATCTTTTGTACTGGGAAAGTCATGCCCGGTGAACTTTTGTATTGGGAAAGTCATGCCCAGTGAACTTTTGTATTGGGAAAGTCATGCCCGGTGAACATTTGTACTGGAAAAGTCATGCCCGGTCAACTTTTGTATTGGGAAAGTCATGCCCGGTGATCTTTTGTACTGGGAAAGTCATGCCCGGTGAACTTTTGTATTGGGAAAGTCATGCCCGGTGAACTTTTGTATTGGGAAAGTCATGCCCGGTGAACATTTGTACTGGGAAAGTCATGTCCGGTCAACTTTTGTATTGGGAAATCATGCCCGGTGATCTTTTGTACTGGGAAAGTCATGCCCGGTGAACTTTTGTACTGGGAAATTCATGCCCGGTGAACTTTTGTATGGGAAAAGTCATGCCCGGTGAACTTTTGTATTGGGAAAGTCATGCCCGGTGAACTTTTGTATTGGGAAAGTCATTCCCGGTGAACTTTTGTACTGGGAAAGTCATGCCCGGTGAACTTTTGTATTGGGAAAGTCATGCCCGGTGAACTTTTGTATTGGGAAAGTCATGCCCGATCAACTTTTGTATTGGGAAAGTCATGCCCGGTCAACTTTTGTATTGGGAAAGTCATGCCCGGTGATCTTTTGTACTGGGAAAGTCATGCTCGGTGAACTTTTGTATTGGGAAAGTCATGCCCGGTGAACTTTTGTGTTGGGAAAGCCATGTCAACTTTTGTATGGGAAATCATGCCCGGTGAACTTTTGTATTTTGAAAGTCATGCCCGGTGAACTTTTGCATGGGAAAAGTCATGTAAGGTAAACTTTTGTATTGGGAAAGTCATGCCCGGTGAACTTTTGTATTGGGAAAGTCATGCCCGCTGAACTTTTGTATGGGAAAGTCATGCCCGGTGAACTTTTGTATTGGGAAAGTCATGCCCGGTGAACTTTTGTATTGGGAAAGTCATGCCCGGTGAACTTTTGTACTGGGAAAGTCATGCCCGGTGAACTTTTGTACTGTGAAAGTCATGCCCGGTCAACTTTTGTATTGGGAAAGTCATGTCCGGTGATCTTTGGTACTGGGAGAGTCATGCCCGGTCAACTTTTGTATTGGGAAAGTCATGCCCGGTGAACTTTTGTATTGGGAAAATCATGCCCGGTGAACTTTTGTATGGGAAAAGTCATGCCCGGTGAACTTTTGTATTGGGAAAGTCATGCCCGGTGAACTTTTGTATTGGGAAAGTCATGCCCGGTCAACTTTTGTATTGGGAAAGTCATGCCCGGTGATCTTTTGTACTGGGAAAGTCATGCCCGGTGAACTTTTGTATTGGGAAAGTCATGCCCGGTGAACTTTTGTATTGGGAAAGTCATGCCCGGTGAACTTTTGTATTGGGAAAGTCATGCCCGGTGAACTTTTGTATTGGGAAAGCCATGCCCGGTCAACTTTTGTATGGGAAAATCATGCCCGGTGAACTTTTGTATTTTGAAAGTCATGCCCGGTGAACTTTTGCATGGGAAAAGTCATGCCCGGTAAACTTTTGTATTGGGAAAGTCATGCCCGGTGAACTTTTGTATTGGGAAAGTCATGCCCGGTGAACTTTTGTATGGGAAAATCATGCCCGGTGAACTTTTGTATTGGGAAAGTCATGCCCGGTGAACTTTTGTATTGGGAAAGTCATGCCCGGTGAACTTTTGTACTGGGAAAGTCATGCCCGGTCAACTTTTGTATTGGGAAAGTCATGCCCGGTGATCTTTTGTACTGGGAAAGTCATGCCCGGTGAACTTTTGTACTGGGAAATTCATGCCCGGTGAACTTTTGTATGGGAAAAGTCATGCCCGGTGAACTTTTGTATTGGGAAAGACATGCCCGGTGAACTTTTGTATTGGGAAAGTCATGCCCGGTGAACTTTTGTACTGGGAAAGTCATGCCCGGTGAACTTTTGTATTGGGAAAGTCATGCCCGGTGAACTTTTGTATTGGGAAAGTCATGCCCGGTCAACTTTTGTACTGGGAAAGTCATGCCCGGTGAACTTTTGTATTGGGAAAGTCATGCCCGGTGAACTTTTGTATTGGGAAAGTCATGCCCGGTGAACTTTTGTATTGGGAAAGTCATGCCCGGTGAACTTTTGTATGGGAAAATCATGCCCGGTGAACTTTTGTATTGGGAAATTCATGCCCGGTGATCTTTTGTACTGGGAAAAGTCATGCCCGGTGAACTTTTGTATGGGAAAAGTCATGCCCGGTGAACTTTTGTATTGGGAAAGCCATGCCCGGTGAACTTTTGTATGGGAAAGTCATGCCCGGTGAACTTTTGTATTGGGAAAGTCATGCCCGGTGAACTTTTGTATTGGGAAAGTCATGCCTGGTGAACTTTTGTATTGGGAAAGTCATGCCCGGTGAACTTTTGTACTGGGAAAGTCATGCCCGGTCAACTTTTGTATTGGGAAAGTCATGCCCGGTGATCTTTTGTACTGGGAAAGTCATGCCCGGTGAACTTTTGTATTGGGAAAGTCATGCCCGGTGAACTTTTGTATTGGGAAAGTCATGCCCGGTGAACTTTTGTATTGGGAAAGTCATGCCCGGTGAACTTTTGTGTTGGGAAAGCCATGCCCGGTCAACTTTTGTATGGGAAAATCATGCCCGGTGAACTTTTGTATTTTGAAAGTCATGCCCGGGGAACTTTTGCATGGGAAAGTCATGCCCGGTGAACTTTTGTATTGGGAAAGTCATGCCCGATCAACTTTTGTATTGGGAAAGTCATGCCCGGTCAACTTTTGTATTGGGAAAGTCATGCCCGGTGATCTTTTGTACTGGGAAAGTCATGCTCGGTGAACTTTTGTATTGGGAAAGTCATGCCCGGTGAACTTTTGTGTTGGGAAAGCCATGTCAACTTTTGTATGGGAAAATCATGCCCGGTGAACTTTTGTATTTTGAAAGTCATGCCCGGTGAACTTTTGCATGGGAAAAGTCATGTAAGGTAAACTTTTGTATTGGGAAAGTCATGCCCGGTGAACTTTTGTATTGGGAAAGTCATGCCCGGTGAACTTTTGTATGGGAAAGTCATGCCCGGTGAACTTTTGTATTGGGAAAGTCATGCCCGGTGAACTTTTGTATTGGGAAAGTCATGCCCGGTGAACTTTTGTACTGGGAAAGTCATGCCCGGTGAACTTTTGTACTGTGAAAGTCATGCCCGGTCAACTTTTGTATTGGGAAAGTCATGTCCGGTGATCTTTGGTACTGGGAGAGTCATGCCCGGTCAACTTTTGTATTGGGAAAGTCATGCCCGGTGAACTTTTGTATTGGGAAAATCATGCCCGGTGAACTTTTGTATGGGAAAAGTCATGCCCGGTGAACTTTTGTATTGGGAAAGTCATGCCCGGTGAACTTTTGTATTGGGAAAGTCATGCCCGGTCAACTTTTGTATTGGGAAAGTCATGCCCGGTGATCTTTTGTACTGGGAAAGTCATGCCCGGTGAACTTTTGTATTGGGAAAGTCATGCCCGGTGAACTTTTGTATTGGGAAAGTCATGCCCGGTGAACTTTTGTATTGGGAAAGTCATGCCCGGTGAACTTTTGTGTTGGGAAAGCCATGCCCGGTCAACTTTTGTATGGGAAAATCATGCCCGGTGAACTTTTGCATTTTGAAAGTCATGCCCGGTGAACTTTTGCATGGGAAAAGTCATGCCCGGTAAACTTTTGTATTGGGAAAGTCATGCCCGGTGAACTTTTGTATTGGGAAAGTCATGCCCGGTGAACTTTTGTATGGGAAAATCATGCCCGGTGAACTTTTGTATTGGGAAAGTCATGCCCGGTGAACTTTTGTATTGGGAAAGTCATGCCCGGTGAACTTTTGTACTGGGAAAGTCATGCCCGGTCAACTTTTGTATTGGGAAAGTCATGCCCGGTGATCTTTTGTACTGGGAAAGTCATGCCCGGTGAACTTTTGTACTGGGAAATTCATGCCCGGTGAACTTTTGTATGGGAAAAGTCATGCCCGGTGAACTTTTGTATTGGGAAAGTCATGCCCGGTGAACTTTTGTATTGGGAAAGTCATGCCCGGTGAACTTTTGTACTGGGAAAGTCATGCCCGGTGAACTTTTGTATTGGGAAAGTCATGCCCGGTGAACTTTTGTATTGGGAAAGTCATGCCCGGTCAACTTTTGTACTGGGAAAGTCATGCCCGGTGAACTTTTGTATTGGGAAAGTCATGCCCGGTGAACTTTTGTATTGGGAAAGTCATGCCCGGTGAACTTTTGTATTGGGAAAGTCATGCCCGGTGAACTTTTGTATGGGAAAATCATGCCCGGTGAACTTTTGTATTGGGAAATTCATGCCCGGTGATCTTTTGTACTGGGAAAAGTCATGCCCGGTGAACTTTTGTATGGGAAAAGTCATGCCCGGTGAACTTTTGTATTGGGAAAGCCATGCCCGGTGAACTTTTGTATGGGAAAGTCATGCCCGGTGAACTTTTGTATTGGGAAAGTCATGCCCGGTGAACTTTTGTATTGGGAAAGTCATGCCTGGTGAACTTTTGTATTGGGAAAGTCATGCCCGGTGAACTTTTGTACTGGGAAAGTCATGCCCGGTCAACTTTTGTATTGGGAAAGTCATGCCCGGTGATCTTTTGTACTGGGAAAGTCATGCCCGGTGAACTTTTGTATTGGGAAAGTCATGCCCGGTGAACTTTTGTATTGGGAAAGTCATGCCCGGTGAACTTTTGTATTGGGAAAGTCATGCCCGGTGAACTTTTGTGTTGGGAAAGCCATGCCCGGTCAACTTTTGTATGGGAAAATCATGCCCGGTGAACTTTTGTATTTTGAAAGTCATGCCCGGGGAACTTTTGCATGGGAAAAGTCATGCCCGGTAAAATTTTGTATTGGGAAAGTCATGCCCGGTGAACTTTTGTATTGGGAAAGTCATGCCCGGTGAACTTTTGTATGGGAAAGTCATGCCCGGTGAACTTTTGTATTGGGAAAGTCATGCCCGGTGAACTTTTGTATTGGGAAAGTCATGCCCGGTGAACTTTTGTACTGGGAAAGTCATGCCCGGTGAACTTTTGTACTGTGAAAGTCATGCCCGGTCAACTTTTGTATTGGGAAAGTCATGTCCGGTGATCTTTGGTACTGGGAGAGTCATGCCCGGTCAACTTTTGTATTGGGAAAGTCATGCCCGGTGAACTTTTGTATTGGGAAAGTCATGCCCGGTGAACTTTTGTATGGGAAAAGTCATGCCCGGTGAACTTTTGTATTGGGAAAGTCATGCCCGGTGATCTTTTGTATTGGGAAAGTCATGCCCGGTGAACTTTTGTATTGGGAAAGTCATGCCCGGTGAACTTTTGTATGGGAAAAGTCATGCCCGGTGAACTTTTGTATTGGGAAAGTCATGCCCGGTGAACTTTTGTATTGGGAAAGTCATGCCCGGTGAACTTTTGTATTGGGAAAGTCATGCCCGGTGAACTTTTGTATTGGGAAAGTCATGCCCGGTGAACCTTTGTATTGGGAAAGTCATGCCCGGTGAACTTTTGTATTGGGAAAGTCATGCCCGGTGATCTTTTGTACTGGGAAAGTCATGCCCGGTGAACTTTTGTATGGGAAAAGTCATGCCCGGTGAACTTTTGTATTGGGAAAGTCATGCCCGGTGAACTTTTGTATTGGGAAAGTCATGCCCCGTGAAATTTTGTACTGGGAAAGTCATGCCCGGTGAACTTTTGTATTGGGAAAGTCATGCCCGGTGAACTTTTGTATTGGGAAAGTCATGCCCGGTCAACTTTTGTATTGGGAAAGTCATGCCCGGTGATCTTTTGTACTGGGAAAGTCATGCCCGGTGAACTTTTGTATTGGGAAAGTCATGCCCGGTGAACTTTTGTATTGGGAAAGTCATGCCCGGTGAACATTTGTACTGGGAAAGTCATGCCCGGTCAACTTTTGTATTGGGAAAGTCATGCCCGGTGATCTTTTGTACTGGGAAAGTCATGCCCGGTGAACTTTTGTATTGGGAAAGTCATGCCCGGTGAGCTTTTGTATTGGGAAAGTCATGCCCGGTCAACTTTTGTATTGGGAAAGTCATGCCCTTGTATTGGGAAAGTCATGCCCGGTGAACTTTTGTATTGGGAAAGTCATGCCCGGTGAACTTTTGTATTGGGAAAGTCATGCCCGGTGAACTTTTGTACTGGGAAAGTCATGCCCGGTGAACTTTTGTATTGGAAAAGTCATGCCCGGTGAACTTTTGTATTGGGAAAGTCATGCCCGGTCAACTTTTGTATTGGGAAAGTCATGCCCGGTGATCTTTTGTACTGGGAAAGTCATGCCCGGTCAACTTTTGTATTGGGAAAGTCATGCCCGGTGAACTTTTGTATTGGGAAAGTCATGCCCGGTGAACTTTTGTATTGGGAAAGTCATGCCCGGTGAACTTTTGTATTGGGAAAGTCATGCCCGGTGATCTTTTGTACTGGGAAAGTCATGCCCGGTGAACTTTTGTATGGGAAAAGTCATGCCCGGTGATCTTTTGTACTGGGAAAGTCATGCCCGGTGAACTTTTGTATGGGAAAAGTCATGCCCGGTGAACTTTTGTATGGGAAAAGTCATGCCCGGTGAACTTTTGTATTGGGAAAGTCATGCCCGGTGATCTTTTGTACTGGGAAAGTCATGCCCGGTGAACTTTTGTACTGGGAAAGTCATGCCCGGTGAACTTTTGTATTGGGAAAGTCATGCCAGGTGAACTTTTGTATTGGGAAAGTCATGCCCGGTGAACTTTTGTATTGGGAAAGTCATGCCCGGTGAACTTTTGTATTGGGAAAGTCATGCCCGGTGAACTTTTGTATTGGGAAAGTCATGCCCGGTGAACTTTTGTACTGGGAAAGTCATGCCCGTCAGCTTTTGTATTGGGAAAGTCATGCCCGGTGAACTTTTGTATTGGGAGAGTCATGCCCGGTCCACTTTTGTATTGGGAAAGTCATGCCCGGTGAACTTTTGTATTGGGAAAGTCATGCCCGGTGAACTTTTGTATTGGGAAAGTCACGCCCGGTGAACTTCTGTATTGGGAAAGTCATGCCCGGTGAACTTTTGTATTGGGAAAGTCATGCCCGGTGAACTTTTGTACTGGGAAAGTCATGCCCGGTGAACTTTTGTATTGGGAAAGTCATGCCCGGTGAACTTTTGTATGGGAAAAGTCATGCCCGGTGAACTTTTGTATTGGGAAAGTCATGCCCGGTGATCTTTTGTATTGGGAAAGTCATGCCCGGTGAACTTTTGTATTGGGAAAGTCATGCCCGGTGAACTTTTGTATGGGAAAAGTCATGCCCGGTGAACTTTTGTATGGGAAAAGTCATGCCCGGTGATCTTTTGTACTGGGAAAGTCATGCCCGGTGAACTTTTGTATGGGAAAAGTCATGCCCGGTGATCTTTTGTACTGGGAAAGTCATGCCCGGTGAACTTTTGTATGGGAAAAGTCATGCCCGGTGAACTTTTGTATGGGAAAAGTCATGCCCGGTGAACTTTTGTATTGGGAAAGTCATGCCCGGTGAACTTTTGTATTGGGAAAGTCATGCCCGGTCAACTTTTGTATTGGGAAAGTCATGCCCGGTCAACTTTTGTATTGGGAAAGTCATGCCCGGTGATCTTTTGTACTGGGAAAGTCATGCCCGGTCAACTTTTGTATTGGGAAAGTCATGCCCGGTGAACTTTTGTATTGGGAAAGTCATGCCCGGTGAACTTTTGTATTGGGAAAGTCATGTCCGGTGATCTTTTATACTGGGAAAGTCATGTCCGGTGAACTTTTGTATGGGAAAAGTCATGCCCGGTGATCGTTTGTACTGGGAAAGTCATGCCCGGTGAACTTTTGTATGGGAAAAGTCATGCCCGGTGAACTTTTGTATGGGAAAAGTCATGCCCGGTGAACTTTTGTATTGGGAAATTCATGCCCGGTGATCTTTTGTACTGGGAAAGTCATGCCCGGTGAACTTTTGTACTGGGAAAGTCATGCCCGGTGAACTTTTGTATTGGGAAAGTCATGCCCGGTGAACTTTTGTATTGGGAAAGTCATGCCCGGTGAACATTTGTACTGGGAAAGTCATGCCCGGTCAACTTTTGTATTGGGAAAGTCATGCCCGGTGATCTTTTGTACTGGGAAAGTCATGCCCGGTGAACTTTTGTACTGGGAAAGTCATGCCCGGTGAACTTTTGTATGGGAAAAGTCATGCCCGGTGAACTTTTGTATTAGGAAAGTCATGCCCGGTGAACTTTTGTATTGGGAAAGTCATGCCCGGTGAACTTTTGTATTGGGAAAGTCATGCCCGGTGAACTTGTGTATGGGAAAATCATGCCCGGTGAACTTTTGTATTGGGAAAGTCATGCCCGGTGATCTTTTGTACTGGGAAAGTCATGCCCGGTGAACTTTTGTATGGGAAAAGTCATGCCCGGTGAACTTTTGTATTAGGAAAGTCATGCCCGGTGAACTTTTGTATTGGGAAAGTCATGCCCGGTGAACTTTTGTATTGGGAAAGTCATGCCCGGTGAACTTGTGTATGGGAAAATCATGCCCGGTGAACTTTTGTATTGGGAAAGTCATGCCCGGTGATCTTTTGTACTGGGAAAGTCATGCCCGGTGAACTTTTGTACTGGGAAAGTCATGCCCTGTGAACTTTTGTATTGGGAAAGTCATGCCCGGTGAACTTTTGTACTGGGAAAGTCATGCCCGGTGATCTTTTGTACTGGGAAAGTCATGCCCGTCAGCTTTTGTATTGGGAAAGTCATGCCCGGTGAACTTTTGTATTGGGAAAGTCATGCCCGGTCCACTTTTGTATTGGGAAAGTCATGCCCGGTGAACTTTTGTATTGGGAAAGTCATGCCCGGTGAACTTTTGTATTGGGAAAGTCATGCCCGGTGAACTTTTGTATTGGGAAAGTCATGCCCGGTGAACTTTTGTATTGGGAAAGTCATGCCCGGTGAACTTTTGTACTGGGAAAGTCATGCCCGGTGAACTTTTGTAGTGTGAAAGTCATGCCCGGTCAACTTTTGTATTGGGAAAGTCATGCTTGGTGAACTTTTGTATTGGGAAAGTCATGCCCGGTGAACTTTTGTATGGGAAAAGTCATGCCCGGTGAACTTTTGTATTGGGAAAGTCATGCCCGGTGATCTTTTGTATTGGGAAAGTCATGCCCGGTGAACTTTTGTATTGGGAAAGTCATGCCCGGTGAACTTTTGTATGGGAAAAGTCATGCCCGGTGAACTTTTGTATGGGAAAAGTCATGCCCGGTGATCTTTTGTACTGGGAAAGTCATGCCCGGTGAACTTTTGTATGGGAAAAGTCATGCCCGGTGATCTTTTGTACTGGGAAAGTCATGCCCGGTGAACTTTTGTATGGGAAAAGTCATGCCCGGTGAACTTTTGTATGGGAAAAGTCATGCCCGGTGAACTTTTGTATTGGGAAAGTCATGCCCGGTGAACTTTTGTACTGGGAAAGTCATGCCCGGTGAACTTTTGTATTGGGAAAGTCATGCCCGGTCAACTTTTGTATTGGGAAAGTCATGCCCGGTCAACTTTTGTATTGGGAAAGTCATGCCCGGTGATCTTTTGTACTGGGAAAGTCATGCCCGGTGAACTTTTGTATTGGGAAAGTCATGCCCGGTGAACTTTTGTATTGGGAAAGTCATGCCCGGTGAACTTTTGTATTGGGAAAGTCATGCCCGGTGAACTTTTGTATTGGGAAAGTCATGCCCGGTGATCTTTTATACTGGGAAAGTCATGTCCGGTGAACTTTTGTATGGGAAAAGTCATGCCCGGTGATCGTTTGTACTGGGAAAGTCATGCCCGGTGAACTTTTGTATGGGAAAAGTCATGCCCGGTGAACTTTTGTATGGGAAAAGTCATGCCCGGTGAACTTTTGTATTGGGAAAGTCATGCCCGGTGATCTTTTGTACTGGGAAAGTCATGCCCGGTGAACTTTTGTACTGGGAAAGTCATGCCCGGTGAACTTTTGTATTGGGAAAGTCATGCCCGGTGAACTTTTGTATTGGGAAAGTCATGCCCGGTGAACTTTTGTATTGGGAAAGTCATGCCCGGTGAACTTTTGTATTGGGAAAGTCATGCCCGGTGAACTTTTGTATTGGGAAAGTCATGCCCGGTGAACTTTTGTACTGGGAAAGTCATGCCCGGTGAAATTTTGTATTGGGAAAGTCATGCCCGGTGAACTTTTGTATTGGGAAAGTCATGCCCGGTGAACTTTTGTATTGGGAAAGTCATGCCCGGTGATCTTTTGTACTGGGAAAGTCATGCCCGGTGAACTTTTGTATGGGAAAAGTCATACCCGGTGATCCTTTGTACTGGGAAAGTCATACCCGGTGATCTTTTGTATGGGAAAAGTCATGCCCGGTGAACTTTTGTATTGGGAAAGTCATGCCCGGTGATCTTTTGTACTGGGAAAGTCATGCCCGGTGAACTTTTGTATTGGGAAAGTCATGCCCGGTGAACTTTTGTATTGGGAAAGTCATGCCCGGTGAACATTTGTACTGGGAAAGTCATGCCCGGTCAACTTTTGTATTGGGAAAGTCATGCCCGGTGATCTTTTGTACTGGGAAAGTCATGCCCGGTGAACTTTTGTATTGGGAAAGTCATGCCCGGTGAACTTTTGTATTGGGAAAGTCATGCCCGGTGAACATTTGTACTGGGAAAGTCATGCCCGGTCAACTTTTGTATTGGGAAAGTCATGCCCGGTGATCTTTTGTACTGGGAAAGTCATGCCCGGTGAACTTTTGTACTGGGAAAGTCATGCCCGGTGAACTTTTGTATGGGAAAAGTCATGCCCGGTGAACTTTTGTATTAGGAAAGTCATGCCCGGTGAACTTTTGTATTGGGAAAGTCATGCCCGGTGAACTTTTGTACTGGAAAAGTCATGCCCGGTGAACTTTTGTATTGGGAAAGTCATGCCCGGTGAACTTTTGTATTGGGAAAGTCATGACCGGTCAACTTTTGTATTGGGAAAGTCATGCCCGGTCAACTTTTGTATTGCGAAAGTCATGCCCGGTGATCTATTGTACTGGGAAAGTCATACCCGGTGAACTTTTGTATTGGGAAAGTCATGCCCGGTGAACTTTTGTATTGGGAAAGTCATGCCCGGTGAACTTTTGTATTGGGAAAGTCATGCCCGGTGAACTTTTGTATGGGAAAATCATGCCCGGTGAACTTTTGTATTGGGAAAGTCATGCCCGGTGATCTTTTGTACTGGGAAAAGTCATCCCCGGTGAACTTTTGTATGGGAAAAGTCATGCCCGGTGAACTTTTGTATTGGGAAAGTCATGCCCAGTGAACTTTTGTATGGCAAAGTCATGCCCGGTGAACTTTTGTATTGGGAAAGTCATGCCCGGTGAACTTTTGTATTGGGAAAGTCATGCCCGGTGAACTTTTGTATTGGGAAAGTCATGCCCGGTGAACTTTTGTACTGGGAAAGTCATGCTCGGTCAACTTTTGTATTGGGAAAGTCATGCCCGGTGATCTTTTGTACTGGGAAAGTCATGCCCGATGAACTTTTGAATTGGGAAAGTCATGCCCGGTGAACTTTTGTATTGGGAAAGTCATGCCCGGTGAACTTTTGTATTGGGAAAGTCATGCCCGGTGAACTTTTGTGTTGGGAAAGCCATGCCCGGTCAACTTTTGTATGGGAAAATCATGCCCGGTGAACTTTTGTATTTTGAAAGTCATGCCCGGAGAACTTTTGCATGGGAAATGTCATGCCCGGTAAACTTTTGTATTGGGAAAGTCATGCCCGGTGAACTTTTGTATTGGGAAAGTCATGCCCGGTGAACTTTTGTATGGAAAAGTCATGCCCGGTGAACTTTTGTATTGGGAAAGTCATGCCCGGTGAACTTTTGTATTGGGAAAGTCATGCCCGGTGAACTTTTGTACTGGGAAAGTCATGCCCGGTGAACTTTTGTACTGTGAAAGTCATGCCCGGTCAACTTTTGTATTGGGAAAGTCATGTCCGGTGATCTTTGGTACTGGGAGAGTCATGCCCGGTCAACTTTTGTATTGGGAAAGTCATGCCCGGTGAACTTTTGTATTGGAAAAGTCATGCCCGGTGAACTTTTGTATGGGAAAAGTCATGCCCGGTGAACTTTTGTATTGGGAAAGTCATGCCCGGTGATCTTTTGTATTGGGAAAGTCATGCCCGGTGAACTTTTGTATGGGAAAAGTCATGCCCGGTGAACTTTTGTATTGGGAAAGTCATGCCCGGTGATCTTTTGTACTGGGAAAGTCATGCCCGGTGAACTTTTGTATTGGGAAAGTCATGCCCGGTGAACTTTTGTATTGGGAAAGTCATGCCCGGTGAACATTTGTACTGGGAAAGTCATGCCCGGTCAACTTTTGTATTGGGAAAGTCATGCCCGGTGATCTTTGGTACTGGGAAAGTCATGCCCGGTGAACTTTTGTATTGGGAAAGTCATGCCCGGTGAACTTTTGTATTGGGAAAGTCATGCCCGGTGAACATTTGTACTGGGAAAGTCATGCCCGGTCAACTTTTGTATTGGGAAAGTCATGCCCGGTGATCTTTTGTACTGGGAAAGTCATGCCCGGTGAACTTTTGTACTGGGAAAGTCATGCCCGGTGAACTTTTGTATGGGAAAAGTCATGCCCGGTGAACTTTTGTATTAGGAAAGTCATGCCCGGTGAACTTTTGTATTGGGAAAGTCATGCCCGGTGAACTTTTGTACTGGGAAAGTCATGCCCGGTGAACTTTTGTATTGGGAAAGTCATGCCCGGTGAACTTTTGTATTGGGAAAGTCATGACCGGTCAACTTTTGTATTGGGAAAGTCATGCCCGGTCAACTTTTGTATTGGGAAAGTCATGCCCGGTGATCTTTTGTACTGGGAAAGCCATGCCCGGTGAACTTTTGTATTGGGAAAGTCATGCCCGGTGAACTTTGGTATTTTGAAAGTCATGCCCGGTGAACTTTTGCATGGGAAAAGTCATGCCCGGTAAACTTTTGTATTGGGAAAGTGATGCCCAGTGAACTTTTGTATTGGGAAAGTCATGCCCGGTGAACTTTTGTATGGGAAAGTCATGCCCGGTGAACTTATGTATTGGGAAAGTCATGCCCGGTGAACTTTTGTATTGGGAAAGTCATGCCCGGTGAACTTTTGTACTGGGAAAGTCATGCCCGGTGAACTTTTGTAGTGTGAAAGACATGCCCGGTCAACTTTTGTATTGGGAAAGTCATGTCCGGTGATCTTTGGTACTGGGAGAGTCATGCCCGGTCAACTTTTGTATTGGGAAAGTCATGCCCGGTGAACTTTTGTATTGGGAAAGTCATGCCCGGTGAACTTTTGTATGGGAAAAGTCATGCCCGGTGAACTTTTGTATTGGGAAAGTCATGCCCGGTGATCTTTTGTATTGGGAAAGTCATGCCCGGTGAACTTTTGTATTGGGAAAGTCATGCCCTTGTATTGGGAAAGTCATGCCCGGTGAACTTTTGTATTGGGAAAGTCATGCCCGGTGAACTTTTGTATTGGGAAAGTCATGCCCGGTGAACTTTTGTACTGGGAAAATCATGCCCGGTGAACTTTTGTATTGGGAAAGTCATGTCCGGTCAACTTTTGTATTGGGAAAGTCATGCCCGGTCAACTTTTGTATTGGGAAAGTCATGCCCGGTGATCTTTTGTACTGGGAAAGTCATGCCCGGTCAACTTTTGTATTGGGAAAGTCATGCCCGGTGAACTTTTGTATGGGAAAAGTCATTCCCGGTGAACTTTTGTATTGGAAAAGTCATGCCCGGTGAACTTTTGTATGGGAAAAGTCATGCCCGGTGAACTTTTGTATGGGAAAAGTCATGCCCGGTGAACTTTTGTATTGGGAAAGTCATGCCCGGTGATCTTTTGTACTGGGAAAGTCATGCCCGGTGAACTTTTGTACTGGGAAAGTCATGCCCGGTGAACTTTTGTATTGGGAAAGTCATGATCGGTGAACTTTTGTATTGGGAAAGTCATGCCCGGTGAACTTTTGTATTGGGAAAGTCATGCCCGGTGAACTTTTGTATTGGGAATGTCATGCCCGGTGAACTTTTGTATGGGAAAAGTCATGCCCGGTGAACTTTTGTATTGGGAAAGTCATGCCCGGTGATCTTTTGTATTGGGAAAGTCATGCCCGGTGAACTTTTGTATTGGGAAAGTCATGCCCGGTGAACTTTTGTATTGGGAAAGTCATGCCCGGTGAACTTTTGTATTGGGAAAGTCATGACCGGTCAACTTTTGTATTGGGAAAGTCATGCCCGGTCAACTTTTGTATTGGGAAAGTCATGCCCGGTGATCTTTTGTACTGGGAAAGTCATGCCCGGTGAACTTTTGTATTGGGAAAGTCATGCCCGGTGAACTTTTGTATTGGGAAAGTCATGCCCGGTGAATTGGGAAAGTCATGCCCGGTGAACTTTTGTATTGGAAAAGTCATGCCCGTCAACTTTTGTATTGGGAAAGTCATGCCCGGTCAACTTTTGTATTGAGAAAGTCATGCCCGGTGATCTTTTGTACTGGGAAAGTCATGCCCGGTGAACTTTTGTATTGGGAAAGTCATGCCCGGTAAACTTTTGTATTGGAAAAGTCATGCCCGGTCAACTTTTGTATTGGGAAAGTCATGCCCGGTGATCTTTTGTACTGGGAAAGTCATGCCCGGTGAACTTTTGTATGGGAAAAGTCATGCCCGGTGAACTTTTGTATTGGGAAAGTCATGCCCGGTGATCTTTTGTATTGGGAAAGTCATGCCCGGTGAACTTTTGTATTGGGAAAGTCATGCCCGGTGAACTTTTGTACTGGGAAAGTCATGCCCGGTGAACTTTTGTACTGTGAAAGTCATGCCCGGTCAACTTTTGTATTGGGAAAGTCATGCCCGGTGATCTTTGGTACTGGGAAAGTCATGCCCGGTCAACTTTTGTATTGGGAAAGTCATGCCCGGTGAACTTTTGTATGGGAAAAGTCATGCCCGGTGAACTTTTGTATGGGAAAAGTCATGCCCGGTGAACTTTTGTATTGGGAAAGTCATGCCCGGTCAACTTTTGTATTGGGAAAGTCATGCCCGTTGATCTTTTGTACTGGGAAAGTCATGCCCGGTGAACTTTTGTACTGGGAAAGTCATGCCAGGTGAACTTTTGTACTGGGAATGTCATGCCCGGTGAACTTTTGTATTGGGAAAGTCATGCCCGGTGAACTTTTGTATTGGGAAAGTCATGCCCGGTGAACTTTTGTATTGGGAAAGTCATGCCCGGTCAACTTTTGTATTGGGAAAGTCATGCCCGGTCAACTATTGTACGGGAAAAGTCATGCCCGGTGAACTTTTGTATTGGGAAAGTCATGCCCGGTCAACTTTTGTATGGGAAAAGTCATGCCCGGTGAACTTTTGTATTGGGAAAGTCATGCCCGGTGAACTTTTGTATTGGGAAAGTCATGCCCGGTCAACTTTTGTATTGGGAAAGTCATGCCCGGTGAACTTTTGTACTGGGAAAGTCATGCCCGGTCAACTTTTGTACTGGGAAAGTCATGCCCGGTGAACTTTTGTACTGGGAAAGAAATGCCCGGTCAACTTTTGTATTGGGAAAGTCATGCCCGGTGATCTTTTGTACTGGGAAAGTCATGCCCGGTGAACTTTTGTACTGGGAAAGTCATGCCCGGTGAACTTTTGTATTGGGAAAGTCATGCCCGGTGAACTTTTGTATTGGGAAAGTCATGCCCGGTGAACTTTTGTATTGGGAAAGTCATGCCCGGTGAACTTTTGTATTGGGAAAGTCATGCCCGGTGAACTTTTGTATTGGGAAAGTCATGCCCGGTGAACTTTTGTATTGGGAAAGTCATGCCCGGTGAACTTTTGTATTGGGAAAGTCATGCCCGGTGAACTTTTGCATTGGGAAAGTCATGCCCGGTGAACTTTTGTACTGGGAAAGTCATGCCCGGTGAACTTTTGTATTGGGAAAGTCATGCCCGCTGAACTTTTGTATTGGGAAAGTCATGCCCGGTCAACTTTTGTATGGGAAAAGTCATGCCCGGTGAACTTTTGTATGGGAAAAGTCATGCCCGGTGAACTTTTGTATTGGGAAAGTCATGCCCGGTGAACTTTTGTATTGGGAAAGTCATGCCCGGTGATCTTTTGTACTTTGAAAGTTATGCCCGGTGAACTTTTGTATGGGAAAAGTCATGCCCGGTGATCTTTTGTACTGGGAAAGTCATGCCCGGTCAACTTTTGTAGTGGGAAAGTCATGCCCGGTGAACTTTTGTACTGGGAAAGTCATGCCCGGTGAACTTTTGTATTGGGAAAGTCATGCCCGGTGAACTTTTGTATTGGGAAAGTCATGCCCGGTCAACTTTTGTATTGGGAAAGTCATGCCCGGTCAACTTTTGTATTGGGAAAGTCATGCCCGGTGATCTTTTGTACTGGGAAAGTCATGCCCGGTGAACTTTTGTATTGGGAAAGTCATGGCCGGTGAACTTTTGTATTGGGAAAGTCATGCCCGGTGAACTTTTGTATTGGGAAAGTCATGCCCGGTGATCTTTTGTACTGGGAAAGTCATGCCCGGTGAACTTTTGTATGGGAAAAGTCATGTCCGGTCAACTTTTGTATTGGGAAAGTCATGCCCGGTAAACTTTTGTATTGGGAAAGTCATGCCCGGTGAACTTTTGTACTGGGAAAGTCATGCCCGGTGATCTTTTGTATTGGGAAAGTCATGCCCGGTGAACTTTTGTATTGGGAAAGTCATGCCCGGTCAACTTTTGTATTGGAAAAGTCATGCCCGGTGATCTTTTGTGTTGGGAAAGTCATGCCCGGTGAACTTTTGTATTGGGAAAGTCATGCCCGGTCAACTTTTGTATTGGGAAAGTCATGCCCGATCAACTTTTGTATTGGGAAAGTCATGCCCGGTGAACTTTTGTATTGGGAAAGTCATGCCCGGTGATCTTTTGTACTGGGAAAGTCATGCCCGGTGAACTTTTGTATGGGAAAAGTCATGCCCGGTCAACTTTTGTATTGGGAAAGTCATGCCCGGTCAACTTTTGTATTGGGAAGTTCATGCCCGGTGAACTTTTGTATGGGAAAAGTCATGCCCGGTCAACTTTTGTATCGGGAAAGTCATGCCCGGTCAACTTTTGTATTGGGAAAGTCATGCCCGGTGAACTTTTGTATGGGAAAAGTCATGCCCGGTGAACTTTTGGGAAAGTCATGCCCGGTGATCTTTTGTATTGGGAAAGTCATGCCCGGTGAACTTTTGTATTGGGAAAGTCATGCTCGGTGAACTTTTGTATTGGGAAAGTCATGCCCGGTCAACTTTTGTATTGGGAAAGTCATGCCCGGTGAACTTTTGTATGGGAAAAGTCATGCCCGGTGAACTTTTGTATTGGGAAAGTCATGCCCGGTCAACTTTTGTATTGGGAAAGTCATGCCCGGTGAACTTTTGTATGGGAAAAGTCATGCCCGGTGAACTTTTGTACTGGGAAAGTCATGCCCGGTGAACTTTTGTATTGGGAAAGTCATGCCCGGTGAACTTTTGTATTGGGTAAGTCATGCCCGGTGAACTTTTGTATTGGGAAAGTCATGCCCGGTGAACTTTTGTATTGGGAAAGTCATGTCCGCTGAACTTTTGTATTGGGAAAGTCATGCCCGGTCAACTTTTGTATTGGGAAAGTCATGCCCGGTGAACTTTTGTACTGGGAAAGTCATGCCCGGTGAACTTTTGTATTGGGAAAGTCATGCCCGGTCAACTTTTGTATTGGGAAAGTCATGCCCGGTGATCTTTTGTACTGGGAAAGTCATGCCCGGTGAACTTTTGTATTGGGAAAGTCATGCCCGGTGATCTTTTGTACTGGGAAAGTCATGCCCGGTGAACTTTTGTATTGGGAAAGTCATGTCCGGTGAACTTTTGTATTGGGAAAGTCATGCCCGGTGAACTTTTGTATTGGGAAAGTCATGCCCGGTGAACTTTTGTATTGGAAAAGTCATGCCCGTCAACTTTTGTATTGGGAAAGTCATGCCCGTTGATCTTTTGTATTGGGAAAGTCATGTCCGCTGAACTTTTGTATTGGGAAAGTCATGCCCGGTGAACTTTTGTATTGGGAAAGTCATGCCCTTGTATTGGGAAAGTCATGCCCGGTGAACTTTTGTATTGGGAAAGTCATGCCCGGTCAACTTTTGTATCGGGAAAGTCATGCCCGGTGATCTTTTGTACTGGGAAAGTCATGCCCGGTGAACTTTTGTATTGGGAAAGTCATGCCCGGTCAACTTTTGTATTGGGAAAGTCATGCCCGGTGAACTTTTGTATTGGGAAAGTCATGTCCGCTGAACTTTTGTATTGGGAAAGTCATGCCCGGTGAACTTTTGTATTGGGAAAGTCATGTCCGCTGAACTTTTGTATTGGGAAAGTCATGCCCGGTGAACTTTTGTATTGGGAAAGTCATGCCCGGTGAACTTTTGTATTGGGAAAGTCATGCCCGGTGATCTTTTGTACTGGGAAAGTCATGCCCGGTGAACTTTTGTATTGGGAAAGTCATGCCCGGTGAACTTTTGTATTGGGAAAGTCATGCCCGGTCAACTTTTGTATTGGGAAAGTCATGCCCGGTGAACTTTTGTATTGGGAAAGTCATGCCCGGTCAACTTTTGTATTGGGAAAGTCATGCCCGGTGATCTTTTGTACTGGGAAAGTCATGCCCGGTGAACTTTTGTATTGGGAAAGTCATGCCCGGTGAACTTTTGTATTGGGAAAGTCATGCCCGGTGAACTTTTGTATTGGGAAAGTCATGCCCGGTGAACTTTTGTATTGGGAAAGTCATGCCCTTGTATTGGGAAAGTCATGCCCGGTGAACTTTTGTATTGGGAAAGTCATGCCCGGTCAACTTTTGTATCGGGAAAGTCATGCCCGGTGATCTTTTGTACTGGGAAAGTCATGCCCGGTGAACTTTTGTATTGGGAAAGTCATGCCCGGTCAACTTTTGTATTGGGAAAGTCATGCCCGGTGAACTTTTGTATTGGGAAAGTCATGCCCGGTGAACTTTTGTATTGGGAAAGTCATGCCCGGTGAACTTTTGTATTGGGAAAGTCATGCCCGGTGAACTTTTGTATTGGGAAAGTCATGCCCGGTGAACTTTTGTACTTGGAAAGTCATGCCCGGTCATCTTTTGTATTGGGAAAGTCATGTCCGGTGATCTTTTGTATTGGGAAAGTCATGCCCGGTGAACTTTTGTATTGGGAAAGTCATGCCCGGTGAACTTTTGTATTGGGAAAGTCATGCCCGGTGAACTTTTGTATTGGGAAAGTCATGCCCGGTGAACTTTTGTATTGGGAAAGTCATGCCCTGTGAACTTTTGTATTGGGAAAGTCATGCCCGGTGACCTTTTGTACTGGGAAAGTCATGCCCGGTGAACTTTTGTATGGGAAAAGTCATGCCCGGTGATCTTTTGTACTGGGAAAGTCATGCCCGGTCAACTTTTGTATGGGAAAAGTCATGCCCGGTGAACTTTTGTATTGGGAAAGTCATGCCCGGTCAACTTTTGTATTAGGAAAGTCATGCCCGGTGAACTTTTGTACTGGGAAAGTCATGCCCGGTGAACTTTTGTATTGGGAAAGTCATGCCCGGTCAACTTTTGTATTGGGAAAGTCATGCCCGGTGATCTTTTGTACTGGGAAAGTCATGCCCGGTGAACTTTTGTATTCGGAAAGTCAAGCCCGGTGAACTTTTGTATTGGGAAAGTCATGCCCGGTGAACTTTTGTATTGGGAAAGTCATGCCCGGTGAACTTTTGTATTGGGAAAGTCATGCCCGGTGAACTTTTGTATTGGGAAAGTCATGCCCGGTGAACTTTTGTATTGGGAAAGTCATGCCCGGTGAACTTTTGTATTGGGAAAGTCATGCCCGGTGAACATTTGTACTGGAAAAGTCATGCCCGGTCAACTTTTGTATTGGGAAAGTCATGCCCGGTGATCTTTTGTACTGGGAAGGTCATGCCCGGTGAACTTTTGTATTGGGAAAGTCATGCCCGGTGAACTTTTGTATTGGGAAAGTCATGCCCGGTCAACTTTTGTATTGGGAAAGTCATGCCCGGTGATCTTTTGTACTGGGAAAGTCATGCCCGGTCAACTTTTGTATTGGGAAGGTCATGCCCGGTGATCTTTTGTACTGGGAAAGTCATGCCCGGTGATCTTTTGTACTGGGAAAGTCATGCCCGGTGAACTTTTGTATTGGGAAAGTCATGCCCGTCAACTTTTGTATTGGGAAAGTCATGCCCGGTGAACTTTTGTATTGGGAAAGTCATGCCCGGTGAACTTTTGTATTGGGAAAGTCATGCCCGGTCAACTTTTTATTGGGAAAGTCATGCCCGGTGAACTTTTGTATTGGGAAAATCATTCCCGGTGAACTTTTGTATTGGGAAAGTCATGCCCGGTGAACTTTTGTATTGGGAAAGTCATGCCCGGTGATCTTTTGTACTGGGAAAGTCATGCCCGGTGAACTTTTGTATTGGGAAAGTCATGCCCGGTGATCTTTTGTACTGGGAAAGTCATGGCCGGTGAACTTTTGTATTGGGAAAGTCATGCCCGGTGAACTTTTGTATTGGGAAAGTCATGCCCGGTGAACTTTTGTACTGGGAAAGTCATGCCCGGTGAACTTTTGTATTGGGAAAGTCATGCCCGGTGAACTTTTGTATTGGGAAAGTCATGCCCGGTGAACATTTGTACTGGGAAAGTCATGCCCGGTCAACTTTTGTATTGGGAAAGTCATGCCCGGTGATCTTTTGTATTGGGAAAGTCATGCCCGGTCATCTTTTGTATTGGGAAAGTCATGCCCGGTGATCTTTTGTACTGGGAAATTCATGCCCGGTGAACTTTTGTATTGGGAAAGTCATGCCCGGTGAACTTTTGTATTGGGAAAGTCATGCCCGGTGAACTTTTGTATTGGGAAAGTCATGCCCGGTGAACTTTTGTATTGGAAAAGTCATGCCCGTCAACTTTTGTGTTGGGAAAGTCATGCCCGGTGATCTTTTGTACTGGGAAAGTCATGCCCGGTGAACTTTTGTATTGGGAAAGTCATGCCCGGTGATCTTTTGTACTGGGAAAGTCATGCCCGGTGATCTTTTGTACTGGGAAAGTCATGCCCGGTGAACTTTTGTATTGGGAAAGTCATGCCCGGTGATCTTTTGTACTGGGAAAGTCATGCCCGGTGAACTTTTGTATTGGGAAAGTCATGCCCGGTGAACTTTTGTATTGGGAAAGTCATGCCCGGTGAACTTTTGTATTGGGAAAGTCATGCCCGGTGATCTTTTGTACTGGGAAAGTCTTGCCCGGTGAACTTTTGTATTGGGAAGGTCATGCCCGGTGATCTTTTGTACTGGGAAAGTCATGCCCGGTGAACTTTTGTATTGGGAAAGTCATGCCCGGTGATCTTTTGTACTGGGAAAGTCATGCCCGGTGAACTTTTGTACTGGGAAAGTCATGCCCGGTCAACTTTTGTATTGGGAAAGTCATGCCCGGTGATCTTTTGTACTGGGAAAGTCATGCCCGGTGAACTTTTGTATTGGGAAAGTCATACCCGGTGAACTTTTGTATTGGGAAAGTCATGCCCGGCGATCTTTGGTATTGGGAAAGTCATGCCCGGTGAACTTTTGTATTGGGAAAGTCATGCCCGGTGAACTTTTGTATTGGGAAAGTCATGCCCGGTGAACTTTTGTATGGGAAAAGTCATGCCCGGTGAACTTTTGTATTGGGAAAGTCATGCCCGGTGAACTTTTGTATGGGAAAAGTCATGCCCGGTGAACTTTGTATGGAAAAGTCATGCCCGGTGAACTTTTGTATTGGGAAAGTCATGCCCGGTGAACTTTTGTATTGGGAAAGTCATGCCCGGTGAACTTTGTATTGGGAAAGTAATGCCCGGTGAACTTTTGTATTGGGAAAGTCATGCCCCGGTGAACTTTTGTATTGGGAAAGTCATGCCCGGTGAACTTTTGTATTGGGAAAGTCATGCCCGGTGAACTTTTGTACTGGGAAAGTCATGCCCGGTGAACTTTTGTATTGGGAAAGTCATGCCCGGTGAACTTTTGTATGGGAAAAGTCATGCCCGGTGAACTTTTGAATTGGGAAAGTCATGCCCGGTCAACTTTTGTATTGGGAAAGTCATGCCCGGTGAACTTTTGTATTGGGAAAGTCATGCCCGGTGAACTTTTGTATTGGGAAAGTCATGCCCGGTCAACTTTTGTATTGGGAAAGTCATGCCCGGTGAACTTTTGTATTGGGAAAGTCATGCCCGGTCAACTTTTGTACTGAGAAAGTCATGCCCGGTGATCTTTTGTACTGGGAAAGTCATGCCCGGTGAACTTTTGTATTGGGAAAGTCATGCCCGGTCAACTTTTGTATTGGGAAAGTCATGCCCGGTCAACTTTTGTATTGGGAAAGTCATGCCCGGTGATCTTTTGTACTGGGAAAGTCATGCCCGGTCAACTTTTGTATGGGAAAAGTCATGCCCGGTGAACTTTTGTATTGGGAAAGTCATGCCCGGTCAACTTTTGTATTAGGAAAGTCGTGCCCGGTGAACTTTTGTACTGGGAAAGTCATGCCCGGTGAACTTTTGTATTGGGAAAGTCATGCCCGGTCAACTTTTGTATTGGGAAAGTCATGCCCGGTGATCTTTTGTACTGGGAAAGTCATGCCCGGTGAACTTTTGTATTGGGAAAGTCATGCCCGGTGATCTTTTGTACTGGGAAAGTCATGCCCGGTGGACTTTTGTATTGGGAAAGTCATGCCCGGTGAACTTTTGTATTGGGAAAGTCATGCCCGGTGAACTTTTGTATTGGGAAAGTCATGCCCGGTGAACTTTTGTATTGGAAAAGTCATGCCCGTCAACTTTTGTATTGGGAAAGTCATGCCCGGTGATCTTTTGTACTGGGAAAAGTCATGCCCGGTCAACTTTTGTATTGGGAAAGTCATGCCCGGTGAACTTTTGTACTGGGAAAAGTCATGCCCGGTCAACTTTTGTATTGGGAAAGTCATGCCCGGTGATCTTTTGTACTGGGAAAGTCATGCCCGGTGAACTTTTGTATTGGGAAAGTCATGCCCGGTGATCTTTTGTACTGGGAAAGTCATGCCCGGTGAACTTTTGTATTGGGAAAGTCATGCCCGGTGAACTTTTGTATTGGGAAAGTCATGCCCGGTGAACTTTTGTATTGGGAAAGTCATGCCCGGTGAACTTTTGTATTGGGAAAGTCATGCCCGGTGAACTTTTGTATTGGGAAAGTCATGCCCGGTGATCTTTTGTACTGGGAAAGTCATGCCCCTTCAACTTTTGTATTGGGAAAGTCATGCCCGGTGATCTTTTGTACTGGGAAAGTCATGCCCGGTGATCTTTTGTACTGGGAAAGTCATGCCCGGTGAACTTTTGTATGGGAAAATTCATGCCCGGTGAACTTTTGTATTGGGAAAGTCATGCCCGGTGAACTTTTGTATTGGGAATGTCATGCCCGGTGATCTTTTGTACTGGGAAAGTCATGCCCGGTGAACTTTTGTATTGGGAAAGTCATGCCCGGTGAACTTTTGTATTGGGAAAGTCATGCCCGGTGAACTTTTGTATTGGGAAAGTCATGCCCGGTCAACTTTTATATGGGAAAATTCATGCCCGGTGATCTTTTGTACTGGGAAAGTCATGCCCGGTGAACTTTTGTATTGGGAATGTCATGCCCGGTGATCTTTTGTACTGGGAAAGTCATGCCCGGTGAACTTTTGTACTGGGAAAGTCATGCCCGGTGAACTTTTGTATTGGGAAAGTCATGCCCGGTGATCTTTTGTATGGGAAAAGTCATGCCCGGTGAACTTTTGTATTGGGAAAGTCATGCCCGGTGAACTTTTGTACTGGGAAAGCCATGCCCGGTGAACTTTTGTATTGGGAAAGTCATGCCCGGTGATCTTTTGTACTGGGAAAGTCATGCCCGGTGAACTTTTGTATTGGGAAAGTCATGCCCGGTGATCTTTTGTACTGGGAAAGTCATGCCCGGTGAACTTTTGTATGGGAAAAGTCATGCCCGGTGATCTTTTGTACTGGGAAAGTCATGCCCGGTCAATTTTGTATGGGAAAAGTCATGCCCGGTGAACTTTTGTATTGGGAAAGTCATGCCCGGTGAACTTTTGTACTGGGAAAGTCATGCCCGGTGAATTTTTGTATTGGGAAAGTCATGCCCGGTGATCTTTTGTACTGGGAAAGTCATGCCCGGTGAACTTTTGTATTGGGGAAAGTCATGCCCGGTGATCTTTTGTACTGGAAAGTCATGCCCGGTGAACTTTTGTATTGGGAAAGTCATGCCCGGTGAACTTTTGTATTGGGAAAGTCATGCCCGGTGATCTTTTGTACTGGGAAAGTCATGCCCGGTGAACTTTTGTATTGGGAAAGTCATGCCCGGTGAACTTTTGTATTGGGAAAGTCATGCCCGGTGAACTTTTGTATTGGGAAAGTCATGCCCGGTGAACTTTTGTATTGGAAAAGTCATGCCCGGTGAACTTTTGTATTGGGAAAGTCATGCCCGGTGAACTTTTGTATTGGGAAAGTCATGCCCGGTCAACTTTTGTATTGGGAAAGTCATGCCCGGTGAACTTTTGTATTGGGAAAGTCATGCCCGGTGATCTTTTGTATTGGGAAAGTCATGCCCGGTCAACTTTTGTATTGGGAAAGTCATGCCCGGTGAACTTTTGTATTGGGAAAGTCATGCCCGGTGATCTTTTGTACTGGGAAAGTCATGCCCGGTGAACTTTTGTATTGGGAAAGTCATGCCCGGTGAACTTTGTATTGGGAAAGTCATGCCCGGTGATCTTTTGTACTGGGAAAGTCATGCCCGGTGAACTTTTGTATGGGAAAGTCATGCCCGGTGAACTTTTGTACTGGGAAAGTCATGCCCGGTGAACTTTTGTATTGGGAAAGTCATGCCCGGTGAACTTTTGTATGGGAAAAGTCATGCCCGGTGAACTTTTGTATGGGAAAAGTCATGCCCGGTGAACTTTTGTATTGGGAAAGTCATGCCCGGTGAACTTTTGTATTGGGAAAGTCATGCCCGGTGAACTTTTGTATGGGAAAGTCATGCCCGGTCAACTTTTGTACTGGGAAAGTCATGCCCGGTGAACTTTTGTATTGGGAAAGTCATGCCCGGTGAACTTTTGTACTGGGAAAGTCATGCCCGATGAACTTTTGTATTGGGAAAGTCATGCCCGGTGAACTTTTGTATGGGAAAAGTCATGCCCGGTCAACTTTTGTATTAGGAAAGTCATGCCCGGTGAACTTTTGTATTGGGAAAGTCATGCCCGGTGGTCTTTTGTACTGGGAAAGTCATGCACGGTGAACTTTTGTATTGGAAAAGTCATGCCCTGTGAACTTTTGTATTGGGAAAGTCATGCCCGGTGAACTTTTGTATTGGGAAAGTCATGCCCGGTGAACTTTTGTATTGGGAAAGTCATGCCCGGTGAACTCTTGTATTGGGAAAGTCATGCCCGGTGAACTTTTGTATTGGGAAAGTCATGCCCGGTCAACTTTTGTATTGGGAAAGTCATGCCCGGTGAACTTTTGTACTGGGAAAGTCATGCCCGGTGAACTTTTGTATTGGGAAAGTCATGCCCGGTGAACTTTTGTATGGGAAAAGTCATGCCCGGTGAACTTTTGTATGGGAAAAGTCATGCCCGGTGAACTTTTGTATTGGGAAAGTCATGCCCGGTCAACTTTTGTATTGGGAAAGTCATGCCCGGTCAACTTTTGTTTTGGGAAAGTCATGCCCGGTGATCTTTTGTACTGGGAAAGTCATGCCCGGTGAACTTTTATATGGGAAAAGTCATGCCCGGTGATCTTTTGTGCTGGGAAAGTCATGCCCGGTCAACTTTTGTATGGGAAAAGTCATGCCCGGTGAACTTTTGTATTGGGAAAGTCATGCCCGGTCAACTTTTGTATTAGGAAAGTCATGCCCGGTGAACTTTTGTATTGGGAAAGTCATGCCCGGTGATCTTTTGTACTGGGAAAGTCATGCCCGGTGAACTTTTGTATTGGGAAAGTCATGCCCGGTGAACTTTTGTATTGGGAAAGTCATGCCCGGTGAACTTTTGTATTGGGAAAGTCATGCCCGGTGAACTTTTGTACTGGGAAAGTCATGCCCGGTGAACTTTTGTACTGGGAAAGTCATGCCCGGTCAACTTTTGTTTTGGGAAAGTCATGCCCGGTGATCTTTTGTACTGGGAAAGTCATGCCCGGTGAACTTTTGTACTGGGAAAGTCATGCCCGGTGAACTTTTGTATTGGGAAAGTCATGCCCGGTGAACTTTTGTATTGGGAAAGTCATGCCCGGTGAACTTTTGTATTGGGAAAGTCATGCCCGGTGAACTTTTGTATTGGGAAATCATGCCCGGTGAACTTTTGTATTGGGAAAGTCATGCCCGGTGAACTTTTGTATTGGGAAAGTCATGCCCGGTGAACTTTTGTACTGGGAAAGTCATGCCCGGTGAACTTTTATATTGGGAAAGTCATGCCCGGTGAACTTTTGTATTGGGAAAGTCATGCCCGGTGAACTTTTGTATTGGGAAAGTCATGCCCGGTGAACTTTTGTATTGGGAAAGTCATGCCCGGTGAACTTTTGTATTGGGAAAGTCATGCCCGGTCAACTTTTGTATTGGGAAAGTCATGCCCGGTGAACTTTTGTACTGGGAAAGTCATGCCCGGTGAACTTTTGTATTGGGAAAGTCATGCCCGGTGAACTTTTGTATGGGAAAAGTCATGCCCGGTGAACTTTTGTATGGGAAAAGTCATGCCCGGTGAACTTTTGTATTGGGAAAGTCATGCCCGGTCAACTTTTGTATTGGGAAAGTCATGCCCGGTCAACTTTTGTATTGGGAAAGTCATGCCCGGTCAACTTTTGTATTGGGAAAGTCATGCCCGGTGATCTTTTGTACTGGGAAAGTCATGCCCGGTGAACTTTTGTATGGGAAAAGTCATGCCCGGTGATCTTTTGTACTGGGAAAGTTATGCCCGGTCAACTTTTGTATGGGAAAAGTCATGCCCGGTGAACTTTTGTATTGGGAAAGTCATGCCCGGTCAACTTTTGTATTAGGAAAGTCATGCCCGGTGAACTTTTGTACTGGGAAAGTCATGCCCGGTGAACTTTTGTATTGGGAAAGTCATGCCCGGTCAACTTTTGTATTGGGAAAGTCATGCTCGGTGATCTTTTGTACTGGGAAAGTCATGCCCGGTGAACTTTTGTATGGGAAAAGTCATGCCCGGTGAACTTTTGTATTGGGAAAGTCATGCCCGGTGATCTTTTGTACTGGGAAAGTCATGCCCGGTGAACTTTTGTATTGGGAAAGTCATGCCCGGTCAACTTTTGTATTGGGAAAGTCATGCCCGGTGAACTTTTGTATTGGGAAAGTCATGCCCGGTGATCTTTTGTACTGGGAAAGTCATGCTCGGTGAACTTTTGTATTGGGAAAGTCATGCCCGGTGAATTTTGTATTGGGAAAGTCATGTCCGGTGAACTTTTGTACTGGGAAAGTCATGCCCGGTGAACTTTTGTATTGGGAAAGTTATGCCCGGTGAACTTTTGTATTGGGAAAGTCATGCCCGGTCAACTTTTGTACTGGGAAAGTCATGCCCGGTGAACTTTTGTATTGGGAAAGTCATGCCCGGTGAACTTTTGTATTGGGAAAGTCATGCCCGGTGATCTTTTGTACTGGGAAAGTCATGCCCGGTGAACTTTTGTATGGGAAAAGTCATGCCCGGTGATCTTTTGTACTGGGAAAGTCATGCCCGGTAAACTTTTGTATGGGAAAAGTCATGCCCGGTGAACTTTTGTATTGGGAAAGTCATGCCCGGTGAACTTTTGTACTGGGAAAGTCATGCCCGGTGAACTTTTGTATTGGGAAAGTCATGCCCGGTGATCTTTTGTACTGGGAAAGTCATGCCCGGTGAACTTTTGTATTGGGAAAGTCATGCCCGGTGATCTTTTGTACTGGGAAAGTCATGCCCGGTGAACTTTTGTATTGGGAAAGTCATGCCCGGTGAACTTTTGTACTGGGAAAGTCATGCCCGGTGAACTTTTGTATTGGGAAAGTCATGCCCGGTGAACTTTTGTATGGGAAAAGTCATGCCCGGTGAACTTTTGTATGGGAAAAGTCATGCCCGGTGAACTTTTGTATTGGGAAAGTCATGCCCGGTCAACTTTTGTATTGGGAAAGTCATGCCCGGTGATCTTTTGTACTGGGAAAGTCATGCCCGGTGAACTTTTGTATTGGGAAAGTCATGCCCGGTCAACTTTTGTATTGGGAAAGTCATGCCCGGTCAACTTTTGTATTGGGAAAGTCATGCCCGGTGATCTTTTGTACTGGGAAAGTCATGCCCGGTGAACTTTTGTATGGGAAAAGTCATGCCCGGTGATCTTTTGTACTGGGAAAGTTATGCCCGGTCAACTTTTGTATTGGGAAAGTCATGCCCGTTGATCTTTTGTATTGGGAAAGTCATACCCGGTGATCTTTTGTACTGGGAAAGTCATACCCGGTCAACTTTTGTATTGGGAAAGTCATGCCCGGTGATCTTTTGTATTGGGAAAGTCATGCCCGGTGAACTTTTGTATTGGGAAAGTCATGCTCGGTGATCTTTTGTACTGGGAAAGTCATGCCCGGTGAACTTTTGTATGGGAAAAGTCATGCCCGGTGAACTTTTGTATTGGGAAAGTCATGCCCGGTGATCTTTTGTACTGGGAAAGTCATGCCCGGTGAACTTTTGTATTGGGAAAGTCATGCCCGGTCAACTTTTGTATTGGGAAAGTCATGCCCGGTGAACTTTTGTATTGGGAAAGTCATGCCCGGTGATCTTTTGTACTGGGAAAGTCATGCCCGGTGAACTTTTGTATTGGGAAAGTCATGCCCGGTGAACTTTTGTATTGGGAAAGTCATGTCCGGTGAACTTTTGTACTGGGAAAGTCATGCCCGGTGAACTTTTGTATTGGGAAAGTTATGCCCGGTGAACTTTTGTATTGGGAAAGTCATGCCCGGTCAACTTTTGTATGGGAAATGTCATGCCCGGTGAACTTTTGTATTGGGAAAGTCATGCCCGGTCATCTTTTGTATTAGGAAAGTCATGCCCGGTGAACTTTTGTATGGGAAAAGTCATGCCCGGTGATCTTTTGTACTGGGAAAGTCATGCCTGGTGAACTTTTGTATTGGGAAAGTCATGCCCGGTGAACTTTTGTATTGGGAAAGTCATGCCCGGTGAACTTTTGTATTGGGAAAGTCATGCCCGGTGAACTTTTGTACTGGGAAAGTCATGCCCGGTGAACTTTTGTATTGGGAAAGTCATGCCCGGTGAACTTTTGTATTGGGAAAGTCATGCCCGGTGATCTTTTGTACTGGGAAAGTCATGCCGGTGAACTTTTGTATGGGAAAAGTCATGCCCGGTGATCTTTTGTACTGGGAAAGTCATGCCCGGTAAACTTTTGTATGGGAAAAGTCATGCCCGGTGAACTTTTGTATTGGGAAAGTCATGCCCGGTGAACTTTTGTACTGGGAAAGTCATGCCCGGTGAACTTTTGTATTGGGAAAGTCATGCCCGGTGATCTTTTGTACTGGGAAAGTCATGCCCGGTGAACTTTTGTATTGGGAAAGTCATGCCCGGTGATCTTTTGTACTGGGAAAGTCATGCCCGGTGAACTTTTGTATTGGGAAAGTCATGCCCGGTGAACTTTTGTATTGGGAAAGTCATGCCCGGTGATCTTTTGTACTGGGAAAGTCATGCCCGGTCAACTTTTGTATTGGGAAAGTCATGCCCGGTGATCTTTTGTATTGGGAAAGTCATGCCCGGTGAACTTTTGTATTGGGAAAGTCATGCCCGGTGAACTTTTGTACTGGGAAAGTCATGCCCGGTGAACTTTTGTACTGGGAAAGTCATGCCCGGTCAACTTTTGTTTTGGGAAATTCATGCCCGGTGATCTTTTGTACTGGGAAAGTCATGCCCGGTGAACTTTTGTACTGGGAAATTCATGCCCGGTGAACTTTTGTATTGGGAAAGTCATGCCCGGTGAACTTTTGTATTGGGAAAGTCATGCCCGGTGAACTTTTGTATTGGGAAAGTCATGCCCGGTGAACTTTTGTATTGGGAAAGTCATGCCCGGTGAACTTTTGTATTGGGAAAGTCATGCCCGGTGAACTTTTGTATTGGGAAAGTCATGCCCGGTGAACTTTTGTACTGGGAAAGTCATGCCCGGTGAACTTTTGTATTGGGAAAGTCATGCCCGGTGAACTTTTGTATTGGAAAAGTCATGCCCGGTGAACTTTTGTATTGGGAAAGTCATGCCCGGTGAACTTTTGTATTGGGAAAGTCATGCCCGGTGAACTTTTGTATTGGGAAAGTCATGCCCGGTGAACTTTTGTATTGGGAAAGTCATGCCCGGTGAACTTTTGTATTGGGAAAGTCATGCCCGGTGAACTTTTGTATTGGGAAAGTCATGCCCGGTCAACTTTTGTATTGGGAAAGTCATGCCCGGTGAACTTTTGTACTGGGAAAGTCATGCCCGGTGAAATTTTGTATTGGGAAAGTCATGCCCGGTGAACTTTTGTATGGGAAAATTCATGCCCGGTGAACTTTTGTATTGGGAAAGTCATGCCCGGTCAACTTTTGTATTGGGAAAGTCATGCCCGGTGATCTTTTGTACTGGGAAAGTCATGCCCGGTGAACTTTTGTATTGGGAAAGTCATGCCCGGTCAACTTTTGTATTGGGAAAGTCATGCCCGGTCAACTTTTGTATTGGGAAAGTCATGCCCGGTGATCTTTTGTACTGGGAAGGTCATGCCCGGTGAACTTTTGTATGGGAAAAGTCATGCCCGGTGATCTTTTGTACTGGGAAAGTTATGCCCGGTCAACTTTTGTATGGGAAAAGTCATGCCCGGTGAACTTTTGTATTGGGAAAGTCATGCCCGGTCAACTTTTGTATTAGGAAAGTCATGCCCGGTGAACTTTTGTACTGGGAAAGTCATGCCCGGTGAACTTTTGTATTGGGAAAGTCATGCCCGGTCAACTTTTGTATTGGGAAAGTCATGCTCGGTGATCTTTTGTACTGGGAAAGTCATGCCCGGTGAACTTTTGTATGGGAAAAGTCATGCCCGGTGAACTTTTGTATTGGGAAAGTCATGCCCGGTGATCTTTTGTACTGGGAAAGTCATGCCCGGTGAACTTTTGTATTGGGAAAGTCATGACCGGTCAACTTTTGTATTGGCAAAGTCATGCCCGGTGAACTTTTGTATTGGGAAAGTCATGCCCGGTGATCTTTTGTACTGGGAAAGTCATGCCCGGTGAACTTTTGTATTGGGAAAGTCATGCCCGGTGAACTTTTGTATTGGGAAAGTCATGTCCGGTGAACTTTTGTACTGGGAAAGTCATGCCCGGTGAACTTTTGTATTGGGAAAGTTATGCCCGGTGAACTTTTGTATTGGGAAAGTCATGCCCGGTCAACTTTTGTATGGGAAAAGTCATGCCCGGTGAACTTTTGTATTGGGAAAGTCATGCCCGGTCAACTTTTGTATTAGGAAAGTCATGCCCGGTGAACTTTTGTATGGGAAAAGTCATGCCCGGTGATCTTTTGTACTGGGAAAGTCATGCCCGGTGAACTTTTGTATTGGGAAAGTCATGCCCGGTGAACTTTTGTATTGGGAAAGTCATGCCCGGTGAACTTTTGTATTGGGAAAGTCATGCCCGGTGAACTTTTGTACTGGGAAAGTCATGCCCGGTGAACTTTTGTATTGGGAAAGTCATGCCCGGTGAACTTTTGTATTGGGAAAGTCATGCCCGGTGATCTTTTGTACTGGGAAAGTCATGCCCGGTGAACTTTTGTATGGGAAAAGTCATGCCCGGTGATCTTTTGTACTGGGAAAGTCATGCCCGGTAAACTTTTGTATGGGAAAAGTCATGCCCGGTGAACTTTTGTATTGGGAAAGTCATGCCCGGTGAACTTTTGTACTGGGAAAGTCATGCCCGGTGAACTTTTGTATTGGGAAAGTCATGCCCGGTGATCTTTTGTACTGGGAAAGTCATGCCCGGTGAACTTTTGTATTGGGAAAGTCATGCCCGGTGATCTTTTGTACTGGGAAAGTCATGCCCGGTGAACTTTTGTATTGGGAAAGTCATGCCCGGTGAACTTTTGTATTGGGAAAGTCATGCCCGGTGATCTTTTGTACTGGGAAAGTCATGCCCGGTCAACTTTTGTATTGGGAAAGTCATGCCCGGTGATCTTTTGTATTGGGAAAGTCATGCCCGGTGAACTTTTGTATTGGGAAAGTCATGCCCGGTGAACTTTTGTATTGGGAAAGTCATACCCGGTGAACTTTTGTATTGGGAAAGTCATGCCCGGTGAACTTTTGTATTGGGAAAGTCATGCCCGGTGAACTTTTGTACTGGGAAAGTCATGCCCGGTGAACTTTTGTATTGGGAAAGTCATGCCCGGTGAACTTTTGTATTGGGAAAGTCATGCCCGGTCAACTTTTGTATTGGGAAAGTCATGCCCGCTGATCTTTTGTACTGGGAAAGCCATGCCCGGTGAACTTTTGTATTGGGAAAGTCATGCCCGGTGAACTTTTGTATTGGGAAAGTCATGCCCGGTGATCTTTTGTACTGGGAAAGTCATGCCCGGTGAACTTTTGTATGGGAAAAGTCATGCCCGGTGAACTTTTGTATGGGAAAAGTCATGCCCGGTGAACTTTTGTATTGGGAAAGTCATGCCCGGTGAACTTTTGTATGGGAAAAGTCATGCCCGGTGATCTTTTGTACTGGGAAAGTCATGCCCGGTGATCTTTTGTACTGGGAAAGTCATGCCCGGTGAACTTTTGTACTGGGAAAGTCATGCCCGGTCAACTTTTGTATTGGGAAAGTCATGCCCGTTGATCTTTTGTATTGGGAAAGTCATACCCGGTTATCTTTTGTACTGGGAAAGTCATACCCGGTCAACTTTTGTATTGGGAAAGTCATGCCCGGTGATCTTTTGTATTGGGAAAGTCATGCCCGGTGAACTTTTGTATTGGGAAAGTCATGCCCGGTGAACTTTTGTATTGGGAAAGTCATGCCCGGTGAACTTTTGTATTGGGAAAGTCATGCCCGGTGAACTTTTGTATTGGGAAAGTCATGCCCGGTGAACTTTTGTATTGGGAAAGTCATGCCCGGTGAACTTTTGTATTGGGAAAGTCATGCCCGGTGAACTTTTGTATTGGGAAAGTCATGCCCGGTGAACTTTTGTATTAGGAAAGTCATGCCCGGTGAACTTTTGTACTGGGAAAGTCATGCCCGGTGAACTTTTGTATTGGAAAAGTCATGCCCGGTGAACTTTTGTATTGGGAAAGGCATGCCCGGTGAACTTTTGTATTGGGAAAGTCATGCCCGGTGAACTTTTGTACTGCGAAAGTCATGCCCGGTCAACTTTTGTATTGGGAAAGTCATGCCCGGTGATCTTTTGTACTGGGAAAGTCATGCCCGGTGAACTTTTGTACTGGGAAAGTCATGCCCGGTGATCTTTTGTATTGGGAAAGTCATGCCCGGTGAACTTTTGTATTGGGAAAGTCATGCCCGGTGAACTTTTGTATTGGGAAAGTCATGCCCGGTGAACTTTTGTATTGGGAAAGTCATGCCCGGTGAACTTTTGTATTGGGAAAGTCATGCCCGGTGAACTTTTGTATTGGGAAAGTCATGCCCGGTGAACTTTTGTATTGGGAAAGTCATGCCCGGTGAACTTTTGTATTGGGAAAGTCATGCCCGGTGAACTTTTGTATTGGGAAAGTCATGCCCGGTGAACTTTTGTATTGGGAAAGTCATGCCCGGTCAACTTTTGTATTGGGAAAGTCATGCCCGGTGAACTTTTGTATTGGGAAAGTCATGCCCGGTCAACTTTTGTATTGGGAAAGTCATGCCCGGTGAACTTTTGTACTGGGAAAGTCATGCCCGGTGAACTTTTGTATTGGGAAAGTCATGCCCGGTGAACTTTTGTATTGGGAAAGTCATGCCCGGTCAACTTTTGTATTGGGAAAGTCATGCCCGGTGATCTTTTGTACTGGGAAAGTCATGCCCGGTGAACTTTTGTATTGGGAAAGTCATGCCCGGTGATCTTTTGTACTGGGAAAGTTATGCCCGGTCAACTTTTGTATGGGAAAAGTCATGCCCGGTGAACTTTTGTATTGGGAAAGTCATGCCCGGTCAACTTTTGTATTAGGAAAGTCATGCCCGGTGAACTTTTGTACTGGGAAAGTCATGCCCGGTGAACTTTTGTATTGGGAAAGTCATGCCCGGTCAACTTTTGTATTGGGAAAGTCATGCTCGGTGATCTTTTGTACTGGGAAAGTCATGCCCGGTGAACTTTTGTATGGGAAAGTCATGCCCGGTGATCTTTTGTACTGGGAAAGTCATGCCCGGTGAACTTTTGTATTGGGAAAGTCATGCCCGGTCAACTTTTGTATTGGGAAAGTCATGTCCGGTGAACTTTTGTATTGGGAAAGTCATGCCCGGTGATCTTTTGTACTGGGAAAGTCATGCCCGGTGAACTTTTGTATTGGGAAAGTCATGCCCGGTCAACTTTTGTATTGGGAAAGTCATGCTCGGTGATCTTTTGTACTGGGAAAGTCATGCCCGGTGAACTTTTGTATGGGAAAAGTCATGCCCGGTGAACTTTTGTATTGGGAAAGTCATGCCCGGTGATCTTTTGTACTGGGAAAGTCATGCCCGGTGAACTTTTGTATTGGGAAAGTCATGACCGGTCAACTTTTGTATTGGCAAAGTCATGCCCGGTGAACTTTTGTATTGGGAAAGTCATGCCCGGTGATCTTTTGTACTGGGAAAGTCATGCCCGGTGAACTTTTGTATTGGGAAAGTCATGCCCGGTGAACTTTTGTATTGGGAAAGTCATGTCCGGTGAACTTTTGTACTGGGAAAGTCATGCCCGGTGAACTTTTGTATTGGGAAAGTTATGCCCGGTGAACTTTTGTATTGGGAAAGTCATGCCCGGTCAACTTTTGTATGGGAAAAGTCATGCCCGGTGAACTTTTGTATTGGGAAAGTCATGCCCGGTCAACTTTTGTATTAGGAAAGTCATGCCCGGTGAACTTTTGTATGGGAAAAGTCATGCCCGGTGATCTTTTGTACTGGGAAAGTCATGCCCGGTGAACTTTTGTATTGGGAAAGTCATGCCCGGTGAACTTTTGTATTGGGAAAGTCATGCCCGGTGAACTTTTGTATTGGGAAAGTCATGCCCGGTGAACTTTTGTACTGGGAAAGTCATGCCCGGTGAACTTTTGTATTGGGAAAGTCATGCCCGGTGAACTTTTGTATTGGGAAAGTCATGCCCGGTGATCTTTTGTACTGGGAAAGTCATGCCCGGTGAACTTTTGTATGGGAAAAGTCATGCCCGGTGATCTTTTGTACTGGGAAAGTCATGCCCGGTAAACTTTTGTATGGGAAAAGTCATGCCCGGTGAACTTTTGTATTGGGAAAGTCATGCCCGGTGAACTTTTGTACTGGGAAAGTCATGCCCGGTGAACTTTTGTATTGGGAAAGTCATGCCCGGTGATCTTTTGTACTGGGAAAGTCATGCCCGGTGAACTTTTGTATTGGGAAAGTCATGCCCGGTGATCTTTTGTACTGGGAAAGTCATGCCCGGTGAACTTTTGTATTGGGAAAGTCATGCCCGGTGAACTTTTGTATTGGGAAAGTCATGCCCGGTGATCTTTTGTACTGGGAAAGTCATGCCCGGTCAACTTTTGTATTGGGAAAGTCATGCCCGGTGATCTTTTGTATTGGGAAAGTCATGCCCGGTGAACTTTTGTATTGGGAAAGTCATGCCCGGTGAACTTTTGTATTGGGAAAGTCATACCCGGTGAACTTTTGTATTGGGAAAGTCATGCCCGGTGAACTTTTGTATTGGGAAAGTCATGCCCGGTGAACTTTTGTACTGGGAAAGTCATGCCCGGTGAACTTTTGTATTGGGAAAGTCATGCCCGGTGAACTTTTGTATTGGGAAAGTCATGCCCGGTCAACTTTTGTATTGGGAAAGTCATGCCCGCTGATCTTTTGTACTGGGAAAGCCATGCCCGGTGAACTTTTGTATTGGGAAAGTCATGCCCGGTGAACTTTTGTATTGGGAAAGTCATGCCCGGTGATCTTTTGTACTGGGAAAGTCATGCCCGGTGAACTTTTGTATGGGAAAAGTCATGCCCGGTGAACTTTTGTATGGGAAAAGTCATGCCCGGTGAACTTTTGTATTGGGAAAGTCATGCCCGGTGAACTTTTGTATGGGAAAAGTCATGCCCGGTGATCTTTTGTACTGGGAAAGTCATGCCCGGTGATCTTTTGTACTGGGAAAGTCATGCCCGGTGAACTTTTGTACTGGGAAAGTCATGCCCGGTCAACTTTTGTATTGGGAAAGTCATGCCCGTTGATCTTTTGTATTGGGAAAGTCATACCCGGTTATCTTTTGTACTGGGAAAGTCATACCCGGTCAACTTTTGTATTGGGAAAGTCATGCCCGGTGATCTTTTGTATTGGGAAAGTCATGCCCGGTGAACTTTTGTATTGGGAAAGTCATGCCCGGTGAACTTTTGTATTGGGAAAGTCATGCCCGGTGAACTTTTGTATTGGGAAAGTCATGCCCGGTGAACTTTTGTATTGGGAAAGTCATGCCCGGTGAACTTTTGTATTGGGAAAGTCATGCCCGGTGAACTTTTGTATTGGGAAAGTCATGCCCGGTGAACTTTTGTATTGGGAAAGTCATGCCCGGTGAACTTTTGTATTAGGAAAGTCATGCCCGGTGAACTTTTGTACTGGGAAAGTCATGCCCGGTGAACTTTTGTATTGGAAAAGTCATGCCCGGTGAACTTTTGTATTGGGAAAGGCATGCCCGGTGAACTTTTGTATTGGGAAAGTCATGCCCGGTGAACTTTTGTACTGCGAAAGTCATGCCCGGTCAACTTTTGTATTGGGAAAGTCATGCCCGGTGATCTTTTGTACTGGGAAAGTCATGCCCGGTGAACTTTTGTACTGGGAAAGTCATGCCCGGTGATCTTTTGTATTGGGAAAGTCATGCCCGGTGAACTTTTGTATTGGGAAAGTCATGCCCGGTGAACTTTTGTATTGGGAAAGTCATGCCCGGTGAACTTTTGTATTGGGAAAGTCATGCCCGGTGAACTTTTGTATTGGGAAAGTCATGCCCGGTGAACTTTTGTATTGGGAAAGTCATGCCCGGTGAACTTTTGTATTGGGAAAGTCATGCCCGGTGAACTTTTGTATTGGGAAAGTCATGCCCGGTGAACTTTTGTATTGGGAAAGTCATGCCCGGTGAACTTTTGTATTGGGAAAGTCATGCCCGGTCAACTTTTGTATTGGGAAAGTCATGCCCGGTGAACTTTTGTATTGGGAAAGTCATGCCCGGTCAACTTTTGTATTGGGAAAGTCATGCCCGGTGAACTTTTGTACTGGGAAAGTCATGCCCGGTGAACTTTTGTATTGGGAAAGTCATGCCCGGTGAACTTTTGTATTGGGAAAGTCATGCCCGGTCAACTTTTGTATTGGGAAAGTCATGCCCGGTGATCTTTTGTACTGGGAAAGTCATGCCCGGTGAACTTTTGTATTGGGAAAGTCATGCCCGGTGATCTTTTGTACTGGGAAAGTTATGCCCGGTCAACTTTTGTATGGGAAAAGTCATGCCCGGTGAACTTTTGTATTGGGAAAGTCATGCCCGGTCAACTTTTGTATTAGGAAAGTCATGCCCGGTGAACTTTTGTACTGGGAAAGTCATGCCCGGTGAACTTTTGTATTGGGAAAGTCATGCCCGGTCAACTTTTGTATTGGGAAAGTCATGCTCGGTGATCTTTTGTACTGGGAAAGTCATGCCCGGTGAACTTTTGTATGGGAAAGTCATGCCCGGTGATCTTTTGTACTGGGAAAGTCATGCCCGGTGAACTTTTGTATTGGGAAAGTCATGCCCGGTCAACTTTTGTATTGGGAAAGTCATGTCCGGTGAACTTTTGTATTGGGAAAGTCATGCCCGGTGATCTTTTGTACTGGGAAAGTCATGCCCGGTGAACTTTTGTATTGGGAAAGTCATGCCAGGTGAACTTTTGTATTGGGAAAGTTATGCCCGGTGAACTTTTGTATTGGGAAAGTCATGCCCGGTCAACTTTTGTATGGGAAAAGTCATGCCCGGTGAACTTTTGTATTGGGAAAGTCATGCCCGGTCAACTTTTGTATGGGAAAAGTCATGCCCGGTGAACTTTTGTATTGGGAAAGTCATGCCCGGTCAACTTTTGTATTAGGAAAGTCATGCCCGGTGAACTTTTGTATGGGAAAAGTCATGCCCGGTGATCTTTTGTACTGGGAAAGTCATGCCCGGTGAACTTTTGTATTGGGAAAGTCATGCCCGGTGAACTTTTGTATTGGGAAAGTCATGCCCGGTGAACTTTTGTATTGGGAAAGTCATGCCCTGTGAACTTTTGTACTGGGAAAGTCATGCCCGGTGAACTTTTGTATTGGGAAAGTCATGCCCGGTGAACTTTTGTATTGGGAAAGTCATGCCCGGTGATCTTTTGTACTGGGAAAGTCATGCCCGGTGAACTTTTGTATGGGAAAAGTCATGCCCGGTGATCTTTTGTACTGGGAAAGTCATGCCCGGTCAACTTTTGTATGGGAAAAGTCATGCCCGGTGAACTTTTGTATTGGGAAAGTCATGCCCGGTGAACTTTTGTATTGGGAAAGTCATGCCCGGTGAACTTTTGTACTGGGAAAGTCATGCCCGGTGAACTTTTGTATTGGGAAAGTCATGCCCGGTGATCTTTTGTACTGGGAAAGTCATGCCCGGTGAACTTTTGTATTGGGAAAGTCATGCCCGGTGATCTTTTGTACTGGGAAAGTCATGCCCGGTGAACTTTTGTATTGGGAAAGTCATGCCCGGTGATCTTTTGTACTGGGAAAGTCATGCCCGGTCAACTTTTGTATTGGGAAAGTCATGCCCGGTGAACTTTTGTATTGGGAAAGTCATGCCCGGTGAACTTTTGTATTGGGAAAGTCATGCCCGGTGATCTTTTGTACTGGGAAAGTCATGCCCGGTGAACTTTTGTATGGGAAAAGTCATGCCCGGTGAACTTTTGTATTGGGAAAGTCATGCCCGGTGAACTTTTGTATTGGGAAAGTCATGCCCGGTGAACTTTTGTACTGGGAAAGTTATGCCCGGTGAACTTTTGTATTGGGAAAGTCATGCCCGGTCAACTTTTGTATGGGAAAAGTCATGCCCGGTGAACTTTTGTATTGGGAAAGTCATGCCCGGTCAACTTTTGTATGGGAAAAGTCATGCCCGGTGAACTTTTGCATTGGGAAAGTCATGCCCGGTCAACTTTTGTATTAGGAAAGTCATGCCCGGTGAACTTTTGTATGGGAAAAGTCATGCCCGGTGATCTTTTGTACTGGGAAAGTCATGCCCGGTGAACTTTTGTATTGGGAAAGTCATGCCCGGTGAACTTTTGTATTGGGAAAGTCATGCCCGGTGAACTTCTGTATTGGGAAAGTCATGCCCGGTGAACTTTTGTACTGGGAAAGTCATGCCCGGTGAACTTTTGTATTGGGAAAGTCATGCCCGGTGAACTTTTGTATTGGGAAAGTCATGCCCGGTGATCTTTTGTACTGGGAAAGTCATGCCCGGTGAACTTTTGTATGGGAAAAGTCATGCCCGGTGATCTTTTGTACTGGGAAAGTCATGCCCGGTCAACTTTTGTATGGGAAAAGTCATGCCCGGTGAACTTTTGTATTGGGAAAGTCATGCCCGGTGAACTTTTGTATTGGGAAAGTCATGCCCGGTGAACTTTTGTACTGGGAAAGTCATGCCCGGTGAACTTTTGTATTGGGAAAGTCATGCCCGGTGATCTTTTGTACTGGGAAAGTCATGCCCGGTGAACTTTTGTATTGGGAAAGTCATGCCCGGTGATCTTTTGTACTGGGAAAGTCATGCCCGGTGAACTTTTGTATTGGGAAAGTCATGCCCGGTGATCTTTTGTACTGGGAAAGTCATGCCCGGTCAACTTTTGTATTGGGAAAGTCATGCCCGGTGAACTTTTGTATTGGGAAAGTCATGCCCGGTGAACTTTTGTATTGGGAAAGTCATGCCCGGTGATCTTTTGTACTGGGAAAGTCATGCCCGGTGAACTTTTGTATGGGAAATGTCATGCCCGGTGAACTTTTGTATTGGGAAAGTCATGCCCGGTGAACTTTTGTATTGGGAAAGTCATGCCCGGTGAACTTTTGTATTGGGAAAGTCATGCCCGGTCAACTTTTGTATTGGGAAAGTCATGCCCGGTGAACTTTTGTATTGGGAAAGTCATGCCCGGTGATCTTTTGTATTGGGAAAGTCATGCCCGGTCAACTTTTGTATTGGGAAAGTCATGCCCGGTGAACTTTTGTATGGGAAAAGTCATGCCCGGTGAACTTTTGTATGGGAAAAGTCATGCCCGGTGAACTTTTGTATTGGGAAAGTCATGCCCGGTCAACTTTTGTATTGGGAAAGTCATGCCCGGTGATCTTTTGTACTGGGAAAGTCATGCCCGGTGAACTTTTGTATTGGGAAAGTCATGCCCGGTCAACTTTTGTATTGGGAAAGTCATGCCCGGTCAACTTTTGTATTGGGAAAGTCATGCCCGGTGATCTTTTGTACTGGGAAAGTCATGCCCGGTGAACTTTTATATGGGAAAAGTCATGCCCGTTGATCTTTTGTGCTGGGAAAGTCATGCCCGGTCAACTTTTGTATGGGAAAAGTCATGCCCGGTGAACTTTTGTATTGGGAAAGTCATGCCCGGTCAACTTTTGTATTAGGAAAGTCATGCCCGGTGAACTTTTGTACTGGGAAAGTCATTCCCGGTGAACTTTTGTATTGGGAAAGTCATGCCCGGTGAACTTTTGTATTGGGAAAATCATGCCCGGTGAACTTTTGTATTGGAAAAGTCATGCCCGGTGAACTTTTGTATTGGGAAAGTCATGCCCGGTCAACTTTTGTATTGGGAAAGTCATGCCCGGTGAACTTTTGTACTGGGAAAGTCATGCCCGGTGAACTTTTGTATTGGGAAAGTCATGCCCGGTGAACTTTTGTATTGGGAAAGTCATGCCCGGTGAACTTTTGTATTGGGAAAGTCATGCCCGGTCAACCTTTGTATTGGGAAAGTCATGCCCGGTGATCTTTTGTACTGGGAAAGTCATGCCCGGTGATCTTTTGTATTGGGAAAGTCATGCCCGGTGAACTTTTGTATTGGGAAAGTCATGCCCGGTGAACTTTTGTACTGGGAAAGTCATGCCCGGTCAACTTTTGTTTGGGAAAAGTCATGCCCGGTGAACTTTTGTATTGGGAAAGTCATGCCCGGTCAACTTTTGTATTAGGAAAGTCATGCCCGGTGAACTTTTGTACTGGGAAAGTCATGCCCGGTGAACTTTTGTATTGGGAAAGTCATGCCCGGTCAACTTTTGTATTGGGAAAGTCATGCCCGGTGATCTTTTGTACTGGGAAAGTCATGCCCGGTGAACTTTTGTATTGGGAAAGTCATGCCCGGTCAACTTTTGTATTGGGAAAGTCATGCCCGGTGAACTTTTGTATTGGGAAAGTCATGCCCGGTGAACTTTTGTATTGGGAAAGTCATGCCCGGTGAACTTTTGTATTGGGAAAGTCATGCCCGGTGAACTTTTGTATTGGAAAAGTCATGCCCGTCAACTTTTGTATTGGGAAAGTCATGCTCGGTCAACTTTTGTATTGGGAAAGTCATGCCCGGTGAACTTTTGTATTGGGAAAGTCATGCCCGGTGATCTTTTGTACTGGGAAAGTCATGCCCGGTGAACTTTTGTATGGGAAAAGTCATGCCCGGTGATCTTTTGTACTGGGAAAGTCATGCCCGGTAAACTTTTGTATGGGAAAAGTCATGCCCGGTGAACTTTTGTATTGTGAAAGTCATGCCCGGTCAACTTTTGTATTAGGAAAGTCATGCCCGGTGAACTTTTGTACTGGGAAAGTCATGCCCGGTGAACTTTTGTATTGGGAAAGTCATGCCCGGTGAACTTTTGTATTGGGAAAGTCATGCCCGGTGATCTTTTGTGCTGGGAAAGTCATGCCCGGTGAACTTTTGTATTGGGAAAGTCATGCCCGGTGATCTTTTGTACTGGGAAAGTCATGCCCGGTGAACTTTTGTATTGGGAAAGTCATGCCCGGTGAACTTTTGTATTGGGAAAGTCATGCCCGGTGAACTTTTGTATTGGGAAAGTCATGCCCGGTGAACTTTTGTATTGGGAAAGTCATGCCCGGTGAACTTTTGTATTGGAAAAGTCATGCCCGTCAACTTTTGTATTGGGAAAGTCATGCCCGGTGATCTTTTGTACTGGGAAAGTCATGCCCGGTCAACTTTTGTATTGGGAAAGTCATGCCCGGTCAACTTTTGTATTGGGAAAGTCATGCCCGGTGATCTATTGTACTGGGAAAGTCATGCCCGGTGAACTTTTGTATTGGGAAAGTCATGCCCGGTCAACTTTTGTATTGGGAAAGTCATGCCCGGTCAACTTTTGTATTGGGAAAGTCATGCCCGGTGATCTTTTGTACTGGGAAAGTCATGCCCGGTGAACTTTTGTATGGGAAAAGTCATGTCCGGTGATCTTTTGTACTGGGAAAGTCATGCCCGGTCAACTTTTGTATGGGAAAAGTCATGCCCGGTCAACTTTTGTATTAGGAAAGTCATGCCCTGTGAACTTTTGTATTGGGAAAGTCATGCCCGGTCAACTTTTGTATTGGGAAAGTCATGCCCGGTCAACTTTTGTATTGGGAAAGTCATGCCCGGTGATCTTTTGTACTGGGAAAGTCATGCCCGGTGATCTTTTGTACTGGGAAAGTCATGCCCGGTGAACTTTTGTATTGGGAAAGTCATGCCCGGTGAACTTTTGTATTGGGAAAGTCATGCCCGGTGAACTATTGTATTGGGAAAGTCATGCCCGGTGAACTTTTGTATTGGGAAAGTCATGCCCGGTGAACTTTTGTATTGGAAAAGTCATGCCCGTCAACTTTTGTATTGGGAAAGTCATGCCCGGTGATCTTTTGTACTGGGAAAGTCATGCCCGGTCAACTTTTGTATTGGGAAAGTCATGCCCGGTGAACTTTTGTATGGGAAAAGTCATGCCCGGTGAACTTTTGTATTGGGAAAGTCATGCCCGGTGAACTTTTGTATTGGGAAAGTCATGCCCGGTGAACTTTTGTATTGGGAAAGTCATGCCCGGTGAACTTTTGTATTGGGAAAGTCATGCCCGGTGAACTTTTGTATTGGGAAAGTCATGCCCGGTGAACTTTTGTATTGGGAAAGTCATGCCCGGTGAACTTTTGTACTGGGAAAGTCATGCCCGGTCAACTTTTGTATTGGGAAAGGCATGCCCGGTGATCTTTTGTACTGGGAAAGTCATGCCCGGTGAACTTTTGTATTGGGAAAGTCATGCCCGGTGAACTTTTGTATGGGAAAAGTCATGCCCGGTGAACTTTTGTATTGGGAAAGTCATGCCCGGTGAACTTTTGTACTGGGAAAGACATGCCCGGTCAACTTTTGTATGGGAAAAGTCATGCCCGGTGAACTTTTGTATTGGGAAAGTCATGCCCGGTCAACTTTTGTATTGGGAAAGTCATGCCCGGTGAACTTTTGTATTGGGAAAGTCATGCCCGGTGAACTTTTGTATTGGGAAAGTCATGCCCGGTGATCTTTTGTACTGGGAAAGTCATGCCCGGTGATCTTTTGTACTGGGAAAGTCATGCCCGGTGATCTTTTGTACTGGGAAAGTCATGCCCGGTGAACTTTTGTATGGGAAAAGTCATGCCCGGTGAACTTTTGTATTGGGAAAGTCATGCCCGGTGAACTTTTGTATTGGGAATGTCATGCCCGGTGATCTTTTGTACTGGGAAAGTCATGCCCGGTGAACTTTTGTATTGGGAAAGTCATGCCCGGTGAACTTTTGTATTGGGAAAGTCATGCCCGGTGAACTTTTGTATTGGGAAAGTCATGCCCGGTCAACTTTTATATGGGAAAAGTCATGCCCGGTGAACTTTTGTATTGGGAAAGTCATGCCCGGTCAACTTTTGTATTAGGAAAGTCATGCCCGGTGAACTTTTGTATGGGAAAAGTCATGCCCGCTGAACTTTTGTACTGGGAAAGTCATGCCCGGTCAACTTTTGTATTGGGAAAGTCATGCCCGGTGAACTTTTGTATTGGGAAAGTCATGCCCGGTCAACTTTTGTATTGGGAAAGTCATGACCGGTGAACTTTTGTATTGGGAAAGTCATGCCCGGTGAACTTTTGTATTGGGAAAGTCATGCCCGTTGATCTGTTGTACTGGGAAAGTCATGCCCGGTGAACTTTTGTATGGGAAAAGTCATGCCCGGTGAACTTTTGTATTGGGAAAGTCATGCCCGGTGAACTTTTGTACTGGGAAAGTCATGCCCGGTAAACTTTTGTATTGGGAAAGTCATGCCCGGTGAACTTTTGTATGGGAAAAGTCATGCCCGGTGAACTTTTGTATTGGGAAAGTCATGCCCGGTGAACTTTTGTATTGGGAAAGTCATGCCCGGTGATCTTTTGTACTGGGAAAGTCATGCCCGGTGAACTTTTGTATTGGGAAAGTCATGCCCGGTCAACTTTTGTATTGGGAAAGTCATGCCCGGTGATCTTTTGTACTGGGAAAGTCATGCCCGGTGAACTTTTGTATTGGGAAAGTCATGCCCGGTGAACTTTTGTATTGGGAAAGTCATGCCCGGTCAACTTTTGTATGGGAAAAGTCATGCCCGGTGAACTTTTGTATTGGGAAAGTCATGCCCGGTCAACTTTTGTATTAGGAAAGTCATGCCCGGTGAACTTTTGTATGGGAAAAGTCATGCCCGGTGAACTTTTGTACTGGGAAAGTCATGCCCGGTCAACTTTTGTATTGGGAAAGTCATGCCCGGTGAACTTTTGTATTGGGAAAGTCATGCCCGGTGAACTTTTGTATTGGGAAAGTCATGCCCGGTGATCTTTTGTACTGGGAAAGTCATGCCCGGTGAACTTTTGTATGGGAAAAGTCATGCCCGGTGAACTTTTGTATTGGGAAAGTCATGCCCGGTGAACTTTTGTACTGGGAAAGTCATGCCCGATGAACTTTTGTATTGGGAAAGTCATGCCCGGTGAACTTTTGTATGGGAAAAGTCATGCCCGGTGAACTTTTGTATTGGGAAAGTCATGCCCGGTGAACTTTTGTATTGGGAAAGTCATGCCCGGTGATCTTTTGTACTGGGAAAGTCATGCCCGGTGAACTTTTGTATTGGGAAAGTCATGCCCGGTCAATTTTGTATTGGGAAAGTCATGCCCGTTGATCTTTTTGTACTGGGAAAGTCATGCCCGGTGAACTTTTGTATTGGGAAAGTCACGCCCGGTGAACTTTTGTATTGGGAAAGTCATGCCCGGTGAACTTTTGTATTGGGAAAATCATGCCCGGTGAACTTTTGTATTGGGAAAGTCATGCCCGGTGAACTTTTGTATGGGAAAAGTCATGCCCGGTGAACTTTTGTATTGGGAAAGTCATGCCCGGTGAACTTTTGTATTGGGAAAGTCATGCCCGGTGAACTTTTGTATTGGGAAAGTCATGCCCGGTGAACTTTTGTATTGGGAAAGTCATGCCCGGTGAACTTTTGTATTGGGAAAGTCATGCCCGGTGAACTTTTGTATTGGGGAAGTCATGCCCGGTGAACTTTTGTATTGGGAAAGTCATGCCCGCTGAACTTTTGTACTGGGAAAGTCATGCCCGGTGAACTTTTGTATTGGGAAAGTCATGCCCGGTGAACTTTTGTATTGGGAAAGTCATGTCCGGTGAACTTTTGTATTGGGAAAGTCATGCCCGGTGAACTTTTGTATTGGGAAAGTCATGCCCGGTGAACTTTTGTATTGGGAAAGTCATGCGCGGTCAACTTTTGTATTGGGAAAGTCATGCCCGGTGAACTTTTGTACTGGGAAAGTCATGCCCGGTGAACTTTTGTATTGGGAAAGTCATGCCCGGTGAACTTTTGTATGGGAAAAGTCATGCCCGGTGAACTTTTGTATGGGAAAAGTCATGCCCGGTCAACTTTTGTATTGGAAAAGTCATGCCCGGTCAACTTTTGTATTGGGAAAGTCATGCCCGGTGATCTTTTGTACTGGGAAAGTCATGCCCGGTGAACTTTGGTATTGGGAAAGTCATGCCCGGTCAACTTTTGTATTGGGAAAGTCATGCCCGGTCAACTTTTGTATTGGGAAAGTCATGCCCGGTGATCTTTTGTACTGGGAAAGTCATGCCCGGTGAACTTTTGTATGGGAAAAGTCATGCCCGGTGATCTTTTGTACTGGGAAAGTCATGCCCGGTCAACTTTTGTATGGGAAAAGTCATGCCCGGTGAACTTTTGTATTGGGAAAGTCATGCCCGGTCAACTTTTGTATTAGGAAAGTCATGCCCGGTGAACTCTTGTACTGGGAAAGTCATGCCCGGTGAACTTTTGTATTGGGAAAGTCATGCCCGGTCAACTTTTGTATTGGGAAAGTCATGCCCGGTGATCTTTTGTACTGGGAAAGTCATGCCCGGTGAACTTTTGTATTGGGAAAGTCATGCCCGGTGAACTTTTGTATTGGGAAAGTCATGCCCGGTGAACGTTTGTATTGGGAAAGTCATGCCCGGTGAACTTTTGTATTGGGAAAGTCATGCCCGGTGAACTTTTGTATTGGGAAAGTCATGCCCGGTGAACTTTTGTATTGGGAAAGTCATGCCCGGTGAACTTTTGTATTGGGAAAGTCATGCCCGGTGAACTTTTGTATTGGGAAAGTCATGCCCGGTGAACTTTTGTATTGGGAAAGTCATGCCCGGTGAACTTTTGTATTGGGAAAGTCATGACCGGTGAACTTTTGTACTGGGAAAGTCATGCCCGGTGAACTTTTGTATTGGGAAAGTCATGCCCGGTGAACTTTTGTATTGGGAAAGTCATGCCCGGTGAACTTTTGTATTGGGAAAGTCATGCCCGGTGAACTTTTGTACTGGGAAAGTCATGCCCGGTGAACTTTTGTACTGGGAAAGTCATGCCCGGTCAACTTTTGTATTGGGAAAGTTATGCCCGGTGATCTTTTGTACTGGGAAAGTCATGCCCGGTGAACTTTTGTACTGGGAAAGTCATGCCCGGTGAACTTTTGTACTGGGAAAGTCATGCCCGGTGAACTTTTGTATTGGGAAATTCATGCCCGGTGAACTTTTGTATGGGAAAAGTCATGCCCGGTGAACTTTTGTATGGGAAAAGTCATGCCCGGTGAACTTTTGTATTGGGAAAGTCATGCCAGGTCAACTTTTGTATTGGGAAAGTCATGCCCGGTGTTCTTTTGTACTGGGAAAGTCATGCCCGGTGAACTTTTGTATTGGGAAAGTCATGCCCGGTCAACTTTTGTATTGGGAAAGTCATGCCCGGTCAACTTTTGTATTGGGAAAGTCATGCCCGGTTATCTTTTGTACTGAGAAAGTCATGCCCGGTGAACTTTTGTATGGGAAAAGTCATGCCCGGTAATCTTTTGTACTGGGAAAGTTATGCCCGGTCAACTGTTGTATGGGAAAAGTCATGCCCGGTGAACTTTTGTATTGGGAAAGTCATGCCCGGTCAACTTTTGTATTAGGAAAGTCATGCCCGGTGAACTTTTGTACTGGGAAAGTCATGCCCGGTGAACTTTTGTATTGGGAAAGTCATGCCCGGTCAACTTTTGTATTGGGAAAGTCATGCTCGGTGATCTTTTGTACTGGGAAAGTCATGCCCGGTGAACTTTTGTATGGGAAAAGTCATGCCCGGTGAACTTTTGTATTGGGAAAGTCATGCCCGGTGATCTTTTGTACTGGGAAAGTCATGCCCGGTGAACTTTTGTATTGGGAAAGTCATGCCCGGTCAACTTTTGTATTGGGAAAGTCATGCCCGGTGAACTTTTGTATTGGGAAAGTCATGCCCGGTGATCTTTTGTACTGGGAAAGTCATGCCCGGTGAACTTTTGTATTGGAAAAGTCATGCCCGGTGAACTTTTGTATTGGGAAAGTCATGCCCGGTGAACTTTTGTACTGGGAAAGTCATGCCCGGTGAACTTTTGTATTGGGAAAGTTATGCCCGGTGAACTTTTGTATTGGGAAAGTCATGCCCGGTCAACTTTTGTATGGGAAAAGTCATGCCCGGTGAACTTTTGTATTGGGAAAGTCATGCCCGGTCAACTTTTGTATTAGGAAAGTCATGCCCGGTGAACTTTTGTATGGGAAAAGTCATGCCCGGTGATCTTTTGTACTGGGAAAGTCTTGCCCGGTGAACTTTTGTATTGGGAAAGTCATGCCCGGTGAACTTTTGTATTGGGAAAGTCATGCCCGGTGAACTTTTGTATTGGGAAAGTCATGCCCGGTGAACTTTTGTACTGGGAAAGTCATGCCCGGTAACCTTTTTATTGGGAAAGTCATGCCCGGTGAACTTTTGTATTGGGAAAGTCATGCCCGGTGATCTTTTGTACTGGGAAAGTCATACCCGGTGAACTTTTGTATGGGAAAAGTCATGCCCGGTAATCTTTTGTACTGGGAAAGTCATGCCCGGTCAACTTTTGTATGGGAAAAGTCATGCCCGGTGAACTTTTGTATTGGGAAAGTCATGCCCGGTGAACTTTTGTACTGGGAAAGTCATGCCCGGTGAACTTTTGTATTGGGAAAGTCATGCCCGGTGATCTTTTGTACTGGGAAAGTCATGCCCGGTGAACTTTTGTATTGGGAAAGTCATGCCCGGTGATCTTTTGTACTGGGAAAGTCATGCCCGGTGAACTTTTGTATTGGGAAAGTCATGCCCGGTGAACTTTTGTATTGGGAAAGTCATGCCCGGTCAACTTTTGTATTGGGAAAGTCATGCCCGGTGATCTTTTGTATTGGGAAAGTCATGCCCGGTGAACTTTTGTATTGGGAAAGTCATGCCCGGTGAACTTTTGTATTGGGAAAGTCATGCCCGGTGAACTTTTGTATTGGGAAAGTCATGCCCGGTGAACTTTTGTATTGGGAAAGTCATGCCCGGTGAACTTTTGTACTGGGAAAGTCATGCCCGGTGAACTTTTGTATTGGGAAAGTCATGCCCGGTGAACTTTTGTATTGGGAAAGTCATGCCCGGTCAACTTTTGTATTGGGAAAGTCATGCCCGGTGATCTTTTGTACTGGGAAAGCCATGCCCGGTGAACTTTTGTATTGGGAAAGTCATGCCCGGTGAACTTTTGTATTGGGAAAGTCATGCCCGGTGAACTTTTGTATTGGGAAAGTCATGCCCGGTGAACTTTTGTATTGGGAAAGTCATGCCCGGTGAACTTTTGTATTGGGAAAGTCATGCCCGGTGAACTTTTGTATTGGGAAAGTCATGCCCGGTGAACTTTTGTATTGGGAAAGTCATGCCCGGTGAACTTTTGTATTGGGAAAGTCATGCCCGGTGAACTTTTGTATTAGGAAAGTCATGCCCGGTGAACTTTTGTACTGGGAAAGTCATGCCCGGTGAACTTTTGTATTGGGAAAGTCATGCCCGGTGAACTTTTGTATTGGGAAAGTCATGCCCGGTCAACTTTTGTATTGGGAAAGTCATGCCCGGTGATCTTTTGTACTGGGAAAGTCATGCCCGGTGAACTTTTGTATGGGAAAAGTCATGCCCGGTGATCTTCTGTACTGGGAAAGTTATGCCCGGTCAACTTTTGTATGGAAAAAGTCATGCCCGGTGAACTTTTGTATTGGGAAAGTCATGCCCGGTCAACTTTTGTATTAGGAAAGTCATGCCCGGTGAACTTTTGTACTGGGAAAGTCATGCCCGGTGAACTTTTGTATTGGGAAAGTCATGCCCGGTCAACTTTTGTATTGGGAAAGTCATGCTCGGTGATCTTTTGTACTGGGAAAGTCATGCCCGGTGAACTTTTGTATGGGAAAAGTCATGCCCGGTGAACTTTTGTATTGGGAAAGTCATGCCCGGTGATCTTTTGTACTGGGAAAGTCATGCCCGGTGAACTTTTGTATTGGGAAAGTCATGCCCGGTCAACTTTTGTATTGGGAAAGTCATGCCCGGTGAACTTTTGTATTGGGAAAGTCATGCCCGGTGATCTTTTGTACTGGGAAAGTCATGCCCGGTGAACTTTTGTATTGGGAAAGTCATGCCCGGTGAACTTTTGTATTGGGAAAGTCATGCCCGGTGAACTTTTGTACTGGGAAAGTCATGCCCGGTGAACTTTTGTATTGGGAAAGTTATGCCCGGTGAACTTTTGTATTGGGAAAGTCATGCCCGGTCAACTTTTGTATGCGAAAAGTCATGCCCGGTGATCTTTTGTACTGGGAAAGTCATGCCCGGTGAACTTTTGTATTGGGAAAGTCATGCCCGGTCAACTTTTGTATTGGGAAAGTCATGCCCGGTGAACTTTTGTATTGGGAAAGTCATGCCCGGTGATCTTTTGTACTGGGAAAGTCATGCCCGGTGAACTTTTGTATTGGGAAAGTCATGCCCGGTGAACTTTTGTATTGGGAAAGTCATGCCCGGTGAACTTTTGTATTGGGAAAGTCATGCCCGGTGATCTTTTGTACTGGGAAAGTCATGCCCGGTGAACTTTTGTATTGGGAAAGTCATGCCCGGTCAACTTTTGTATTGGGAAAGTCATGCCCGGTGAACTTTTGTATTAGGAAAGTCATGCCCGGTGAACTTTTGTATTGGGAAAGTCATGCCCGGTGATCTTTTGTACTGGGAAAGTCATGCCCGGTGAACTTTTGTATTGGGAAAGTCATGCCCGGTGAACTTTTGTACTGGGAAAGTCATGCCCGGTGAACTTTTGTATTGGGCAAGTCATGCCCGGTGAACTTTTGTATGGGAAAAGTCATGCCCGGTGAACTTTTGTATGGGAAAAGTCATGCCCGGTGAACTTTTGTATTGGGAAAGTCATGCCCGGTCAACTTTTGTATTGGGAAAGTCATGCCCGGTGATCTTTTGTACTGGGAAAGTCATGCCCGGTGAACTTTTGTATTGGGAAAGTCATGCCCGGTCAACTTTTGTATTGGGAAAGTCATGCCCGGTCAACTTTTGTATTGGGAAAGTCATGCCCGGTGATCTTTTGTACTGGGAAAGTCATGCCCGGTGAACTTTTATATGGGAAAAGTCATGCCCGGTGATCTTTTGTGCTGGGAAAGTCATGCCCGGTCAACTTTTGTATGGGAAAAGTCATGCCCGGTGAACTTTTGTATTGGGAAAGTCATGCCCGGTCAACTTTTGTATTAGGAAAGTCATGCCCGGTGAACTTTTGTACTGGGAAAGTCATGCCCGGTGAACTTTTGTATTGGGAAAGTCATGCCCGGTGAACTTTTGTATTGGGAAAGTCATGCCCGGTGAACTTTTGTATTGGAAAAGTCATGCCCGGTGAACTTTTGTATTGGGAAAGTCATGCCCGGTCAACTTTTGTATTGGGAAAGTCATGCCCGGTGAACTTTTGTATTGGGAAAGTCATGCCCGGTCAACCTTTGTATTGGGAAAGTCATGCCCGGTGAACTTTTGTACTGGGAAAGTCATGCCCGGTGAACTTTTGTATTGGGAAAGTCATGCCCGGTCAACCTTTGTATTGGGAAAGTCATGCCCGGTGAACTTTTGTACTGGGAAAGTCATGCCCGGTGATCTTTTGTATTGGGAAAGTCATGCCCGGTGAACTTTTGTATTGGGAAAGTCATGCCCGGTGAACTTTTGTACTGGAAAAGTCACGCCCGGTCAACTTTTGTATGGGAAAATCATGCCCGGTGAACTTTTGTATTGGGAAAGTCATGCCCGGTCAACTTTTGTATTAGGAAAGTCATGCCCGGTGAACTTTTGTACTGGGAAAGTCATGCCCGGTGAACTTTTGTATTGGGAAAGTCATGCCCGGTCAACTTTTGTATTGGGAAAGTCATGCCCGGTGATCTTTTGTACTGGGAAAGTCATACCCGGTGAACTTTTGTATTGGGAAAGTCATGCCCGGTCAACTTTTGTATTGGGAAAGTCATGCCCGGTGAACTTTTGTATTGGGAAAGTCATGCCCGGTGAACTTTTGTATTGGGAAAGTCATGCCCGGTGAACTTTTGTATTGGGAAAGTCATGCCCGGTGAACTTTTGTATTGGAAAAGTCATGCCCGTCAACTTTTGTATTGGGAAAGTCATGCCCGGTGATCTTTTGTACTGGGAAAGTCATGCCCGGTCAACTTTTGTATTGGGAAAGTCATGCCCGGTCAACTTTTGTATGGGAAAAGTCATGCCCGGTGAACTTTTGTATTGGGAAAGTCATGCCCGGTGAACTTTTGTATTGGGAAAGTCATGCCCGGTGAACTTTTGTATTGGGAAAGTCATGCCCGGTGAACTTTTGTATTGGGAAAGTCATGCCCGGTGAACTTTTGTATTGGGATAGTCATGCCCGGTGATCTTTTGTACTGGGAAAGTCATGCCCGGTGAACTTTTGTATGGGAAAAGTCATGCCCGGTGAACTTTTGTATTGGGAAAGTCATGCCCGGTGAACTTTTGTACTGGGAAAGTCATGCCCGGTCAACTTTTATATTGGGAAAGTCATGCCCGGTGATCTTTTGTACTGGGAAAGTCATGCCCGGTGAACTTTTGTATTGGGAAAGTCATGCCCGGTGAACTTTTGTATGGGAAAAGTCATGCCCGGTGAACTTTTGTATTGGGAAAGTCATGCCCGGTCAACTTTTGTATTGGGAAAGTCATGCCCGGTGTTCTTTTGTACTGGGAAAGTCATGCCCGGTGAACTTTTGTATTGGGAAAGTCATGCCCGGTCAACTTTTGTATTGGGAAAGTCATGCCCGGTGAACTTTTGTATTGGGAAAGTCATGCCCGGTGATCTTTTGTACTGGGAAAGTCATGCCCGGTGAACTCTTGTATGGGAAAAGTCATGCCCGGTGATCTTTTGTACTGGGAAAGTCATGCCCGGTCAACTTTTGTATGGGAAAAGTCATGCCCGGTGAACTTTTGTATTGTGAAAGTCATGCCCGGTCAACTTTTGTATTAGGAAAGTCATGCCCGGTGAACTTTTGTATTGGGAAAGTCATGCCCGGTCAACTTTTGTATTGGGAAAGTCATGCCCGGTGATCTTTTGTGCTGGGAAAGTCATGCCCGGTGAACTTTTGTATTGGGAAAGTCATGCCCGGTGATCTTTTGTACTGGGAAAGTCATGCCCGGTGAACTTTTGTATTGGGAAAGTCATGCCCGGTGAACTTTTGTATTGGGAAAGTCATGCCCGGTGAACTTTTGTATTGGGAAAGTCATGCCCGGTGAACTTTTGTATTGGAAAAGTCATGCCCGTCAACTTTTGTATTGGGAAAGTCATGCCCGGTGATCTTTTGTACTGGGAAAGTCATGCCCGGTCAACTTTTGTATTGTGAAAGTCATGCCCGGTCAACTTTTGTATTGGGAAAGTCATGCCCGGTGATCTTTTGTACTGGGAAAGTCATGCCCGGTGAACTTTTGTATTGGGAAAGTCATGCCCGGTCAACTTTTGTATTGGGAAAGTCATGCCCGGTCAACTTTTGTATTGGGAAAGTCATGCCCGGTGATCTTTTGTACTGGGAAAGTCATGCCCGGTGAACTTTTGTATGGTAAAAGTCATGCTCGGTGATCTTTTGTACTGGGAAAGTCATGCCCGGTCAACTTTTGTATGGGAAAAGTCATGCCCGGTGAACTTTTGTATTGGGAAAGTCATGCCCGGTCAACTTTTGTATTAGGAAAGTCATGCCCTGTGAACTTTTGTATTGGGAAAGTCATGCCCGGTCAACTTTTGTATTGGGAAAGTCATGCCCGGTCAACTTTTGTATTGGGAAAGTCATGCCCGGTGATCTTTTGTACTGGGAAAGTCATGCCCGGTGATCTTTTGTACTGGGAAAGTCATGCCCGGTGAACTTTTGTATTGGGAAAGTCATGCCCGGTGAACTTTTGTATTGGGAAAGTCATGCCCGGTGAACTTTTGTATTGGGAAAGTCATGCCCGGTGAACTTTTGTATTGGGAAAGTCATGCCCGGTGAACTTTTGTATTGGAAAAGTCATGCCCGTCAACTTTTGTATTGGGAAAGTCATGCCCGGTGATCTTTTGTACTGGGAAAGTCATGCCCGGTCAACTTTTGTATTGGGAAAGTCATGCCCGGTGAACTTTTGTATGGGAAAAGTCATGCCCGGTGAACTTTTGTATTGGGAAAGTCATGCCCGGTGAACTTTTGTATTGGGAAAGTCATGCCCGGTGAACTTTTGTATTGGGAAAGTCATGCCCGGTGAACTTTTGTATTGGGAAAGTCATGCCCGGTGAACTTTTGTATTGGGAAAGTCATGCCCGGTGATCTTTTGTACTGGGAAAGTCATGCCCGGTGAACTTTTGTATGGGAAAAGTCATGCCCGGTGAACTTTTGTATTGGGAAAGTCATGCCCGGTGAACTTTTGTACTGGGAAAGTCATGCCCGGTCAACTTTTGTATTGGGAAAGTCATGCCCGGTGATCTTTTGTACTGGGAAAGTCATGCCCGGTGAACTTTTGTATTGGGAAAGTCATGCCCGGTCAACTTTTGTATGGGAAAAGTCATGCCCGGTGAACTTTTGTATTGGGAAAGTCATGCCCGGTGAACTTTGGTATTGGGAAAGTCATGCCAGGTGAACTTTTGTATTGGGAAAGTCATGCCCGGTGAACTTTTGTACTGGGAAAGTCATGCCCGGTGAACTTTTGTATTGGGAAAGTCATGCCCGGTGAACTTTTGTATGAGAAAAGTCATGCCCGGTGAACTTTTGTATTGGGAAAGTCATGCCCGGTAAACTTTTGTATTGGGAAAGTCATGCCCGGTCATCTTTTGTACTGGGAAAGTCATGCCCGGTGAACTTTTGTATTGGGAAAGTCATGCCCGGTCAACTTTTGTATTGGGAAAGTCATGCCCGGTGATCTTTTGTACTGGGAAAGTCATGCCCGGTGAACTTTTGTATTGGGAAAGTCATGCCCGGTGAACTTTTGTATGGGAAAAGTCATGCCCGGTGAACTTTTGTATGGGAAAGTCATGCCCGGTGAACTTTTGTATTGGGAAAGTCATGCCCGGTGAACTTTTGTATGGGAAAAGTCATGCCCAGTGAACTTTTGTATGGGAAAAGTCATGCCCGGTGAACTTTTGTATTGGGAAAGTCATGCCCGGTCAACTTTTGTATTGGGAAAGTCATGCCCGGTGATCTTTTGTACTGGGAAAGTCATGCCCGGTGAACTTTTGTATTGGGAAAGTCATGCCCGGTCAACTTTTGTATTGGGAAAGTCATGCCCGGTCAACTTTTGTATTGGGAAAGTCATGCCCGGTGATCTTTTGTACTGGGAAAGTCATGCCCGGTGAACTTTTGTATGGGAAAAGTCATGCCCGGTGATCTTTTGTACTGGGAAAGTCATGCCCGGTCAACTTTTGTACTGGGAAAGTCATGCCCGGTGAACTTTTGTATTGGGAAAGTCATGCCCGGTGAACTTTTGTATTGGGAAAGTCATGCCCGGTGAACTTTTGTATTGGGAAAGTCATGCCCGGTGAACTTTTGTATTGGGAAAGTCATGCCCGGTCAACTTTTGTATTGGGAAAGTCATGCCCGGTGAACTTTTGTACTGGGAAAATCATGCCCGGTGATCTTTTGTATTGGGAAAGTCATGCCCGGTGAACTTTTGTATTGGGAAAGTCATGCCCGGTGAACTTTTGTACTGGGAAAGTCATGCCCGGTCAACTTTTGTATTGGGAAAGTCATGCCCGGTGAACTTGTGTATTGGGAAAGTCATGCCCGGTCAACTTTTGTATTGGGAAAGTCATGCCCGGTGATCTTTTGTATTGGGAAAGTCATGTGAACTTTTGTATTGGGAAAGTCATGACCGGTGAACTTTTGTATGGGAAAAGTCATGCCCGGTGAACTTTTGTATTGGGAAAGTCATGCCCGGTGAACTTTTGTATTGGGAAAGTCATGCCCGGTGAACTTTTGTATTGGGAAAGTCATGCCCGGTGAACTTTTGTATTGGGAAAGTCATGCCCGGTGAACTTTTGTATTGGGAAAGTCATGCCCGGTGAACTTTTGTATTGGGAAAGTCATGCCCGGTGATCTTTTGTACTGGGAAAGTCATGCCCGGTCAACTTTTGTATTGGAAAAGTCATGCCCGGTGAACTTTTGTATTGGGAAAGTCATGCCCGGTGAACTTTTGTATGGGAAAAGTCATGCCCGGTGAACTTTTGTATTGGGAAAGTCATGCCCGGTGAACTTTTGTATGGGAAAAGTCATCTCCGGTGAACTTTTGTATTAGGAAAGTCATGCCCGGTGAACTTTTGTATTGGGAAAGTCATGCCCGGTGAACTTTTGTATTGGGAAAGTCATGCCCGGTCAACTTTTGTATTGGAAAAGTCATGCCCGGTGAACTTTTGTATTGGGAAAGTCATGCCCGGTGAACTTTTGTATGGGAAAAGTCATGCCCGGTGAACTTTTGTATTGGGAAAGTCATGGCCGGTGAACTTTTGTATTGGGAAAGTCATGCCCGGTGAACTTTTGTATTGGGAAAGTCATGCCCGGTGAACTTTTGTATTGGGAAAGTCATGCCCGGTGAACTTTTGTATTGGGAAAGTCATGCCCGGTGAACTTTTGTATTGGGAAAGTCATGCCCGGTGATCTTTTGTACTGGGAAAGTCATTCCCGGTCAACTTTTGTATTGTGAAAATCATGCCCGGTGAACTTTTGTATTGGGAAAGTCATGCCCGGTCAACTTTTGTATGGGAAAAGCCATGCCCGGTGAACTTTTGTATTGGGAAAGTCATGCCCGGTGAACTTTTGTATTGGGAAAGTCATGCCCGGTCAACTTTTGTATTGGGAAAGTCATGCCCGGTGAACTTTTGTATGGGAAAAGTCATGCCCGGTGAACTTTTGTATTGGGAAAGTCATGCCCGGTCAACTTTTGTATTGGGAAAGTCATGCCCGGTCAACTTTTGTATTGGGAAAGTCATGCCGGGTGAACTTTTGTATTGGGAAAATCATGCCCGGTGAACTTTTGTATTGGGAAAGTCATGCCCGGTGATCTTTTGTACTGGGAAAGTCATGCCCGGTGAACTTTTGTATTGGGAAAGTCATGCCCGGTCAACTTTTGTATTGGGAAAGTCATGCCCGGTCAACTTTTGTATTGGGAAAGTCATGCCCGGTGATCTTTTTTACTGGGAAAGTCATGCCCGGTGAACTTTTGTATGGGAAAGTCATGCCCGGTGATCTTTTGTACTAGGAAAGTCATGCCCGGTCAACTTTTGTATTAGGAAAGTCATGCCCGGTCAACTTTTGTATTAGGAAAGTCATGCCCGGTGAACTTTTGTACTGGGAAAGTCATGCCCGGTCAACTTTTGTATTGGGAAAGTCATGCCCGGTGATCTTTTGTACTGGGAAAGTCATGCCCGGTGAACTTTTGTATTGGGAAAGTCATGCCCGGTGAACTTTAGTATGGGAAAAGTCATGCCCGGTGAACTTTTGTATGGGAAAGTCATGCCCGGTGATCTTTTGTACTAGGAAAGTCATGCCCGGTCAACTTTTGTATTAGGAAAGTCATGCCCGGTCAATTTTGTATTAGGAAAGTCATGCCCGGTGAACTTTTGTATTGGGAAAGTCATGCCCGGTGAACTTTTGTATTGGGAAAGTCATGCCCGGTGAACTTTTGTATTGGGAAAGTCATGCCCGGTCAACTTTTGTATTGGGAAAGTCATGCCCGGTGATCTTTTGTACTGGGAAAGTCATGCCCGGTGAACTTTTGTATTGGGAAAGTCATGACCGGTCAACTTTTGTATTGGGAAAGTCATGCCCGGTGAACTTTTGTATTGGGAAAGTCATGCCCGGTGAATTTTGTAGGGAAAAGTCATGCCCGGTGAACTTTTGTATTGGGAAAGTCATGCCCGGTGAACTTTTGTATTGGGAAAGTCATGCCCGGTGAACTTTTGTATGGGAAAGGTCATGCCCGGTGAACTTTTGTATTGGGAAAGTCATGCCCGGTGAACTTTTGTATTGGGAAAGTCATGCCCGGTGAACTTTTGTATTGGGAAAGTCATGCCCGGTGATCTTTTGTACTGGGAAAGTCATGCCCGGTGAACTTTTGTATTGGAAAAGTCATGCCCGGTGAACTTTTGTATTGGGAAAGTCATGCCCGGTGAACTTTTGTATTGGGAAAGTCATGCCCGGTGAACTTTTGTACTGGGAAAGTCATGCCCGGTGAACATTTGTATTGGGAAAGTCATACCCTGTGAACTTTTGTATTGGGAAAGTCATGCCCGGTCAACTTTTGTATTGGGAAAGTCATGCCCGGTGATCTTTTGTACTGGGAAAGTCATGCCCGGTGAACTTTTGTATTGGGAAAGTCATGCCCGGTGAACTTTTGTATTGGGGAAGTCATGCCCGGTGTACATTTGTACTGGGAAAGTCATGCCCGGTCAACTTTTGTATTGGGAAAGTCATGCCCGGTGATCTTTTGTACTGGGAAAGTCATGCCCGGTGAACTTTTGTATTGGGAAAGTCATGCCCGGCGAACTTTTGTATTGGGAAAGTCATGCCCGGTGAACTTTTGTATTGGGAAAGTCATGCCCGGTGAACTTTTGTATTGGGAAAGTCATGCCCGGTGAACTTTTGTACTGGGAAAGTCATGCCCGGTGAACTTTTGTACTGTGAAAGTCATGCCCGGTCAACTTTTGTATTGGGAAAGTCATGCCCGGTGATCTTTGGTACTGGGAAAGTCATGCCCGGTCAACTTTTGTATTGGGAAAGTCATGCCCGGTGAACTTTTGTATTGGGAAAGTCATGCCCGGTGAACTTTTGTATGGGCAAAGTCATGCCCGGTGAATTTTGTATTGGGAAAGTCATGCCCGGTGATCTTTTGTATTGGGAAAGTCATGCCCGGTGAACTTTTGTATTGGGAAAGTCATGCCCGGTGAACTTTTGTATGGGAAAAGTCATGCCCGGTGAACTTTTGTATTGGGAAAGCCATGCCCGGTGAACTTTTGTATTGGGAAAGTCATGCCCGGTGAACTTATGTATTGGGAAAGTCATGCCCGGTGAACTTTTGTATTGGGAAAGTCATGCCCGGTGATCTTTTGTACTGGGAAAGTCATGCCCGGTGAACTTTTGTATGGGAAAAGTCATGCCCGGTGAACTTTTGTATTGGGAAAGTCATGCCCGGTGAACTTTTGTATTGGGAAAGTCATGCCCGGTGAACTTTTGTACTGGGAAAGTCATGCCCGGTGAACTTTTGTATTGGGAAAGTCATGCCCGGTGAACTTTTGTATTGGGAAAGTCATGCCCGGTCAACTTTTGTATTGGGAAAGTCATGCCCGGTGATCTTTTGTACTGGGAAAGTCATGCCCGGTGAACTTTTGTATTGGGAAAGTCATGCCCGGTGAACTTTTGTATTGGGAAAGTCATGCCCGGTGAACATTTGTACCGGGAAAGTCATGCCCGGTCAACTTTTGTATTGGGAAAGTCATGCCCGGTGATCTTTTGTACTGGGAAAGTCATGCCCGGTGAACTTTTGTATTGGGAAAGTCATGCCCGGTGAACTTTTGTATTGGGAAAGTCATGCCCGGTATTGGGAAAGTCATGCCCGGTGAACTTTTGTATTGGGAAAGTCATGCCCGGTGAACTTTTGTACTGGGAAAGTCATGCCCGGTGAACTTTTGTACTGTGAAAGTCATGCCCGGTCAACTTTTGTATTGGGAAAGTCATGCCCGGTGATCTTTGGTACTGGGAAAGTCATGCCCGGTCAACTTTTGTATTGGGAAAGTCATGCCCGGTGAACTTTTGTATTGGGAAAGTCATGCCCGGTGAACTTTTGTATTGGGAAAGTCATGCCCGGTGAACTTTTGTATTGGGAAAGTCATGCCCGGTGAACTTTTGTATTGGGAAAGTCATGCCCGGTGAACTTTTGTATTGGGAAAGTCATGCCCGGTGAACTTTTGTATTGGGAAAGTCATGCCCGGTGATCTTTTGTACTGGGAAAGTCATGCCCGGTGAACTTTTGTATTGGGAAAGTCATGCCCGGTGATCTTTTGTACTGGGAAAGTCATGCCCGGTGAACTTTTGTATTGGGAAAGTCATGCCCGGTGAACTTTTGTATTGGGAAAGTCATGCCCGGTCAACTTTTGTATTGGGAAAGTCATGCCCGGTGATCTTTTGTACTGGGAAAGTCATGCCCGGTGAACTTTTGTATTGGGAAAGTCATGACCGGTCAACTTTTGTATTGGGAAAGTCATGCCCGGTGAACTTTTGTATTGGGAAAGTCATGCCCGGTGAATTTTGTAGGGAAAAGTCATGCCCGGTGAACTTTTGTATTGGGAAAGTCATGCCCGGTGAACTTTTGTATTGGGAAAGTCATGCCCGGTGAACTTTTGTATGGGAAAGGTCATGCCCGGTGAACTTTTGTATTGGGAAAGTCATGCCCGGTGAACTTTTGTATTGGGAAAGTCATGCCCGGTGAACTTTTGTATTGGGAAAGTCATGCCCGGTGATCTTTTGTACTGGGAAAGTCATGCCCGGTGAACTTTTGTATTGGAAAAGTCATGCCCGGTGAACTTTTGTATTGGGAAAGTCATGCCCGGTGAACTTTTGTATTGGGAAAGTCATGCCCGGTGAACTTTTGTACTGGGAAAGTCATGCCCGGTGAACATTTGTATTGGGAAAGTCATGCCCTGTGAACTTTTGTATTGGGAAAGTCATGCCCGGTCAACTTTTGTATTGGGAAAGTCATGCCCGGTGATCTTTTGTACTGGGAAAGTCATGCCCGGTGAACTTTTGTATTGGGAAAGTCATGCCCGGTGAACTTTTGTATTGGGGAAGTCATGCCCGGTGTACATTTGTACTGGGAAAGTCATGCCCGGTCAACTTTTGTATTGGGAAAGTCATGCCCGGTGATCTTTTGTACTGGGAAAGTCATGCCCGGTGAACTTTTGTATTGGGAAAGTCATGCCCGGCGAACTTTTGTATTGGGAAAGTCATGCCCGGTGAACTTTTGTATTGGGAAAGTCATGCCCGGTGAACTTTTGTATTGGGAAAGTCATGCCCGGTGAACTTTTGTACTGGGAAAGTCATGCCCGGTGAACTTTTGTACTGTGAAAGTCATGCCCGGTCAACTTTTGTATTGGGAAAGTCATGCCCGGTGATCTTTGGTACTGGGAAAGTCATGCCCGGTCAACTTTTGTATTGGGAAAGTCATGCCCGGTGAACTTTTGTATTGGGAAAGTCATGCCCGGTGAACTTTTGTATGGGCAAAGTCATGCCCGGTGAATTTTGTATTGGGAAAGTCATGCCCGGTGATCTTTTGTATTGGGAAAGTCATGCCCGGTGAACTTTTGTATTGGGAAAGTCATGCCCGGTGAACTTTTGTATGGGAAAAGTCATGCCCGGTGAACTTTTGTATTGGGAAAGCCATGCCCGGTGAACTTTTGTATTGGGAAAGTCATGCCCGGTGAACTTATGTATTGGGAAAGTCATGCCCGGTGAACTTTTGTATTGGGAAAGTCATGCCCGGTGATCTTTTGTACTGGGAAAGTCATGCCCGGTGAACTTTTGTATGGGAAAATTCATGCCCGGTGAACTTTTGTATTGGGAAAGTCATGCCCGGTGAACTTTTGTATTGGGAAAGTCATGCCCGGTGAACTTTTGTACTGGGAAAGTCATGCCCGGTGAACTTTTGTATTGGGAAAGTCATGCCGGTGAACTTTTGTATTGGGAAAGTCATGCCCGGTCAACTTTTGTATTGGGAAAGTCATGCCCGGTGATCTTTTGTACTGGGAAAGTCATGCCCGGTGAACTTTTGTATTGGGAAAGTCATGCCCGGTGAACTTTTGTATTGGGAAAGTCATGCCCGGTGAACATTTGTACTGGGAAAGTCATGCCCGGTCAACTTTTGTATTGGGAAAGTCATGCCCGGTGATCTTTTGTACTGGGAAAGTCATGCCCGGTGAACTTTTGTATTGGGAAAGTCATGCCCGGTGAACTTTTGTATTGGGAAAGTCATGCCCGGTATTGGGAAAGTCATGCCCGGTGAACTTTTGTATTGGGAAAGTCATGCCCGGTGAACTTTTGTACTGGGAAAGTCATGCCCGGTGAACTTTTGTACTGTGAAAGTCATGCCCGGTCAACTTTTGTATTGGGAAAGTCATGCCCGGTGATCTTTGGTACTGGGAAAGTCATGCCCGGTCAACTTTTGTATTGGGAAAGTCATGCCCGGTGAACTTTTGTATTGGGAAAGTCATGCCCGGTGAACTTTTGTATTGGGAAAGTCATGCCCGGTGAACTTTTGTATTGGGAAAGTCATGCCCGGTGAACTTTTGTATTGGGAAAGTCATGCCCGGTGAACTTTTGTATTGGGAAAGTCATGCCCGGTGAACTTTTGTATTGGGAAAGTCATGCCCGGTGATCTTTTGTACTGGGAAAGTCATGCCCGGTGAACTTTTGTATTGGGAAAGTCATGCCCGCTGAACTTTTGTATTGGGAAAGTCATGCCCGGTGATCTTTTGTACTGGGAAAGTCATGCCCGGTGAACTTTTGTATTGGGAAATCATGCCCGGTCAACTTTTGTACTGGGAAAGTCATGCCCGGTGAACTTTTGTACTGGGAAAGTCATGCCCGGTGAACTTTTGTATTGGGAAAGTCATGCCCGGTCAACTTTTGTATTGGGAAAGTCATGCCCGGTGAACTTTTGTATTGGGAAAGTCATGCCCGGTGAACTTTTGTATTGGGAAAGTCATGCCCGGTAAACTTTTGTATTGGGAAAGTCATGCCCGGTGAACTTTTGTATGGGAAAAGTCCTGCCCGGTGAACTTTTGTATTGGGAAAGTCATGCCCGGTGAACTTTTGTATTGGGAAAGTCATGCCCGGTCAACTTTTGTATTGGGAAAGTCATGCCCGGTGAACTTTTGTATGGGAAAAGTCATGCCCGGTGAACTTTTGTATTGGGAAAGTCATGCCCGGTGAACTTTTGTACTGGGAAAGTCATGCCCGGTGAACTTTTGTACTGTGAAAGTCATGCCCGGTCAACTTTTGTATTGGGAAAGTCATGCCCGGTGATCTTTGGTACTGGGAAAGTCATGCCCGGTGAACTTTTGTATTGGGAAAGTCATGCCCGGTCAACTTTTGTATTGGGAAAGTCATGCCCGGTGAACTTTTGTATGGGAAAAGTCATGCCCGGTGAACTTTTGTATTGGGAAAGTCATGCCCGGTGAACTTTTGTACTGGGAAAGTCATGCCCGGTGAACTTTTGTACTGTGAAAGTCATGCCCGGTCAACTTTTGTATTGGGAAAGTCATGCCCGGTGATCTTTGGTACTGGGAAAGTCATGCCCGGTCAACTTTTGTATTGGGAAAGTCATGCCCGGTGAACTTTTGTATTGGGAAAGTCATGCCCGGTGAACTTTTGTATGGGAAAAGTCATGCCCGATGAACTTTTGTATTGGGAAAGTCATGCCCGGTGATCTTTTGTATTGGGAAAGTCATGCCCGGTGAACTTTTGTATTGGGAAAGTCATGCCCGGTGAACTTTTGTATTGGGAAAGTCATGCCCGGTGAACTTTTTTATTGGGAAAGTCTTGCCCGGTGAACTTATGTATTGGGAAAGTCATGCCCGGTGATCTTTTGTACTGGGAAAGTCATGCACGGTGAACTTTTGTATGGGAAAAGTCATGCCCGGTGAACTTTTGTATTGGGAAAGTCATGCCCGGTGAACTTTTGTATTGGGAAAGTCATGCCCGGTGAACTTTTGTACTGGGAAAGTCATGCCCGGTGAACTTTTGTATTGGGAAAGTCATGCCCGGTGAACTTTTGTATTGGGAAAGTCATGTCCGGTCAACTTTTGTATTGGGAAAGTCATGCCCGGTGATCTTTTGTACTGGGAAAGTCATGCCCGGTGAACTTTTGTATTGGGAAAGTCATGCCCGGTGAACTTTTGTATTGGGAAAGTCATTCCCGGTGAACATTTGTACTGGGAAAGTCATGCCCGGTCAACTTTTGTATTGGGAAAGTCATGCCCGCTGAACTTTTGTATTGGGAAAGTCATGCCCGGTGATCTTTTGTACTGGGAAAGTCATGCCCGGTGAACTTTTGTATTGGGAAATCATGCCCGGTCAACTTTTGTACTGGGAAAGTCATGCCCGGTGAACTTTTGTACTGGGAAAGTCATGCCCGGTGAACTTTTGTATTGGGAAAGTCATGCCCGGTCAACTTTTGTATTGGGAAAGTCATGCCCGGTGAACTTTTGTATTGGGAAAGTCATGCCCGGTGAACTTTTGTATTGGGAAAGTCATGCCCGGTAAACTTTTGTATTGGGAAAGTCATGCCCGGTGAACTTTTGTATGGGAAAAGTCCTGCCCGGTGAACTTTTGTATTGGGAAAGTCATGCCCGGTGAACTTTTGTATTGGGAAAGTCATGCCCGGTCAACTTTTGTATTGGGAAAGTCATGCCCGGTGAACTTTTGTATGGGAAAAGTCATGCCCGGTGAACTTTTGTATTGGGAAAGTCATGCCCGGTGAACTTTTGTACTGGGAAAGTCATGCCCGGTGAACTTTTGTACTGTGAAAGTCATGCCCGGTCAACTTTTGTATTGGGAAAGTCATGCCCGGTGATCTTTGGTACTGGGAAAGTCATGCCCGGTGAACTTTTGTATTGGGAAAGTCATGCCCGGTCAACTTTTGTATTGGGAAAGTCATGCCCGGTGAACTTTTGTATGGGAAAAGTCATGCCCGGTGAACTTTTGTATTGGGAAAGTCATGCCCGGTGAACTTTTGTACTGGGAAAGTCATGCCCGGTGAACTTTTGTACTGTGAAAGTCATGCCCGGTCAACTTTTGTATTGGGAAAGTCATGCCCGGTGATCTTTGGTACTGGGAAAGTCATGCCCGGTCAACTTTTGTATTGGGAAAGTCATGCCCGGTGAACTTTTGTATTGGGAAAGTCATGCCCGGTGAACTTTTGTATGGGAAAAGTCATGCCCGATGAACTTTTGTATTGGGAAAGTCATGCCCGGTGATCTTTTGTATTGGGAAAGTCATGCCCGGTGAACTTTTGTATTGGGAAAGTCATGCCCGGTGAACTTTTGTATTGGGAAAGTCATGCCCGGTGAACTTTTGTATTGGGAAAGTCTTGCCCGGTGAACTTATGTATTGGGAAAGTCATGCCCGGTGATCTTTTGTACTGGGAAAGTCATGCCCGGTGAACTTTTGTATGGGAAAAGTCATGCCCGGTGAACTTTTGTATTGGGAAAGTCATGCCCGGTGAACTTTTGTATTGGGAAAGTCATGCCCGGTGAACTTTTGTACTGGGAAAGTCATGCCCGGTGAACTTTTGTATTGGGAAAGTCATGCCCGGTGAACTTTTGTATTGGGAAAGTCATGTCCGGTCAACTTTTGTATTGGGAAAGTCATGCCCGGTGATCTTTTGTACTGGGAAAGTCATGCCCGGTGAACTTTTGTATTGGGAAAGTCATGCCCGGTGAACTTTTGTATTGGGAAAGTCATTCCCGGTGAACATTTGTACTGGGAAAGTCATGCCCGGTCAACTTTTGTATTGGGAAAGTCATGCCCGGTGAACTTTTGTATTGGGAAAGTCATGCCCGGTCAACTTTTGTATTGGGAAAGTCATGCCCGGTCAACTTTTGTACTGGGAAAGTCATGCCCGGTGAACTTTTGTATTGGGAAAGTCATGCCCGGTGAACTTTTGTATGGGAAAAGTCATGCCAGGTGAACTTTTGTATGGGAAGAGTCATGCCCGGTCAACTTTTGTATTGGGAAAGTCATGCCCGGTGATCTTTTGTACTGGGAAAGTCATGCCGGTGAACTTTTGTACTGGGAAAGTCATGCCCGGCGAACTTTTGTATTGGGAAAGTCATGCCCGGTCAACTTTTGTATTGGGAAAGTCATGCCCGGTGAACTTTTGTATTGGGAAAGTCATGCCCGGTCAACTTTTGTATTGGGAAAGTCATGCCCGGTGAACTTTTGTACTGGGAAAGTCATGCCCGGTGAACTTTTGTATTGGGAAAGTCATGCCCGGTCAACTTTTGTATTGGGAAAGTCATGCCCGGTGAACTTTTGTATGGGAAAAGTCATGCCCGGTGAACTTTTGTATTGGGAAAGTCATGCCCGGTCAACTTTTGTATTGGGAAAGTCATGCCCGGTCAACTTTTGTATTGGGAAAGTCATGCCCGGTGAACTTTTGTATTGGGAAAGTCATGCCCGGTGAACTTTTGTATTGGGAAAGTCATGCCCGGTCAACTTTTGTATTGGGAAAGTCATGCCCGGTGAACTTTTGTACTGGGAAAGTCATGCCCGGTGATCTTTTGTATTGGGAAAGTCATGCCCGGTGAACTTTTGTATTGGGAAAGTCATGCCCGGTGAACTTTTGTACTGGGAAAGTCATGCCCGGTCAACTTTTGTATGGGAAAAGTCATGCCCGGTGAACTTTTGTATTGGGAAAGTCATGCCCGGTCAACTTTTGTATTAGGAAAGTCATGCCCGGTGAACTTTTGTACTGGGAAAGTCATGCCCAGTGAACTTTTGTATTGGGAAAGTCATGCCCGGTCAACTTTTGTATTGGGAAAGTCATGCCCGGTGATCTTTTGTACTGGGAAAGTCATGCCCGGTGAACTTTTGTATTGGGAAAGTCATGCCCGGTGATCTTTTGTACTGGGAAAGTCATGCCCGGTGAACTTTTGTATTGGGAAAGTCATGCCCGGTGAACTTTTGTATTGGGAAAGTCATGCCCGGTGAACTTTTGTATTGGGAAAGTCATGCCTGGTGAACTTTTGTATTGGGAAAGTCATGCCCGGTGAACTTTTGTATTGGGAAAGTTATGCCCGGTGATCTTTTGTACTGGGAAAGTCATGCCCGGTGAACTTTTGTATGGGAAAAGTCATGCCCGGTGAACTTTTGTATTGGGAAAGTCATGCCCGGTGAACTTTTGTACTGGGAAAGTCATGCCCGGTCAACTTTTGTATTGGGAAAGTCATGCCCGGTGATCTTTTGTACTGGGAAAGTCATGCCCGGTGAACTTTTGTATTGGGAAAGTCATGCCCGGTGAACTTTTGTATGGGAAAAGTCATGCCCGGTGAACTTTTGTATTGGGAAAGTCATGCCCGGTCAACTTTTGTATTAGGAAAGTCATGCCCGGTGATCTTTTGTACTGGGAAAGTCATGCCCGGTGAACTTTTGTATTGGGAAAGTCATGCCCGGTCAACTTTTGTATTGGGAAAGTCATGCCCTGTGAACTTTTGTATTGGGAAAGTCATGCCCGGTGATCTTTTGTACTGGGAAAGTCATGCCCGGTGAACTTTTGTATGGGAAAAGTCATGCCCGGTGATCTTTTGTACTGGGAAAGTCATGCCCGGTCAACTTTTGTATGGGAAAAGTCATGCCCGGTGAACTTTTGTATTGGGAAAGTCATGCCCGGTCAACTTTTGTATTAGGAAAGTCATGCCCGGTGAACTTTTGTACTGGGAAAGTCATGCCCGGTGAACTTTTGTATTGGGAAAGTCATGCCCGGTCAACTTTTGTATTGGGAAAGTCATGCCCGGTGAACTTTTGTATTGGGAAAGTCATGCCCGGTGAACTTTTGTATTGGGAAAGTCATGCCCGGTGAACTTTTGTATTGGGAAAGTCATGCCCGGTGAACTTTTGTATTGGGAAAGTCATGCCCGGTGAACTTTTGTATTGGGAAAGTCATGCCTGGTGAACTTTTGTATTGGGAAAGTCATGCCCGGTGAACTTTTGTATTGGGAAAGTTATGCCCGGTGATCTTTTGTACTGGGAAAGTCATGCCCGGTGAACTTTTGTATGGGAAAAGTCATGCCCGGTGAACTTTTGTATTGGGAAAGTCATGCCCGGTGAACTTTTGTACTGGGAAAGTCATGCCCGGTCAACTTTTGTATTGGGAAAGTCATGCCCGGTGATCTTTTGTACTGGGAAAGTCATGCCCGGTGAACTTTTGTATTGGGAAAGTCATGCCCGGTGAACTTTTATATGGGAAAAGTCATGCCCGGTGAACTTTTGTATTGGGAAAGTCATGCCCGGTCAACTTTTGTATTAGGAAAGTCATGCCCGGTGATCTTTTGTACTGGGAAAGTCATGCCCGGTGAACTTTTGTATTGGGAAAGTCATGCCCGGTCAACTTTTGTATTGGGAAAGTCATGCCCGGTGAACTTTTGTATTGGGAAAGTCATGCCCGGTGATCTTTTGTACTGGGAAAGTCATGCCCGGTGAACTTTTGTATGGGAAAAGTCATGCCCGGTGATCTTTTGTACTGGGAAAGTCATGCCCGGTCAACTTTTGTATGGGAAAAGTCATGCCCGGTGAACTTTTGTATTGGGAAAGTCATGCTCGGTCAACTTTTGTATTGGGAAAGTCATGCCCGGTGATCTTTTGTACTGGGAAAGTCATGCCCGGTGAACTTTTGTATTGGGAAAGTCATGCCCGGTGAACTTTTGTATTGGAAAAGTCATGCCCGTCAACTTTTGTATTGGGAAAGTCATGCCCGGTGATCTTTTGTACTGGGAAAGTCATGCCCGGTCAACTTTTGTATTGGGAAAGTCATGCGCGGTCAACTTTTGTATTGGGAAAGTCATGCCCGGTGATCTTTTGTACTGGGAAAGTCATGCCCGGTGAACTTTTGTATTGGGAAAGTCATGCCCGGTCAACTTTTGTATTGGGAAAGTCATGCCCGGTCAACTTTTGTATTGGGAAAGTCATGGCCGGTGATCTTTTGTACTGGGAAAGTCATGCCCGGTGAACTTTTGTATGGGAAAAGTCATGCCCGGTGTTCTTTGTATTGGGAAAGTCATGCCCGGTGAACTTTTGTATTGGGAAAGTCATGCCCGGTGAACTTTTGTATTGGGAAAGTCATGCCCGGTGAACTTTTGTACTGGAAAAGTCATGCCCGGTGAACTTTTGTACTGTGAAAGTCATGCCCGGTCAACTTTTGTGTTGGGAAAGTCATGACCGGTGATCTTTGGTACTGGGAAAGTCATGCCTGGTCAACTTTTGTATTGGGAAAGTCATGCCCGGTGAACTTTTGTATGGGAAAAGTCATGCCCGGTGAACTTTTGTATGGGAAAAGTCATGCCCGTTGAACTTTTGTATTGGGAAAGTCATGCCCGGTCAACTTTTGTATTGGGAAAGTCATGCCCGGTGATCTTTTGTACTGGGAAAGTCATGCCCGGTGAACTTTTGTATTAGGAAAGTCATGCCCGGTGAACTTTTGTACTGGGAAAGTCATGCCCGGTGAACTTTTGTATTGGGAAAGTCATGCCCGGTGAACTTTTGTATGGGAAAAGTCATGCCCGGTCAACTTTTGTATTGGGAAAATCATGCCCGGTGATCTTTTGTACTGGGAAAGTCATGCCCGGTGAACTTTTGTACTGGGAAAGTCATGCCCGGTGAACTTTTGTATTGGGAAAGTCATGCCCGGTGAACTTTTGTATTGGAAAAGTCATGCCCGGTGAACTTTTGTATTGGGAAAGTCATGCCCGGTGAACTTTTGTATTGGGAAAGTCATGCCCGGTGAACTTTTGTATTGGGAAAGTCATGCCCGGTGAACTTTTGTACTGGGAAAGTCATGCCCGGTGAACTTTTGTATTGGGAAAGTCATGCCCGGTGAACTTTTGTATTGGGAAAGTCATGCCCGGTGAACTTTTGTATTGGGAAAGTCATGCCCGGTGATCTTTTGTACTGGGAAAGTCATGCCCGGTGAACGTTTGTATGGGAAAAGTCATGCCCGGTGATCTTTTGTACTGGGAAAGTCATGCCCGGTGAACTTTTGTATGGGAAAAGTCATGCCCGGTGAACTTTTGTATGGGAAAAGTCATGCCCGGTGAACTTTTGTATTGGGAAAGTCATACCCGGTCAACTTTTGTATTGGGAAAGTCATGCCCGGTGATCTTTTGTACTGGGAAAGTCATGCCCGGTGAACTTTTGTATTGGGAAAGTCATGCCCGGAGATCTTTTGTACTGGGAAAGTCATGCCCGGTCAACTTTTGTATGGGAAAAGTCATGCCCGGTGAACTTTTGTATTGGGAAAGTCATGCCCGGTAACTTTTGTATTGGGAAAGTCATGCCCGGTGAACTTTTGTATTGGGAAAGTCATGCCCGGTCAACTTTTGTATTGGGAAAGTCATGCCCGGTCAACTTTTGTATTGGGAAAGTCATGCCCGGTGAACTTTTGTATTGGGAAAGTCATGCCCGGTGAACTTTTGTATCGGGAAATTCATGCCCGGTGATCTTTTGTACTGGGAAAGTCATGCCCGGTGAACTTTTGTATTGGGAAAGTCATGCCCGGTGAACTTTTGTATGGGAAAAGTCATGCCCGGTGAACTTTTGTATTGGGAAAGTCATGCCCGGTGAACTTTTGTATTGGGAAAGTCATGCCCGGTGATCTTTTGTACTGGGAAAGTCATGCCCGGTGAACTTTTGTATGGGAAAAGTCATTCCCGGTGAACTTTTGTATTGGGAAAGTCATGCCCGGTGAACTTTTGTACTGGGAAAGTCATGCCCGGTGAACTTTTGTATTGGGAATGTCATGCCCGGTGAACTTTTGTATGGGAAAATCATGCCCGGTGAACTTTTGTATTGGGAAAGTCATGCCCGGTAAACTTTTGTACTGGGAAAGTCATGCCCGGTGAACTTTTGTATTGGGAAAGTCATGTCCGGTGAACTTTTGTATTGGGAAAGTCATGCCCGGTGAACTTTTGTATTGGGAAAGTCATGCCCGGTGAACTTTTGTATTGGGAAAGTCATGCCCGGTGAACTTTTGTATTGGGAAAGTCATGTCCGGTGAACTTTTGTATTGGGAAAGTCATGCCCGGTGAACTTTTGTATTGGGAAAGTCATGCCCGGTGAACTTTTGTATTGGGAAAGTCATGCCCGGTGATCTTTTGTACTGGGAAAGTCATGCCCGGTCAACTTTTGTATTGGGAAAGTCATGCCCGGTGATCTTTTGTACTGGGAAAGTCATGCCCGGTGATTTTTGTACTGGGAAAGTCATGCCCGGTGAACTTTTGTATTGGGAAAGTCATGCCCGGTGAACTTTTGTATTGGGAAAGTCATGCCCGGTCAACTTTTGTATTGGGAAAGTCATGCCCGGTGAACTTTTGTATTGGGAAAGTCATGCCCTTGTATTGGGAAAGTCATGCCCGGTCAACTTTTGTATTGGGAAAGTCATGCCCGGTGATCTTTTGTACTGGGAAAGTCATGCCCGGTGAACTTTTGTATTGGGAAAGTCATGGCCGGTGATCTTTTGTACTGGGAAAGTCATGCCCGGTCAACTTTTGTATGGGAAAAGTCATGCCCGGTGAACTTTTGTATTGGGAAAGTCATGCCCGGTGAACTTTTGTACTGGGAAAGTCATGCCCGGTGAACTTTTGTATTGGGAAAGTCATGCCCGGTCAACTTTTGTATTGGGAAAGTCATGCCCGGTGAACTTTTGTATTGGGAAAGTCATGCCCGGTGAACTTTTGTATGGGAAAAGTCATGCCCGGTGAACTTTTGTATGTGAAAAGTCATGCCCGGTGAACTTTTGTATTGGAAAAGTCATGCCCGGTGATCTTTTGTACTGGGAAAGTCATGCCCGGTGAACTTTTGTACTGGGAAAGTCATGCCCGGTGAACTTTTGTACTGGGAAAGTCATGCCCGGTGAACTTTTGTATTGGGAAAGTCATGCCCGGTCAACTTTTGTATTGGGAAAGTCATGCCCGGTGATCTTTTGTACTGGGAAAGTCATGCCCGGTGAACTTTTGTATTGGGAAAGTCATGCCCGGTGAACTTTTGTATGGGAAAAGTCATGCCCGGTGAACTTGTATTGGGAAAGTCATGCCCGGTGAACTTTTGTATTGGGAAAGTCATGCCCGGTGAACTTTTGTATTGGGAAAGTCATGACCGGTGAACTTTTGTATTGGGAAAGTCATGCCCGGTGATCTTTTGTACTGGGAAGGTCATGCCCGGTGAACTTTTGTATTGGGAAAGTCATGCCCGGTCAACTTTTGTATTGGGAAAGTCATGCCCGGTGAACTTTTGTATGGGAAAAGTCATGCCCGGTGAACTTTTGTATGGGAAAAGTCATGCCCGGTGAACTTTTGTATTGGGAAAGTCATGCCCGGTCAACTTTTGTATTGGGAAAGTCATGCCCGGTGATCTTTTGTACTGGGAAAGTCATGCCCGGTGAACTTTTGTATTAGGAAAGTCATGCCCGGTGATTTTTTGTACTGGGAAAGTCATGCCCGGTGAACTTTTGTATTTGGAAAGTCATGCCCGGTGAACTTTTGTATGGGAAAAGTCATGCCCGGTGAACTTTTGTATGGGAAAAGTCATGCCCGGTCAACTTTTGTATTGGGAAAGTCATGCCCGGTGATCTTTTGTACTGGGAAAGTCATGCCCGGTGAACTTTTGTACTGGGAAAGTCATGCCCGGTGAACTTTTGTATTGGGAAGGTCATGCCCGGTGAACTTTTGTATTGGGAAAGTCATGCCCGGTGAACTTTTGTATTGGGAAAGTCATGCCCGGTGAACTTTTGTATTGGGAAAGTCATGCCCGGTGAACTTTTGTATGGGAAAAGTCATGCCCGGTGAACTTTTGTATGTGAAAAGTCATGCCCGGTGAACTTTTGTATGGGAAAAGTCATGCCCGGTGATCTTTTGTACTGGGAAAGTCATGCCCGGTGAACTTTTGTACTGGGAAAGTCATGCCCGGTGAACTTTTGTATTGGGAAAGTCATGCCCGGTCAACTTTTGTATTGGGAAAGTCATGCCCGGTGAACTTTTGTATGGGAAAAGTCATGCCCGGTGAACTTTTGTATGGGAAAAGTCATGCCCGGTGAACTTTTGTATTGGGAAAGTCATGCCCGGTCAACTTTTGTATTGGGAAAGTCATGCCCGGTGATCTTTTGTACTGGGAAAGTCATGCCCGGTGAACTTTTGTATTAGGAAAGTCATGCCCGGTGAACTTTTGTACTGGGAAAGTCATGCCCGGTGAACTTTTGTATTGGGAAAGTCATGCCCGGTGAACTTTTGTATGGGAAAAGTCATGCCCGGTGAACTTTTGTATGGGAAAAGTCATGCCCGGTCAACTTTTGTATTGGGAAAGTCATGCCCGGTGATCTTTTGTACTGGGAAAGTCATGCCCGGTGAACTTTTGTACTGGGAAAGTCATGCCCGGTGAACTTTTGTATTGGGAAGGTCATGCCCGGTGAACTTTTGTATTGGGAAAGTCATGCCCGGTGAACTTTTGTATTGGAAAGTCATGCCCGGTGAACTTTTGTATTGGGAAAGTCATGCCCGGTGAACTTTTGTACTGGGAAAGTCATGCCCGGTGAACTTTTGTATTGGGAAAGTCATGCCCGGTGAACTTTTGTATTGGGAAAGTCATGCCCGGTGAACTTTTGTATTGGGAAAGTCATGCCCGGTGAACTTTTGTATTGGGAAAGTCATGCCCGGTCAACTTTTGTATTGGGAAAGTCATGCCCGGTGAACTTTTGTATTGGGAAAATCATGCCCGGTGAACTTTTGTATTGGGAAAGTCATGCCCGGTCAACTTTTGTACTGGGAAAGTCATGCCCGGTGAACTTTTGTATTGGGAAAGTCATGCCCGGTGAACTTTTGTACTGGGAAAGTCATGCCCGGTGAACTTTTGTACTGGGAAAGTCATGCCCGGTGAACTTTTGTATTGGGAAGGTCATGCCCGGTGAACTTTTGTATTGGGAAAGTCATGCCCGGTGAACTTTTGTATTGGGAAGGTCATGCCCGGTGAACTTTTGTATTGGGAAAGTCATGCCCGGTGAACTTTTGTATGGGAAAAGTCATGCCCGGTCAACTTTTGTATTGGGAAAGTCATGCCCGGTGATCTTTTGTACTGGGAAAGTCATGCCCGGTGAACTTTTGTACTGGGAAAGTCATGCCCGGTGAACTTTTGTATTGGGAAGGTCATGCCCGGTGAACTTTTGTATTGGGAAAGTCATGCCCGGTGAACTTTTGTATTGGGAAAGTCATGCCCGGTGAACTTTTGTATGGGAAAAGTCATGCCCGGTGAACTTTTGTATGTGAAAAGTCATGCCCGGTGAACTTTTGTATGGGAAAAGTCATGCCCGGTGATCTTTTGTACTGGGAAAGTCATGCCCGGTGAACTTTTGTACTGGGAAAGTCATGCCCGGTGAACTTTTGTATTGGGAAAGTCATGCCCGGTCAACTTTTGTATTGGGAAAGTCATGCCCGGTGAACTTTTGTATGGGAAAAGTCATGCCCGGTGAACTTTTGTATGGGAAAAGTCATGCCCGGTGAACTTTTGTATTGGGAAAGTCATGCCCGGTCAACTTTTGTATTGGGAAAGTCATGCCCGGTGATCTTTTGTACTGGGAAAGTCATGCCCGGTGAACTTTTGTATTAGGAAAGTCATGCCCGGCGAACTTTTGTACTGGGAAAGTCATGCCCGGTGAACTTTTGTATTGGGAAAGTCATGCCCGGTGAACTTTTGTATGGGAAAAGTCATGCCCGGTGAACTTTTGTATGGGAAAAGTCATGCCCGGTCAACTTTTGTATTGGGAAAGTCATGCCCGGTGATCTTTTGTACTGGGAAAGTCATGCCCGGTGAACTTTTGTACTGGGAAAGTCATGCCCTGTGAACTTTTGTATGGGAAAAGTCATGCCCGGTGAACTTTTGTATGGGAAAAGTCATGCCCGGTGAACTTTTGTATTGGGAAAGTCATGCCCGGTCAACTTTTGTATTGGGAAAATCATGCCCGGTGATCTTTTGTACTGGGAAAGTCATGCCCGGTGAACTTTTGTATTAGGAAAGTCATGCCCGGTGAACTTTTGTACTGGGAAAGTCATGCCCGGTGAACTTTTGTATTGGGAAAGTCATGCCCGGTGAACTTTTGTATGGGGAAAGTCATGCCCGGTGAACTTTTGTATGGGAAAAGTCATGCCCGGTCAACTTTTGTATTGGGAAAGTCATGCCCGGTGATCTTTTGTACTGGGAAAGTCATGCCCGGTGAACTTTTGTACTGGGAAAGTCATGCCCGGTAAACTTTTGTATTGGGAAAGTCATGCCCGGTGAACTTTTGTATTGGGAAAGTCATGCCCGGTGAACTTTTGTATTGGGAAAGTCATGCCCGGTGAGCTTTTGTATTGGGAAAGTCATGCCCGGTGAACTTTTGTACTGGGAAAGTCATGCCCGGTGAACTTTTGTATTGGGAAAGTCATGCCCGGTGAACTTTTGTATTGGGAAAGTCATGCCCGGTGAACTTTTGTATTGGGAAAGTCATGCCCGGTGATCTTTTGTACTGGGAAAGTCATGCCCGGTGAACTTTTGTATGGGAAAAGTCATGCCCGGTGATCTTTTGTACTGGGAAAGTCATGCCCGGTGAACTTTTGTATGGGAAAAGTCATGCCCGGTGAACTTTTGTATGGGAAAAGTCATGCCCGGTGAACTTTTGTATTGGGAAAGTCATGCCCGGTCAACTTTTGTATTGGGAAAGTCATGCCCGGTGATCTTTTGTACTGGGAAAGTCATGCCCGGTGAACTTTTGTATTGGGAAAGTCATGCCCGGTGAACTTTTGTATTGGGAAAGTCATGCCCGGTGAACTTTTGTATGGGAAAAGTCATGCCCGGTGAACTTTTGTATGGGAAAAGTCATGCCCGGTCAACTTTTGTATTGGGAAAGTCATGCCCGGTGATCTTTTGTACTGGGAAAGTCATTCCCGGTGAACTTTTGTACTGGGAAAGTCATGCCCGGTGAACTTTTGTATTGGGAAAGTCATGCCCGGTGAACTTTTGTATTGGGAAATTCATGCCCGGTGAACTTTTGTATTGGGAAAGTCATGCCCGGTGAACTTTTGTATTGGGAAAGTCATGCCCGGTGAACTTTTGTATTGGGAAAGTCATGCCCGGTGAACTTTTGTACTGGGAAAGTCATGCCCGGTGAACTTTTGTATTGGGAAAGTCATGCCCGGTGAACTTTTGTATTGGGAAAGTCATGCCCGGTGATCTTTTGTACTGGGAAAGTCATGCCCGGTGAACTTTTGTATGGGAAAAGTCATGCCCGGTGATCTTTTGTACTGGGAAAGTCATGCCCGGTGAACTTTTGTATGGGAAAAGTCATGCCCTGTGAACTTTTGTATGGGAAAAGTCATGCCCGGTGAACTTTTGTATGGGAAAAGTCATGCCCGGTGAACTTTTGTATTGGGAAAGTCATGCCCGGTCAACTTTTGTATTGGGAAAGTCATGCCCGGTGATCTTTTGTACTGGGAAAGTCATGCCCGGTGAACTTTTGTATTAGGAAAGTCATGCCCGGTGAACTTTTGTACTGGGAAAGTCATGCCCGGTGAACTTTTGTATTGGGAAAGTCATGCCCGGTGAACTTTTGTATGGGGAAAGTCATGCCCGGTGAACTTTTGTATGGGAAAAGTCATGCCCGGTCAACTTTTGTATTGGGAAAGTCATGCCCGGTGATCTTTTGTACTGGGAAAGTCATGCCCGGTGAACTTTTGTACTGGGAAAGTCATGCCCGGTGAACTTTTGTATTGGGAAAGTCATGCCCGGTGAACTTTTGTATTGGGAAAGTCATGCCCGGTGAACTTTTGTATTGGGAAAGTCATGCCCGGTGAGCTTTTGTATTGGGAAAGTCATGCCCGGTGAACTTTTGTACTGGGAAAGTCATGCCCGGTGAACTTTTGTATTGGGAAAGTCATGCCCGGTGAACTTTTGTATTGGGAAAGTCATGCCCGGTGAACTTTTGTATTGGGAAAGTCATGCCCGGTGATCTTTTGTACTGGGAAAGTCATGCCCGGTGAACTTTTGTATGGGAAAAGTCATGCCCGGTGATCTTTTGTACTGGGAAAGTCATGCCCGGTGAACTTTTGTATGGGAAAAGTCATGCCCGGTGAACTTTTGTATGGGAAAAGTCATCCCCGGTGAACTTTTGTATTGGGAAAGTCATGCCCGGTCAACTTTTGTATTGGGAAAGTCATGCCCGGTGATCTTTTGTACTGGGAAAGTCATGCCCGGTGAACTTTTGTATTGGGAAAGTCATGCCCGGTGAACTTTTGTATTGGGAAAGTCATGCCCGGTGAACTTTTGTATGGGAAAAGTCATACCCGGTGAACTTTTGTATGGGAAAAGTCATGCCCGGTCAACTTTTGTATTGGGAAAGTCATGCCCGGTGATCTTTTGTACTGGGAAAGTCATTCCCGGTGAACTTTTGTACTGGGAAAGTCATGCCCGGTGAACTTTTGTATGGGAAAAGTCATACCCGGTGAACTTTTGTATGGGAAAAGTCATGCCCGGTCAACTTTTGTATTGGGAAAGTCATGCCCGGTGATCTTTTGTACTGGGAAAGTCATTCCCGGTGAACTTTTGTACTGGGAAAGTCATGCCCGGTGAACTTTTGTATTGGGAAAGTCATGCCCGGTGAACTTTTGTATTGGGAAATTCATGCCCGGTGAACTATTGTATTGGGAAAGTCATGCCCGGTGATCTTTTGTACTGGGAAAGTCATGCCCGGTGAACTTTTGTATGGGAAAAGTCATGCCCGGTGATCTTTTGTACTGGGAAAGTCATGCCCGGTGAACTTTTGTATGGGAAAAGTCATGCCCGGTGAACTTTTGTATGGGAAAAGTCATGCCCGGTGAACTTTTGTATTGGGAAAGTCATGCCCGGTCAACTTTTGTATTGGGAAAGTCATGCCCGGTGATCTTTTGTACTGGGAAAGTCATGCCCGGTGAACTTTTGTATTGGGAAAGTCATGCCCGGTCAACTTTTGTATTGGGAAAGTCATGCCCTGTCAACTTTTGTATTGGGAAAGTCATGCCCGGTGATCTTTTGTACTGGGAAAGTCATGCCCGGTGAACTTTTGTATGGGAAAAGTCATGCCCGATGATCTTTTGTACTGGGAAAGTCATGCCCGGTCAACTTTTGTATGGGAAAAGTCATGCCCGGTGAACTTTTGTATTGGGAAAGTCATGCCCGGTGAACTTTTGTATTGGGAAAGTCATGCCCGGTGAACTTTTGTATTGGGAAATTCATGCCCGGTGAACTTTTGTATTGGGAAAGTCATGCCCGGTGATCTTTTGTACTGGGAAAGTCATGCCCGGTGAACTTTTGTATTGGGAAAGTCATGCCCGGTGAACTTTTGTATGGGAAAAGTCATGCCCGGTGATCTTTTGTACTGGGAAAGTCATGCCCGGTGAACTTTTGTATTGGGAAAGTCATGCCCGGTGAACTTTTGTATTGGGAAAGTCATGCCCGGTGATCTTTTGTACTGGGAAAGTCATGCCCGGTGAACTTTTGTATTGGGAAAGTCATGCCCGGTCAACTTTTGTATTGGGAAAGTCATGCCCGGTCAACTTTTGTATTGGGAAAGTCATGCCCGGTGATCTTTTGTACTGGGAAAGTCATGCCCGGTGAACTTTTGTATGGGAAAAGTCATGCCCGGTGATCTTTTGTACTGGGAAAGTCATGCCCGGTCAACTTTTGTACTGGGAAAGTCATGCCCGGTGAACTTTTGTATTGGGAAAGTTATGCCCGGTGAACTTTTGTATTGGGAAAGTCATGCCCGGTGAACTTTTGTATTGGGAAAGTCATGCCCGGTGAACTTTTGTATGGGGAAAGTCATACCCGGTGATCTTTTGTACTAGGAAAGTCATGCCCGGTGAACTTTTGTACTGGGAAAGTCATGCCCGGTGAACTTTTGTACTGTGAAAGTCATGCCCGGTCAACTTTGTATTGGGAAAGTCATGCCCGGTGATCTTTGGTACTGGGAAAGTCATGCCCGGTCAACTTTTGTATTGGGAAAGTCAAGCCCGGTGAACTTTTGTATGGGAAAAGTCATGCCCGGTGAACTTTTGTATTGGGAAAGTCATGCCCGGTGAACTTTTGTATTGGGAAAGTCATGCCCGGTGAACTTTTGTATTGGGAAAGTCATGCCCGGTGAACTTTTGTATGGGAAAAGTAATGCCCGGTGAACTTTTGTACTGGGAAAGTCATGCCCGGTGAACTTTTGTATTGGGAAAGTCATGCCCGGTGAACTTTTGTATGGGAAATGTCATGCCCGGTGAACTTTTGTATGGGAAAAGTCATGCCCGGTGAACTTTTGTATTGGGAAAGCCATGCCCGGTGAACTTTTGTATGGGAAAAGTCATGCCCAGTGAATTTTTGTATTGGGAAAGTCATGCCCGGTGAACTTTTGTATTGGGAAAGTCATGCCCGGTGAACTTTTGTACTGGGAAAGTCATGCCCGGTGAACTTTTGTATTGGGAAAGTCATGTCCGGTGAACTTTTGTATTGGGAAAGTCATGCCCGGTGAACTTTTGTATTGGGAAAGTCATGCCCGGTGAACTTTTGTATTGGGAAAGTCATGCCCGGTGAACTTTTGTATTGGGAAAGTCATGCCCGGTGAACTTTTGTATTGGGAAAGTTATGCCCGGTCAACTTTTGTATTGGGAAAGTCATGCCCGGTGAACTTTTGTATTGGGAAAGTCATGCCCGGTGAACTTTTGTATTGGGAAAGTCATGCCCGGTGAACTTTTGTATGGGAAAAGTCTTGCCCGGTGAACTTTTGTATGGGAAAAGTCATGCCCGGTGAACTTTTGTGTTGGGAAAGTCATGCCCGGTGAACTTTTGTACTGGGAAAGTCATGCCCGGTGAACTTTTGTATGGGAAAAGTCATGCCCGGTGAACTTTTGTACTGGGAAAGTCATGCCCGGTGAACTTTTGTACTGTGAAAGTCATGCCCGGTCAACTTTTGTATTGGGAAAGTCATGCCCGGTGATCTTTGGTACTGGGAAAGTCATGCCCGGTCAACTTTTGTATTGGGAAAGTCATGCCCGGTGAACTTTTGTATGGGAAAAGTCATGCCCGGTGAACTTTTGTATTGGGAAAGTCATGCCCGGTGAACTTTTGTATTGGGAAAGTCATGCCCGGTGAACTTTTGTATTGGGAAAGTCATGCCCGGTGAACTTTTGTACTGGGAAAGTCATGCCCGGTGAACTTTTGTACTGGGAAAGTCATGCCCGGTGAACTTTTGTATTGGGAAAGTCATGCCCGGTGAACTTTTGTATTGGGAAAGTCATGCCCGGTGAACTTTTGTATTGGGAAAGTCATGCCCGGTGAACTTTTGTGTTGGAAAAGTCATGCCCGGTCAACTTTTGTATTGGGAAAGTCGTGCCCGGTCAACTTTTGTATTGGGAAAGTCATGCCCGGTGAACTTTTGTACTGGGAAAGTCATGCCCGGTGAACTTTTGTATTGGGAAAGTCATGCCCGGTGAACTTTTGTATGGGAAAAATCATGCCCGGTGAACTTTTGTATGGGAAAAATCATGCCCGGTGAACTTTTGTATGGGAAAAGTCATGCCCGGTGAACTTTTGTATTGGGAAAGTCATGCCCGGTGAACTTTTGTATTGGGAAAGGCATGCCCGGTGATCTTTTTTACTGGGAAAGTCATGCCCGGTGAACTTTTGTACTGGGAAAGTCATGCCCGGTGAACTTTTGTATTGGGAAAGTCATGCCCGGTGAACTTTTGTATTGGGAAAGTCATGCCCGGTGAACTTTTGTATTGGGAAAGTCATGCCCGGTGAACTTTTGTATTGGGAAAGTCATGCCCGGTGAACTTTTGTATTGGGATAGTCATGCCCGGTGAACTTTTGTATTGGGAAAGTCATGCCCGGTGAACTTTTGTATTGGGAAAGTCATGCCCGGTGAACTTTTGTATTGGGAAAGTCATGCCCGGTGAACTTTTGTATGGGAAAAGTCATGCCCGGTGAACTTTTGTATTGGGAAAGTCATGCCCGGTGATTTTTTGTACTGGGAAAGTCATGCCCGATGAACTTTTGTACTGGGAAAGTCATGCCCGGTGAACTTTTGTATTGGGAAAGTCATGCCCGGTGAACTTTTATATTGGGAAAGTCATGCCCGGTGAACTTTTGTATTGGGAAAGTCATGCCCGGTGAACTTTTGTATTGGGATAGTCATGCCCGGTCAACTTTTGTATTGGGAAAGTCATGCCCGGTGAACTTTTGTATTGGGAAAGTCATGCCCGGTGAACTTTTGTACTGGGAAAGTCATGCCCGGTGAACTTTTGTATTGGGAAAGTCATGCCCGGTGAAATTTGTATTGGGAAAGTCATGCCCGGAGAACTTTTGTATTGGGAAAGTCATGCCCGGTGAACTTTTGTATTGGGAAAGTCATGCCCGGTGAACTTTTGTATTGGGAAAGTCATGCCCGGTGAACTTTTGTATTGGGAAAGTCATGCCCGGTGAACTTTTGTATTGGGAAAGTCATGCCCGGTGAACTTTTGTATTGGGAAAGTCATGCCCGGTGAACTTTTGTATTGGGAAAGTCATGCCCGGTGAACTTTTGTATTGGGAAAGTCATGCCCGGTGAACTTTTGTACTGGGAAAGTCATGCCCGGTGAACTTTTGTATTGGGAAAGTCATGCCCGGTGAACTTTTGTATGGGAAAAGTCATGCCCGGTGAACTTTTGTATGGGAAAAGTCATGCCCGGTGAACTTTTGTATTGGGAAAGTCATGCCCGGTGATCTTTTGTATTGGGAAAGTCATGCCCGGTCAACTTTTGCATGGGAAAAGTCATGCCCGGTGAACTTTTGTATTGGGAAAGTCATGCCCGGTCAACTTTTGTATTAGGAAAGTCATGCCCGGTGAACTTTTGTACTGGGAAAGTCATGCCCGGTGAACTTTTGTATTGGGAAAGTCATGCCCGGTCAACTTTTGTATTGGGAAAGTCATGCCCGGTGATCTTTTGTACTGGGAAAGTCATGCCCGGTGAACTTTTGTATTGGGAAAGTCATGCCCGGTGAACTTTTGTATGGGAAAAGTCATGCCCGGTGAACTTTTGTATTGGGAAAGTCATGCCCGGTGATCTTTTGTAATGGGAAAGTCATGCCCGGTGAACTTTTGTATTGGGAAAGTCATGCCCGGTGAACTTTTGTATTGGGAAAGTCATGCCCGGTGAACTTTTGTATTGGGAAAGTCATGCCCGGTGAACTTTTGTACTGGGAAAGTCATGCCCGGTGAACTTTTGTATTGGGAAAGTCATGCCCGGTGAACTTTTGTATTGGGAAAGTCATGCCCGGTCAACGTTTGTATGGGAAAAGTCATGCCCGATGAACTTTTGTATTGGGAAAGTCATGCCCGGTCAACTTTTGTATTAGGAAAGTCATGCCCGGTGAACTTTTGTATGGGAAAAGTCATGCCCGGTGATCTTTTGTACTGGGAAAGTCATGCCCGGTGAACTTTTGTATGGGAAAAGTCATGCCCGGTGATCTTTTGTACTGGGAAAGTCATGCCGGGTCAACTTTTGTATTAGTAATGTCATGCCCGGTGAACTTTTGTACTGGGAAAGTCATGCCCGGTGAACTTTTGTATTGGGAAAGTCATGCCCGGTGAACTTTTGTATGGGAAAAGTCATGTCCGGTGAACTTTTGTATGGGAAAAGTCATGCCCGGTCAACTTTTGTATTGGGAAAGTCATGCCCGGTGATCTTTTGTACTGGGAAAGTCATGCCCGGTGAACTTTTGTATTGGGAAAGTCATGCCCGGTGAACTTTTGTATTGGGAAAGTCATGCCCGGTCAACTTTTGTATTGGGAAAGTCATGCCCGGTGATCTTTTGTACTGGGAAAGTCATGCCCGGTGAACTTTTGTATGGGAAAAGTCGTGCCCGGTGATCTTTTGTACTGGGAAAGTCATGCCCGGTCAACTTTTGTATTAGGAAAGTCATGCCCGGTGAACTTTTGTACTGGGAAAGTCATGCCCGGTGAACTTTTGTATTGGGAAAGTCATGCCCGGTCAACTTTTGTATTGGGAAAGTCATGCCCGGTGATCTTTTGTACTGGGAAAGTCATGCCCGGTGAACTTTTGTATTGGGAAAGTCATGCCCGGTGAACTTTTGTATGGGAAAAGTCATTCCCGGTGAACTTTTGTATTGGGAAAGTCATGCCCGGTGAACTTTTGTACTGGGAAAGTCATGCCCGGTGAACTTTTGTACTGGGAAAGTCATGCCCGGTGAACTTTTGTACTGGGAAAGTCATGCCCGGTGAACTTTTGTATTGGGAAAGTCATGCCCGGTGAACTTTTGTATGGGAAAAGTCATGTCCGGTGAACTTTTGTATGGGAAAAGTCATGCCCGGTGAACTTTTGTATTGGGAAAGTCATGCCCGGTCAACTTTTGTATTGGGAAAGTCATGCCCGGTGATCTTTTGTACTGGGAAAGTCATGCCCGGTGAACTTTTGTATTGGGAAAGTCATGCCCGGTGAACTTTTGTATGGGAAAAGTCATGCCCGGTGATCTTTTGTACTGGGAAAGTCATGCCCGGTCAACTTTTGTATTAGGAAAGTCATGCCCGGTGAACTTTTGTATGGGAAAAGTCATGCCCGGTGATCTTTTGTACTGGGAAAGTCATGCCCGGTCAACTTTTGTATTAGGAAAGTCATGCCCGGTGAACTTTTGTACTGGGAAAGTCATGCCCGGTGAACTTTTGTATTGGGAAAGTCATGCCCGGTCAACTTTTGTATTGGGAAAGTCATGCCCGGTGATCTTTTGTACTGGGAAAGTCATGCCCGGTGAACTTTTGTATTGGGAAAGTCATGCCCGGTGAACTTTTGTATGGGAAAAGTCATTCCCGGTGAACTTTTGTATTGGGAAAGTCATGCCCGGTGAACTTTTGTACTGGGAAAGTCATGCCCGGTGAACTTTTGTACTGGGAAAGTCATGCCCGGTGAACTTTTGTATTGGGAAAGTCATGCCCGGTGAACTTTTGTACTGGGAAAGTCATGCCCGGTGAACTTTTGTATTGGGAAAGTCATGCCCGGTGAACTTTTGTATTGGGAAAGTCATGCCCGGTCAACTTTTGTATGGGAAAAGTCATACCCGGTGAACTTTTGTATTGGGAAAGTCATGCCCGGTCAACTTTTGTATTAGGAAAGTCATGCCCGGTGAACTTTTGTATGGGAAAAGTCATGCCCGGTGATCTTTTGTACTGGGAAAGTCATGCCCGGTGAACTTTTGTATGGGAAAAGTCATGGCCGGTGATCTTTTGTATGGGAAAGTCATGCCGGGTCAACTTTTGTATTAGGAATGTCATGCCCGGTGAACTTTTGTACTGGGAAAGTCATGCCCGGTCAACTTTTGTATTGGGAAAGTCATGCCCGGTGATCTTTTGTACTGGGAAAGTCATGCCCGGTGAACTTTTGTATTGGGAAAGTCATGCCCGGTCAACTTTTGTATGGGAAAAGTCATGCCCGGTGAACTTTTGTATTGGGAAAGTCATGCCCGGTGAACTTTTGTATTGGGAAAGTCATGCCCGGTCAACTTTTGTATTGGGAAAGTCATGCCCGGTGATCTTTTGTACTGGGAAAGTCATGCCCGGTGAACTTTTGTATTGGGAAAGTCATGCCCGGTGAACTTTTGTATTGGGAAAGTCATGCCCGGTCAACTTTTGTATTGGGAAAGTCATGCCCGGTGATCTTTTGTACTGGGAAAGTCATGCCCGGTGAACTTTTGTATGGGAAAGTCATGCCCGAACAACTTTTGTATTGGGAAAGTCATGCCCGGTGATCTTTTGTACTGGGGAAGTCATGCCCGGTGAACTTTTGTATTGGGAAAGTCATGCCCGGTGAACTTTTGCATTGGGAAAGTCATGCCCGGTGAACTTTTGTACTGGGAAAGTCATGCCCGGTGAACTTTTGTACTGGGAAAGTCATGCCCGGTGAACTTTTGTACTGGGAAAGTCATGCCCGGTGAACTTTTGTACTGGGAAAGTCATGCCCGGTCAACTTTTGTATTGGGAAAGTCATGCCCGGTGATCTTTTGTACTGGGAAAGTCATGCCCGGTGAACTTTTGTACTGGGAAAGTCATGCCCGGTGAACTTTTGTATTGGGAAAGTCATGCCCGGTGAACTTTTGTATTGGGAAAGTCATGCCCGGTGAACTTTTGTATTGGGAAAGTCATGCCGGGTGAACTTTTGTATTGGAAAGTCATGCCCGGTGAACTTCTGTATTGGGAAAGTCATGCCCGGTGAACTTTTGTATTGGGAAAGTCATGCCCGGTGAACTTTTGTATTGGGAAAGTCATGCCCGGTGAACTTTTGTATTGGGAAAGTCATGCCCGGTGAATTTTTGTACTGGGAAAGTCATGCCCGGTGAACTTTTGTATTGGGAAAGTCATGCCCGGCGAACTTTTGTATTGGGAAAGTCATGCCCGCTCAACTTTTGTATGGGAAAAGTCATGCCCGGTGAACTTTTGTATGGGAAAAGTCATGCCCGGTGAACTTTTGTATTGGGAAAGTCATGCCCGTGATCTTTTGTATTGGGAAGTCATGCCCGGTCAACTTTTGTATGGGAAAAGTCATGCCCGGTGAACTTTTGTATAGGGAAAGTCATGCCCGGTCAACTTTTGTATTAGGAAAGTCATGCCCGGTGAACTTTTGTAGAAGAAAAGTCATCTCCGGTGAACTTTTGTATTAGGAAAGTCATGCCCGGTCAACTTTTGTATTGTGAAAGTCATGCCCGGTGAACTTTTGTATTGGGAAAGTCATGCCCGGTCAACTTTTGTATGGGAAAAGCCATGGCCGGTGAACTTTTGTATTGGGAAAGTCATGCCCGGTGAACTTTTGTATTGGGAAAGTCATGCCCGATCAACTTTTGTATTGGGAAAGTCATGCCCGGTGAACTTTTGTATGGGAAAAGTCATGCCCGGTGAACTTTTGTATTGGGAAAGTCATGCCCGGTCAACTTCTGTATTGGGAAAGTCATGCCCGGTCAACTTTTGTATTGGGAAAGTCATGCCCGGTGAACTTTTGTATTGGGAAAGTCATGCCCGGTGAACTTTTGTATTGGGAAAGTCATGCCCGGTGATCTTTTGTACTGGGAAAGTCATGCCCGGTGAACTTTTGTATTGGGAAAGTCATGCCCGGTCAACTTTTGTATTGGGAAAGTCATGCCCGGTCAACTTTTGTATTGGGAAAGTCATGCCCGGTGATCTTTTGTACTGGGAAAGTCATGCCCGGTGAACTTTTGTATGGGAAAAGTCATGCCCGGTGATCTTTTGTACTGGGAAGTCATGCCCGGTCAACTTTTGTATTAGGAAAGTCATGCCCGGTGAACTTTTGTACTGGGAAAGTCATGCCCGGTGAACTTTTGTATTGGGAAAGTCATGCCCGGTCAACTTTTGTATTGGGAAAGTCATGCCCGGTGATCTTTTGTACTGGGAAAGTCATGCCCGGTGAACTTTTGTATTGGAAAAGTCATGCCCGGTGAACTTTTGTATGGGAAAAGTCATGCCCGGTGAACTTTTGTATGGGAAAAGTCATGCCCGGTGATCTTTTGTACTGGGAAAGTCATGCCCGGTCAACTTTTGTATTAGGAAAGTCATGCCCGGTGAACTTTTGTATTGGGAAAGTCATGCCCGGTGAACTTTTGTATGGGAAAAGTAATGCCCGGTGAACTTTTGTATTGGGAAAGTCATGCCCGGTGAACTTTTGTATTGGGAAAGTCATGCCCGGTGATCTTTTGTACTGGGAAAGTCATGCCCGGTGAACTTTTGTATGGGAAAAGTCATGCCCGGTGAACTTTTGTATTGGGAAAGTCATGCCCGGTGAACTTTTGTACTGGGAAAGTCATGCCCGGTGAACTTTTGTATTGGGAAAGTCATGCCCGGTGAACTTTTGTATGGGAAAGTCATGCCCGGTGAACTTTTGTATTGGGAAAGTCATGCCCGGTGAACTTTTGTATGGGAAAAGTCATGCCCGGTGATCTTTTGTACTGGGAAAGTCATGCCCGGTGAACTTTTGTATTGGGAAAGTCATGCCCGGTCAACTTTTGTATTGGGAAAGTCATGCCCGGTGATCTTTTGTACTGGGAAAGTCATGCCCGGTGAACTTTTGTATTGGGAAAGTCATGCCCGGTGATCTTTTGTACTGGGAAAGTCATGCCCGGTGAACTTTTGTATTGGGAAAGTCATGCCCGGTGAACTTTTGTATTGGGAAAGTCATGCCCGGTGAACTTTTGTATTGGGAAAGTCATGCCCGGTGAACTTTTGTATTGGGAAAGTCATGCCCGGTGAACTTTTGTATTGGGAAAGTAATGCCCGGTGAACTTTTGTATTGGGAAAGTAATGCCCGGTGAACTTTTGTATTGGGAAAGTCATGCCCGGTGAACTTTTGTATTGGGAAAGTCATGCCCGGTGAACTTTTGTACTGGGAAAGTCATGCCCGGTGAACTTTTGTATTGGGAAAGTCATGCCCGGTGAACTTTTGTATGGGAAAAGTCATGCCCGGTGAACTTTTGTATGGGAAAAGTCATGCCCGGTGAACTTTTGTATTGGGAAAGTCATGCCCGGTCAACATTTGTATTGGGAAAGTCATGCCCGGTGATCTTTTGTACTGGGAAAGTCATGCCCGGTGAACTTTTGTATTGGGAAAGTCATGCCCGGTCAACTTTTGTATTGGGAAAGTCATGCCCGGTGAACTTTTGTATTGGGAAAGTCATGCCCGGTGATCTTTTGTACTGGGAAAGTCATGCCCGGTGAACTTTTGTATTGGGAAAGTCATGCCCGGTGAACTTTTGTATTGGAAAGTCATGCCCGGTGAACTTTTGTACTGGGAAAGTCATGCCCGGTAAACTTTTGTACTGGGAAAGTCATGCCCGGTCAACTTTTGTATTGGGAAAGTCATGCCCGGTGATCTTTTGTACTGGGAAAGTCATGCCCGGTGAACTTTTGTACTGGGAAAGTCATGCCCGGTGAACTTTTGTATTGGGAAAGTCATGCCCGCTGAACTTTTGTATGGGAAAAGTCATTCCCGGTGAACTTTTGTATTGGGAAAGTCATGCCCGGTGAACTTTTGTACTGGGAAAGTCATGCCCGGTGAACTTTTGTACTGGGAAAGTCATGCCCGGTGAACTTTTGTATTGGGATAGTCATGCCCGGTGAACTTTTGTACTGGGAAAGTCATGCCCGGTGAACTTTTGTATTGGGAAAGTCATGCCCGGTGAACTTTTGTATTGGGAAAGTCATGCCCGGTCAACTTTTGTATGGGAAAAGTCATGCCCGGTGAACTTTTGTATTGGGAAAGTCATGCCCGGTCAACTTTTGTATTAGGAAAGTCATGCCCGGTGAACTTTTGTATGGGAAAATTCATGCCCGGTGAACTTTTGTACTGGGAAAGTCATGCCCGGTGAACTTTTGTATGGGAAAAGTCATGGCCGGTGATCTTTTGTACTGGGAAAGTCATGCCGGGTCAACTTTTGTATTGGGAAAGTCATGCCCGGTGAACTTTTGTACTGGGAAAGTCATGCCCGGTGATCTTTTGTACTGGGAAAGTCATGCCCGGTGAACTTTTGTATTGGGAAAGTCATGCCCGGTCAACTTTTGTATTGGGAAAGTCATGCCCGGTCAACTTTTGTATTGGGAAAGTCATGCCCGGTGATCTTTTGTACTGGGAAAGTCATGCCCGGTGAACTTTTGTATGGGAAAAGTCATGCCCGGTGATCTTTTGTACTGGGAAAGTCATGCCCGGTCAACTTTTGTATTAGGAAAGTCATGTCCGGTGAACTTTTGTACTGGGAAAGTCATGTCCGGTGAACTTTTGTATTGGGAAAGTCATGCCCGGTCAACTTTTGTATTGGGAAAGTCATGCCCGGTGATCTTTTGTACTGGGAAAGTCATGCCCGGTGAACTTTTGTATTGGGAAATTCATGCCCGGTCAACTTTTGTATTGGGAAAGTCATGCCCGGTCAACTTTTGTATTGGGAAAGTCATACCCGGTGAACTTTTGTATTGGGAAAGTCATGCCCGGTGAACTTTTGTATTTGGAAAGTCATGCCCGGTGATCTTTTGTACTGGGAAAGTCATGCCCGGTGAACTTTTGTATTGGGAAAGTCATGCCCGGTCAACTTATGTATTGGGAAAGTCATGCCCGGTCAACTTTTGTATTGGGAAAGTCATGCCCGGTGATCTTTTGTACTGGGAAAGTCATGCCCGGTGAACTTTTGTATGGGAAAAGTCATGCCCGGTGATCTTTTGTACTGGGAAAGTCATGCCCGGTCAACTTTTGTATTAGGAAAGTCATGCCCGGTGAACTTTTGTACCGGGAAAGTCATGCCCGGTGAACTTTTGTATTGGGAAAGTCATGCCCGGTCAACTTTTGTATTGGGAAACTCATGCCCGGTGATCTTTTGTACTGGGAAAGTCATGCCCGGTGAACTTTTGTATTGGGAAAGTCATGCCCGGTGAACTTTTGTATGGGAAAGTCATGCCCGGTGAACTTTTGTATGGGAAAAGTCATGCCCGGTGAACTTTTGTACTGGGAAAGTCATGCCCGGTCAACTTTTGTATTAGGAAAGTCATGCCCGGTCAACTTTTGTATGGGAAAAGTCATGCCCGGTGAACTTTTGTATTGGGAAAGTCATGCCCGGTCAACTTTTGTATTAGGAAAGTCATGCCCTGTGAACTTTTGTACTGGGAAAGTCATGCCCGGTGAACTTTTGTATTGGGAAAGTCATGCCCGGTCAACTTTTGTATTGGGAAAGTCATGCCCGGTGATCTTTTGTACTGGGAAAGTCATGCCCGGTGAACTTTTGTATGGGAAAAGTAATGCCCGGTGAACTTTTGTATTGGGAAAGTCATGCCCGGTGAACTTTTGTATTGGGAAAGTCATGCCCGATCAACTTTTGTATTGGGAAAGTCATGCCCGGTGAACTTTTGTATGGGAAAAGCCATGCCCGGTGAACTTTTGTATTGGGAAAGTCATGGCCGGTGAACTTTTGTATTGGGAAAGTCATGCGCGATCAACTTTTGTATTGGGAAAGTCATGCCCGGTGAACTTTTGTATGGGAAAAGTCATGCCCGGTGAACGTTTGTATTGTGAAATTCATGCCCGGTCAACTTTTGTATTGGGAAAGTCATGCCCGGTCAACTTTTGTATGGGAAAAGTCATGCCCGGTGAACTTTTGTATGGGAAAAGTCATGCCCGGTGAACTTTTGTATTGGGAAAGTCATGCCCGTGATCTTTTGTATTGGGAAAGTCATGCCCGGTCAACTTTTGTATGGGAAAAGTCATGCCCGGTGAACTTTTGTATTGGGAAAGTCATGCCCGGTCAACTTTTGTATTAGGAAAGTCATGCCCGGTGAACTTTTGTATGGGAAAAGTCATCTCCGGTGAACTTTTGTATTAGGAAAGTCATGCCCGGTCAACTTTTGTATTGTGAAAGTCATGCCCGGTGAACTTTTGTATTGGGAAAGTCATGCCCGGTCAACTTTTGTATGGGAAAAGCCATGCCCGGTGAACTTTTGTATTGGGAAAGTCATGACCGGTGAACTTTTGTATTGGGAAAGTCATGCCCGATCAACTTTTGTATTGGGAAAGTCATGCCCGGTGAACTTTTGTATGGGAAAAGTCATGCCCGGTGAACGTTTGTATTGTGAAATTCATGCCCGGTCAACTTTTGTATTGGGAAAGTCATGCCCGGTGAACTTTTGTATTGGGAAAGTCATGCCCGGTGAACTTTTGTATTGGGAAAGTTATGCCCGGTGAACTTTTGTATTGGGAAAGTCATGCCCGGTGATCTTTTGTACTGGGAAAGTCATGCCCGGTGAACTTTTGTATTGGGAAAGTCATGCCCGGTGATCTTTTGTACTGGGAAAGTCATGCCCGGTCAACTTTTGTATTGGGAAAGTCATGCCCGGTGATCTTTTGTACTGGGAAAGTCATGCCCGGTGAACTTTTGTATGGGAAAAGTCATGCCCGGTGATCTTTTGTACTGGGAAAGTCATGCCCGGTCAACTTTTGTATTAGGAAAGTCATGCCCGGTGAACTTTTGTACTGGGAAAGTCATGCCGGGTGAACTTTTGTATTAGGAAAGTCATGCCCGGTCAACTTTTGTATTGGGAAAGTCATGCCCGGTGATCTTTTGTACTGGGAAAGTCATGCCCGGTGAACTTTTGTATTGGGAAAGTCATGCCCGGTGAACTTTTGTATGGGAAAAGTCATGCCCGGTGAACTTTTGTATGGGAAAAGTCATGCCCGGTGATCTTTTGTACTGGGAAAGTCATGCCCGGTCAACTTTTGTATTAGGAAAGTCATGCCCGGTCAACTTTTGTATGGGAAAAGTCATGCCCGGTGAACTTTTGTATTGGGAAAGTCATGCCCGGTCAACTTTTGTATTAGGAAAGTCATGCCCGGTGAACTTTTGTACTGGGAAAGTCATGCCCGGTGAACTTTTGTATTGGGAAAGTCATGCCCGGTCAACTTTTGTACTGGGAAAGTCATGCCCGGTGAACTTTTGTATTGGGAAAGTCATGCCCGGTGATCTTTTGTACTGGGAAAGTCATGCCCGGTGAACTTTTGTACTGGGAAAGTCATGCCCGGTGAACTTTTGTATTGGGAAAGTCATGCCCGGTGAACTTTTGTATTGGGAAAGTCATGCCCGGTGATCTTTTGTACTGGGAAAGTCATGCCCGGTGAACTTTTGTATTGGGAAAGTCATGCCCGGTGAACTTTTGTATTGAGAAAGTCATGCCCGGTGAACTTTTGTACTGGGAAAGTCATGCCCGGTGAACTTTTTTACTGGGAAAGTCATGCCCGGTCAACTTTTGTATTGGGAAAGTCATGCCCAGTGATCTTTTGTACTGGGAAAGTCATGCCCGGTGAACTTTTGTACTGGGAAAGTCATGCCCGGTGAACTTTTGTATTGGGAAAGTCATGCCCGGTGAACTTTTGTATTGGGAAAGTCATGCCCGGTGAACTTTTGTATTGGGAAAGTCATGCCCGGTGAACTTTTGTATTGGGAAAGTCATGCCCGGTGAACTTTTGTATTGGGAAAGTCATGCCCGTTGAACTTTTGTACTGGGAAAGTCATGCCCGGTGAACTTTTGTATTGGGAAAGTCATGCCCGGTGAACTTTTGTATTGGGAAAGTCATGCCCGGTGAACTTTTGTATTGGGAAAGTCATGCCCGGTGATCTTTTGTACTGGGAAAGTCATGCCCGGTGAACTTTTGTATGGGAAAAGTCATGCCCGGTGATCTTTTGTACTGGGAAAGTCATGCCCGGTGAACTTTTGTATGGGAAAAGTCATGCCCGGTGAACTTTTGTATGGGAAAAGTCATGCCTGGTGAACTTTTGTATTGGGAAAGTCATGCCCGGTCAACTTTTGTATTGGGAAAGTCATGCCCGGTGATCTTTTGTACTGGGAAAGTCATTCCCGGTGAAATTTTGTATTGGGAAAGTCATGCCCGGTCAACTTTTGTATTGGGAAAGTCATGCCCGGTGATCTTTTGTACTGGGAAAGTCATGCCCGGTGAACTTTTGTATTGGGAAAGTCATGCCCGGTGATCTTTTGTACTGGGAAAGTCATGCCCGGTGAACTTTTGTATTGGGAAAGTCATGCCCGGTGATCTTTTGTACTGGGAAAGTCATGCCCGGTGAACTTTTGTATTGGGAAAGTCATGCCCGGTGAACTTTTGTATTGGGAAATTCATGCCCGGTGAACTTTTGTATTGGGAAAGTCATGCCCGGTGAACTTTTGTATTGGGAAAGTCATGCCCGGTCAACTTTTGTATTGGGAAAGTCATGCCCGGTCAACTTTTGTATGGGAAAAGTCATGCCCGGTGAACTTTTGTATTGGGAAAGTCATGCCCGGTCAACTTTTGTATTAGGAAAGTCATGCCCGGTGAACTTTTGTATGGGAAAAGTCATGCCCGGTGATCTTTTGTACTGGGAAAGTCATGCCCGGTGAACTTTTGTATTGGGAAAGTCATGACCGGTCAACTTTTGTATTAGGAAAGTCATGCCCGGTGAACTTTTGTAGTGGGAAAGTCATGCCCGGTGAACTTTTGTATTGGGAAAGTCATGCCCGGTCAACTTTTGTATTGGGAAAGTCATGCCCGGTGATCTTTTGTACTGGGAAAGTCATGCCCGGTGAACTTTTGTATTGGGAAAATCATGCCCGGTGATCTTTTGTACTGGGAAAGTCATGCCCGGTGAACTTTTGTATTGGGAAAGTCATGCCCGGTGAACTTTTGTATTGGGAAAGTCATGCCCGGTCAACTTTTGTATGGGAAAAGTCATGCCCGGTGAACTTTTGTATTGGGAAAGTCATGCCCGGTCAACTTTTGTATTGGGAAAGTCATGCCCGGTCAACTTTTGTATTGGGAAAGTCATGCCCGGTGAACTTTTGTATTGGGAAAGTCATGCCCGGTGATCTTTTGTACTGGGAAAGTCATGCCCGGTGAACTTTTGTATTGGGATAGTCATGCCCGGTGAACTTTTGTATTGGGAAAGTCATGCCCGGTGAACTTTTGTACTGGGAAAGTCATGCCCGGTGAACTTTTGTACTGGGAAAGTCATGCCCGGTCAACTTTTGTACTGGGAAAGTCATGCCCGGTGAACTTTTGTACTGGGAAAGTCATGCCCGGTCAACTTTTGTATTGGGAAAGTCATGCCCGGTGATCTTTTGTACTGGGAAAGTCATGCCCGGTGAACTTTTGTACTGGGAAAGTCATGCCCGGTGAACTTTTGTACTGGGAAATTCATGCCCGGTGAACTTTTGTATTGGGAAAGTCATGCCCGGTGAACTTTTGTATTGGGAAAGTCATGCCCGGTGAACTTTTGTATTGGGAAAGTCATGTCCGGTGAACTTTTGTATTGGGAAAGTCATGCCCGGTCAACTTTTGTATTGGGAAAGTCATGCCCGGTCAACTTTTGTATGGGAAAAGTCATGCCCGGTGAACTTTTGTATTGGGAAAGTCATGCCCGGTCAACTTTTGTATTAGGAAAGTCATGCCCGGTGAACTTTTGTATGGGAAAAGTCATGCCCGGTGATCTTTTGTACTGGGAAAGTCATGCCCGGTGAACTTTTGTATTGGGAAAGTCATGCCCGGTCAACTTTTGTATTAGGAAAGTCATGCCCGGTGAACTTTTGTACTGGGAAAGTCATGCCCGGTGAACTTTTGTATTGGGAAAGTCATGCCCGGTCAACTTTTGTATTGGGAAAGTCATGCCCGGTGATCTTTTGTACTGGGAAAGTCATGCCCGGTGAACTTTTGTATTGGGAAAGTCATGCCCGGTGATCTTTTGTACTGGGAAAGTCATGCCCGGTGAACTTTTGTATTGGGAAAATCATGCCCGGTGAACTTTTGTATAGGGAAAGTCATGCCCGGTCAACTTTTGTATGGGAAAAGTCATGCCCGGTGAACTTTTGTATTGGGAAAGTCATGCCCGGTCAACTTTTGTATTGGGAGAGTCATGTCCGGTGATCTTTTGTACTGGGAAAGTCATGCGCGGTGAACTCTTGTATTGGGAAAGTCATGCCCGGTGATCTTTTGTACTGGGAAAGTCATGCCCGGTGAACTTTTGTATTGGGAAAGTCATGCCCGGTGAACTTTTGTATTGGGAAAGTCATGCCCGGTGAACTTTTGTATTGGGAAAGTCATGCCCGGTCAACTTTTGTATGGGAAAAGTCATGCCCGGTGAACTTTTGTATTGGGAAAGTCATGCCCGGTCAACTTTTGTATTGGGAAAGTCATGCCCGGTCAACTTTTGTATTGGGAAAGTCATGCCCGGTGAACTTTTGTATTGGGAAAGTCATGCCCGGTGATCTTTTGTACTGGGAAAGTCATGCCCGGTGAACTTTTGTATGGGAAAAGTCATGCCCGGTGAACTTTTGTATTGAGAAAGTCATGCCCGGTCAACTTTTGTATTGGGAAAGTCATGCCCGGTGATCTTTTGTACTGGGAAAGTCATGCCCGGTGAACTTTTGTATTGGGAAAGTCATGCCCGGTGAACTTTTGTATTGGGAAAGTCATGCCCGGTCAACTTTTGTATTGGGAAAGTCATGCCCGGTGATCTTTTGTACTGGGAAAGTCATGCCCGGTGAACTTTTGTATGGGAAAATTCATGCCCGGTGAACTTTTGTACTGGGAAAGTCATGCCCGGTCAACTTTTGTACTGGGAAAGTCATGCCCGGTGAACTTTTGTACTGGGAAAGTCATGCCCGGTCAACTTTTGTATTGGAAAAGTCATGCCCGGTGATCTTTTGTACTGGGAAAGTCATGCCCGGTGAACTTTTGTATTGGGAAAGTCATGCCCGGTGAACTTTTGTACTGAAAAAGTCATGCCCGGTGAACTTTTGTATTGGGAAAGTCATGCCCGGTGAATTTTTGTATTGGGAAAGTCATGCCCGGTGAACTTTTGTATTGGGAAAGTCATGCCCGGTGAACTTTTGTATTGGGAAAGTCATGCCCGGTGAACTTTTGTATTGGGAAAGTCATGCCCGGTCAACTTTTGTATTAGGAAAGTCATGCCCGGTAAACTTTTGTATGGGAAAAGTCATGCCCGGTGATCTTTTGTACTGGGAAAGTCATGCCCGGTGAACTTTTGTATTGGGAAAGTCATGACCGGTCAACTTTTGTATTAGGAAAGTCATGCCCGGTGAACTTTTGTACTGGGAAAGTCATGCCCGGTGAACTTTTGTATTGGGAAAGTCATGCCCGGTCAACTTTTGTATTGGGAAAGTCATGCCCGGTGATCTTTTGTACTGGGAAAGTCATGCCCGGTGAACTTTTGTATTGGGAAAGTCATGCCCGGTGATCTTTTGTACTGGGAAAGTCATGCCCGGTGAACTTTTGTATTGGGAAAGTCATGCCCGGTGAACTTTTGTATTGGGAAAGTCATGCCCGGTCAACTTTTGTATGGGAAAAGTCATGCCCGGTGAACTTTTGTATTGGGAAAGTCATGCCCGGTCAACTTTTGTATTGGGAAAGTCATGCCCGGTCAACTTTTGTATTGGGAAAGTCATGCCCGTTGAACTTTTGTATTGGGAAAGTCATGCCCGGTGATCTTTTGTACTGGGAAAGTCATGCCCGGTGAACTTTTGTATTGGGAAAGTCATGCCCGGTGAACTTTTGTATTGGGAAAGTCATGCCCGGTGAACTTTTGTACTGGGAAAGTCATGCCCGGTGAACTTTTGTACTGGGAAAGTCATGCCCGGTCAACTTTTGTACTGGGAAAGTCATGCCCGGTGAACTTTTGTACTGGGAAAGTCATGCCCGGTCAACTTTTGTATTGGGAAAGTCATGCCCGGTGATCTTTTGTACTGGAAAGTCATGCCCGGTGAACTTTTGTACTGGGAAAGTCATGCCCGGTGAACTTTTGTACTGGAAAATTCATGCCCGGTGAACTTTTGTATTGGGAAAGTCATGCCCGGTGAACTTTTGTATTGGGAAAGTCATGCCCGGTGAACTTTTGTATTGGGAAAGTCATGTCCGGTGAACTTTTGTATTGGGAAAGTCATGCCCGGTCAACTTTTGTATTGGGAAAGTCATGCCCGGTCAACTTTTGTATGGGAAAAGTCATGCCCGGTGAACTTTTGTATTGGGAAGGTCATGCCCGGTCAACTTTTGTATTAGGAAAGTCATGCCCGGTGAACTTTTGTATGGGAAAAGTCATGCCCGGTGATCTTTTGTACTGGGAAAGTCATGCCCGGTGAACTTTTGTATTGGGAAAGTCATGCCCGGTCAACTTTTGTATTAGGAAAGTCATGCCCGGTGAACTTTTGTACTGGGAAAGTCATGCCCGGTGAACTTTTGTATTGGGAAAGTCATGCCCGGTCAACTTTTGTATTGGGAAAGTCATGCCCGGTGATCTTTTGTACTGGGAAAGTCATGCCCGGTGAACTTTTGTATTGGGAAAGTCATGCCCGGTGATCTTTTGTACTGGGAAAGTCATGCCCGGTGAACTTTTGTATTGGGAAAATCATGCCCGGTGAACTTTTGTATAGGGAAAGTCATGCCCGGTCAACTTTTGTATGGGAAAAGTCATGCCCGGTGAACTTTTGTATTGGGAAAGTCATGCCCGGTCAACTTTTGTATTGGGAGAGTCATGTCCGGTGATCTTTTGTACTGGGAAAGTCATGCCCGGTGAACTCTTGTATTGGGAAAGTCATGCCCGGTGATCTTTTGTACTGGGAAAGTCATGCCCGGTGAACTTTTGTATTGGGAAAGTCATGCCCGGTGAACTTTTGTATTGGGAAAGTCATGCCCGGTGAACTTTTGTATTGGGAAAGTCATGCCCGGTCAACTTTTGTATGGGAAAAGTCATGCCCGGTGAACTTTTGTATTGGGAAAGTCATGCCCGGTGAACTTTTGTAATGGGAAAGTCATGCCCGGTCAACTTTTGTATTGGGAAAGTCATGCCCGGTGATCTTTTGTACTGGGAAAGTCATGCCCGGTGAACTTTTGTATTGGGAAAGTCATGCCCGGTGAACTTTTGTACTGAAAAAGTCATGCCCGATGAACTTTTGTATTGGGAAAGTCATGCCCGGTGAACTTTTGTATTGGGAAAGTCATGCCCGGTGAACTTTTGTATTGGGAAAGTCATGCCCGGTGAACTTTTGTACTGAAAAAGTCATGCCCGATGAACTTTTGTATTGGGAAAGTCATGCCCGGTGAACTTTTGTATTGGGAAAGTCATGCCCGGTCAACTTTTGTATTAGGAAAGTCATGCCCGGTGAACTTTTGTATGGGAAAAGTCATGCCCGGTGATCTTTTGTACTGGGAAAGTCATGCCCGGTGAACTATTGTATTGGGAAAGTCATGACCGGTCAACTTTTGTATTAGGAATGTCATGCCCGGTGAACTTTTGTACTGGGAAAGTCATGCCCGGTGAACTTTTGTATTGGGAAAGTCATGCCCGGTCAACTTTTGTATTGGGAAAGTCATGCCCGGTGATCTTTTGTACTGGGAAAGTCATGCCCGGTGAACTTTTGTATTGGGAAAGTCATGCCCGGTGATCTTTTGTACTGGGAAAGTCATGCCCGGTGAACTTTTGTATTGGGAAAGTCATGCCCGGTGAACTTTTGTATTGGGAAAGTCATGCCCGGTCAACTTTTGTATGGGAAAAGTCATGCCCGGTGAACTTTTGTATTGGGAAAGTCATGCCCGGTCAACTTTTGTATTGGGAAAGTCATGCCCGGTCAACTTTTGTATTGGGAAAGTCATGCCCGGTGAACTTTTGTATTGGGAAAGTCATGCCCGGTGATCTTTTGTACTGGGAAAGTCATGCCCGGTGAACTTTTGTATTGGGATAGTCATGCCCGGTGAACTTTTGTATTGGGAAAGTCATGCCCGGTGAACTTTTGTACTGGGAAAGTCATGCCCGGTGAACTTTTGTACTGGGAAAGTCCTGTCCGGTCAACTTTTGTACTGGAAAAGTCATGCCCGGTGAACTTTTGTACTGGGAAAGTCATGCCCGGTCAACTTTTGTATTGGGAAAGTCATGCCCGGTGATCTTTTGTACTGGGAAAGTCATGCCCGGTGAACTTTTGTACTGGGTAAGTCATGCCCGGTGAACTTTTGTAGTGGGAAATTCATGCCCGGTGAACTTTTGTACTGGGAAAGTCATGCCCGGTGAACTTTTGTATTGGGAAAGTCATGCCCGGTGAACTTTTGTATTGGGAAAGTCATGTCCGGTGAACTTTTGTATTGGGAAAGTCATGCCCGGTGAACTTTTGTACTGGGAAAGTCATGCCCGGTCAACTTTTGTATTGGGAAAGTCATGCCCGGTGAACTTTTGTATTGGGAAAATCATGCCCGGTGAACTTTTGTATAGGGAAAGTCATGCCCGGTCAACTTTTGTATAGGAAAAGTCATGCCCGGTGAACTTTTGTATTGGGAAAGTCATGCCCGGTCAACTTTTGTATTGGGAGAGTCATGTCCGGTGATCTTTTGTACTGGGAAAGTCATGCCCGGTGAACTCTTATATTGGGAAAGTCATGCCCGGTGATCTTTTGTACTGGGAAAGTAATGCCCGGTGAACTTTTGTATTGGGAAAGTCATGCCCGGTGAACTTTTGTATTGGGAAAGTCATGCCCGGTGAACTTTTGTATTGGGAAAGTCATGCCCGGTCAACTTTTGTATGGGAAAAGTCATGCCCGGTGAACTTTTGTATTGGGAAAGTCATGCCCGGTCAACTTTTGTATTGGGAAAGTCATGCCCGGTCAACTTTTGTATTGGGAAAGTCATGCCCGGTGAACTTTTGTATTGGGAAAGTCATGCCCGGTGATCTTTTGTATTGGGAAAGTCATGCCCGGTCAACTTTTGTATTGGGAAAAGTCATGCCCGGTGAACTTTTGTATTGGGAAAGTCATGCCCGGTGAACTTTTGTATTGGGAAAGTCATGCCCGGTGAACTTTTGTATTGGGAAAGTCATGCCCGGTCAACTTTTGTATGGGAAAAGTCATGCCCGGTGAACTTTTGTATTGGGAAAGTCATGCCCGGTCAACTTTTGTATTGGGAAAGTCATGCCCGGTCAACTTTTGTATTGGGAAAGTCATGCCCGGTCAACTTTTGTATTGGGAGAGTCATGTCCGGTGATCTTTTGTACTGGGAAAGTCATGCCCGGTGAACTCTTATATTGGGAAAGTCATGCCCGGTGATCTTTTGTACTGGGAAAGTAATGCCCGGTGAACTTTTGTATTGGGAAAGTCATGCCCGGTGAACTTTTGTATTGGGAAAGTCATGCCCGGTGAACTTTTGTATTGGGAAAGTCATGCCCGGTCAACTTTTGTATGGGAAAAGTCATGCCCGGTGAACTTTTGTATTGGGAAAGTCATGCCCGGTCAACTTTTGTATTGGGAAAGTCATGCCCGGTCAACTTTTGTATTGGGAAAGTCATGCCCGGTGAACTTTTGTATTGGGAAAGTCATGCCCGGTGATCTTTTGTATTGGGAAAGTCATGCCCGGTGAACTTTTGTATGGGAAAAGTCATGCCCGGTGAACTTTTGTATTGGGAAAGTCATGCCCGGTGAACTTTTGTATTGGGAAAGTCATGCCCGGTCAACTTTTGTATGGGAAAAGTCATGCCCGGTGAACTTTTGTATTGGGAAAGTCATGCCCGGTGAACTTTTGTATTGGGAAAGTCATGTCCGGTGATCTTTTGTACTGGGAAAGTCATGCCCGGTGATCTTTTGTACTGGGAAAGTCATGCCCGGTGAACTTTTGTATGGGAAAAGTCATGCCCGGTGAACTTTTGTATTGGGAAAGTCATGCACGGTCAACTTTTGTATTGGGAAAGTCATGCCCGGTGATCTTTTGTACTGGGAAAGTCATGCCCGGTGAACTTTTGTATTGGGAAAGTCATGCCCGGTGAACTTTTGTATTGGGAAAGTCATGCCCGGTCAACTTTTGTATTGGGAAAGTCATGCCCGGTGATCTTTTGTACTGGGAAAGTCATGCCCGGTGAACTTTTGTATTGGGAAAGTCATGCCCGGTGATCTTTTGTACTGGGAAAGTCATGCCCGGTGAACTTTTGTATGGGAAAAGTCATGCCCGGTGAACTTTTGTATTGGGAAAGTCATGCACGGTCAACTTTTGTATTGGGAAAGTCATGCCCGGTGATCTTTTGTACTGGGAAAGTCATGCCCGGTGAACTTTTGTATTGGGAAAGTCATGCCCGGTGAACTTTTGTATTGGGAAAGTCATGCCTGGTCAACTTTTGTATTGGGAAAGTCATGCCCGGTGATCTTTTGTACTGGGAAAGTCATGCCCGGTCAACTTTTGTACTGGGAAAGTCATGCCCGGTGAACTTTTGTACTGGGAAAGTCATGCCCGGTCAACTTTTGTATTGGGAAAGTCATGCCCGGTGATCTTTTGTACTGGGAAAGTCATGCCCGGTGAACTTTTGTATTGGGAAAGTCATGCCCGGTGAACTTTTGTACTGAAAAAGTCATGCCCGGTGAACTTTTGTATTGGGAAAGTCATGCCCGGTGAACTTTTGTATTGGGAAAGTCATGCCCGGTGAACTTTTGTATTGGGAAAGTCATGCCCGGTGAACTTTTGTATTGGGAAAGTCATGCCCGGTGAACTTTTGTATTGGGAAAGTCATGCCCGGTGAACTTTTGTATTGGGAAAGTCATGCCCGGTGAACTTTTGTACTGGGAAAGTCATGCCCGGTGAACTTTTGTATTGGGAAAGTCATGCCCGGTGAACTTTTGTATTGGGAAAGTCATGCCCGGTGAACTTTTGTATTGGGAAAGTCATGCCCGGTGAACTTTTGTATTGGGAAAGTCATGCCCGGTGAACTTTTGTATTGGGAAAGTCATGCCCGGTCAACTTTTGTATTGGGAAAGTCATGCCCGGTGAACTTTTGTACTGGGAAAGTCATTCCCGGTGAACTTTTGTATTGGGAAAGTCATGCCCGGTGAACTTTTGTACTGGGAAAGTCATGCCCGGTGAACTTTTGTATTGGGAAAGTCATGCCCGGTGAACTTTTGTATTGGGAAAGTCATGCCCGGTCAACTTTTGTATTGGGAAAGTCATGCCCGGTGATCTTTTGTACTGGGAAAGTCATGCCCGGTGAACTTTTGTATTGTGAAAGTCATGCCCGGTGAACTTTTGTATGGGAAAAGTCATGCCCGGTCAACTTTTGTATTGGGAAAGTCATGCCCGGTCAACTTTTGTATTGGGAAAGTCATGCCCGGAGAACTTTTGTATTGGGAAAGTCATGCCCGGTCAACTTTTGTATTGGGAAAGTCATGCCCGGTGAACTTTTGTATTGGGAAAGTCATGCCCGGTGAACTTTTGTATTGGGAAAGTCATGCCCGGTGATCTTTTGTACTGGGAAAGTCATGCCCGGTGAACTTTTGTATTGGGAAAGTCATGCCCGGTCAACTTTTGTATTGGGAAAGTCAACTTTTGTATTGGGAAAGTCATGCCCGGTGATCTTTTGTACTGGGAAAGTCATGCCCGGTGAACTTTTGTATTGGGAAAGTCATGCCCGGTGAACTTTTGTATTGGGAAAGTCATGCCCGGTCAACTTTTGTATTGGGAAAGTCATGCCCGGTGATCTTTTGTACTGGGAAAGTCATGCCCGGTCAACTTTTGTACTGGGAAAGTCAAGCCCGGTGAACTTTTGTACTGGGAAAGTCATGCCCGGTCAACTTTTGTATTGGGAAAGTCATGCCCGGTGATCTTTTGTACTGGGAAAGTCATGCCCGGTGAACTTTTGTATTGGGAAAGTCATGCCCGGTGAACTTTTGTACTGAAAAAGTCATGCCCGGTGAACTTTTGTATTGGGAAAGTCATGCCCGGTGAACTTTTGTATTGGGAAAGTCATGCCCGGTGAACTTTTGTATTGGGAAAGTCATGCCCGGTGAACTTTTGTATTGGGAAAGTCATGCCCGGTGAACTTTTGTATTGGGAAAGTCATGCCCGGTGAACTTTTGTATTGGGAAAGTCATGCCCGGTGAACTTTTGTACTGGGAAAGTCATGCCCGGTGAACTTTTGTATTGGGAAAGTCATGCCCGGTGAACTTTTGTATTGGGAAAGTCATGCCCGGTCAACTTTTGTATTGGGAAAGTCATGCCCGGTGATCTTTTGTACTGGGAAAGTCATGCCCGGTGAACTTTTGTATTGGGAAAGTCATGCCCGGTGATCTTTTGTACTGAAAAAGTCATGCCCGGTGAACTTTTGTATTGGGAAAGTCATGCCCGGTGAACTTTTGTATTGGGAAAGTCATGCCCGGTGAACTTTTGTATTGGGAAAGTCATGCCCGGTGAACTTTTGTATTGGGAAAGTCATGCCCGGTGAACTTTTGTATTGGGAAAGTCATGCCCGGTGAACTTTTGTATTGGGAAAGTCATGCCCGGTCAACTTTTGTATTGGGAAAGTCATGCCCGGTGAACTTTTTTACTGGGAAAGTCATGCCCGGTGAACTTTTGTATTGGGAAAGTCATGCCCGGTGAACTTTTGTACTGGGAAAGTCATGCCCGGTGAACTTTTGTATTGGGAAAGTCATGCCCGGTGAACTTTTGTATTGGGAAAGTCATGCCCGGTCAACTTTTGTATTGGGAAAGTCATGCCCGGTGATCTTTTGTACTGGGAAAGTCATGCCCGGTGAACTTTTGTATTGTGAAAGTCATGCCCGGTGAACTTTTGTATGGGAAAAGTCATGCCCGGTCAACTTTTGTATTGGGAAAGTCATGCCCGGTCAACTTTTGTATTGGGAAAGTCATGCCCGGAGAACTTTTGTATTGGGAAAGTCATGCCCGGTCAACTTTTGTATTGGGAAAGTCATGCCCGGTGAACTTTTGTATTGGGAAAGTCATGCCCGGTGAACTTTTGTATTGGGAAAGTCATGCCCGGTGATCTTTTGTACTGGGAAAGTCATGCCCGGTGAACTTTTGTATTGGGAAAGTCATGCCCGGTCAACTTTTGTATTGGGAAAGTCATGCCCGGTGATCTTTTGTACTGGGAAAGTCATGCCCGGTGAACTTTTGTATGGGAAAAGTCATGCCCGGTGAACTTTTGTATTGGGAAAGTCATGCCCGGTGAACTTTTGTATTGGGAAAGTCATGCCCGGTGATCTTTTGTACTGGGAAAGTCATGCCCGGTGAACTTTTGTATTGGGAAAGTCATGCCCGGTCAACTTTTGTATTGGGAAAGCCATGCCCGGTGATCTTTTGTACTGGGAAAGTCATGCCCGGTGAACTTTTGTATTGGGAAAGTCATGCCCGGTGAACTTTTGTATGGGAAAAGTCATGCCCGGTTAACTTTTGTATTGGGAAAGTCATGCCCGGTGAACTTTTGTATTGGGAAAGTCATGCCCGGTCAACTTTTGTATTGAGAAAGTCATGCCCGGTGAACTTTTGTATTGGGAAAGTCATGCCCGGTGAACTTTTGTATTGGGAAAGTCATGCCCGGTGAACTTTTGTATTGGGAAAGTCATGCCCGGTGATCTTTTGTACTGGGAAAGTCATGCCCGGTGAACTTTTGTATTGGGAAAGTCATGCCCGGTGAACTTTTGTATTGGGAAAGTCATGCCCGGTGAACTTTTGTACTGGGAAAGTCATGCCCGGTCAACTTTTGTATTGGGAAAGTCATGCCCGGTCAACTTTTGTATTGGGAAAGTCATGCCCGGTGATCTTTTGTACTGGGAAAGTCATGCCCGGTGAACTTTTGTATTGGGATAGTCATGCCCGGTGAACTTTTGTATTGGGAAAGTCATGCCCGGTGAACTTTTGTACTGGGAAAGTCATGCCCGGTGAACTTTTGTACTGGGAAAGTCCTGTCCGGTCAACTTTTGTACTGGGAAAGTCATGCCCGGTGAACTTTTGTACTGGGAAAGTCATGCCCGGTCAACTTTTGTATTGGGAAAGTCATGCCCGGTGATCTTTTGTACTGGGAAAGTCATGCCCGGTGAACTTTTGTACTGGGTAAGTCATGCCCGGTGAACTTTTGTACTGGGAAATTCATGCCCGGTGAACTTTTGTATTGGGAAAGTCATGCCCGGTGAACTTTTGTATTGGGAAAGTCATGCCCGGTGAACTTTTGTATTGGGAAAGTCATGTCCGGTGAACTTTTGTATTGGGAAAGTCATGCCCGGTCAACTTTTGTATTGGGAAAGTCATGCCCGGTCAACTTTTGTATGGGAAAAGTCATGCCCGGTGAACTTTTGTATTGGGAAGGTCATGCCCGGTCAACTTTTGTATTAGGAAAGTCATGCCCGGTGAACTTTTGTATGGGAAAAGTCATGCCCGGTGAACTTTTGTATTGGGAAAGTCATGCCCGGTCAACTTTTGTATTGGGAAAGTCATGCCCGGTGATCTTTTGTACTGGGAAAGTCATGCCCGGTGAACTTTTGTATTGGGAAATTCATGCCCGGTGATCTTTTGTACTGGGAAAGTCATGCCCGGTGAACTTTTGTATTGGGAAAATCATGCCCGGTGAACTTTTGTATAGGGAAAGTCATGCCCGGTCAACTTTTGTATAGGAAAAGTCATGCCCGGTGAACTTTTGTATTGGGAAAGTCATGCCCGGTCAACTTTTGTATTGGGAGAGTCATGTCCGGTGATCTTTTGTACTGGGAAAGTCATGCCCGGTGAACTCTTATATTGGGAAAGTCATGCCCGGTGATCTTTTGTACTGGGAAAGTCATGCCCGGTGAACTTTTGTATTGGGAAAGTCATGCCCGGTGAACTTTTGTATTGGGAAAGTCATGCCCGGTGAACTTTTGTATTGGGAAAGTCATGCCCGGTCAACTTTTGTATGGGAAAAGTCATGCCCGGTGAACTTTTGTATTGGGAAAGTCATGCCCGGTCAACTTTTGTATTGGGAAAGTCATGCCCGGTCAACTTTTGTATTGGGAAAGTCATGCCCGCTGAACTTTTGTATTGGGAAAGTCATGCCCGGTGATCTTTTGTACTGGGAAAGTCATGCCCGGTGAACTTTTGTATGGGAAAAGTCATGCCCGGTGAACTTTTGTATTGGGAAAGTCATGCACGGTCAACTTTTGTATTGGGAAAGTCATGCCCGGTGATCTTTTGTACTGGGAAAGTCATGCCCGGTGAACTTTTGTATTGGGAAAGTCATGCCCGGTGAACTTTTGTATTGGGAAAGTCATGCCCGGTCAACTTTTGTATTGGGAAAGTCATGCCCGGTGATCTTTTGTACTGGGAAAGTCATGCCCGGTGAACTTTTGTATTGGGAAAGTCATGCCCGGTGATCTTTTGTACTGGGAAAGTCATGCCCTGTGAACTTTTGTATGGGAAAAGTCATGCCCGGTGAACTTTTGTATTGGGAAAGTCATGCACGGTCAACTTTTGTATTGGGAAAGTCATGCCCGGTGATCTTTTGTACTGGGAAAGTCATGCCCGGTGAACTTTTGTATTGGGAAAGTCATGCCCGGTGAACTTTTGTATTGGGAAAGTCATGCCCGGTCAACTTTTGTATTGGGAAAGTCATGCCCGGTGATCTTTTGTACTGGGAAAGTCATGCCCGGTCAACTTTTGTACTGGGAAAGTCATGCCCGGTGAACTTTTGTACTGGGAAAGTCATGCCCGGTCAACTTTTGTATTGGGAAAGTCATGCCCGGTGATCTTTTGTACTGGGAAAGTCATGCCCGCTGAACTTTTGTATTGGGAAAGTCATGCCCGGTGAACTTTTGTACTGAAAAAGTCATGCCCGGTGAACTTTTGTATTGGGAAAGTCATGCCCGGTGAACTTTTGTATTGGGAAAGTCATGCCCGGTGAACTTTTGTATTGGGAAAGTCATGCCCGGTGAACTTTTGTATTGGGAAAGTCATGCCCGGTGAACTTTTGTATTGGGAAAGTCATGCCCGGTGAACTTTTGTACTGGGAAAGTCATGCCCGGTGAACTTTTGTATTGGGAAAGTCATGCCCGGTGAACTTTTGTATTGGGAAAGTCATGCCCGGTCAACTTTTGTATTGGGAAAGTCATGCCCGGTGATCTTTTGTACTGGGAAAGTCATGCCCGGTGAACTTTTGTATTGGGAAAGTCATGCCCGGTGATCTTTTGTACTGAAAAAGTCATGCCCGGTGAACTTTTGTATTGGGAAAGTCATGCCCGGTGAACTTTTGTATTGGGAAAGTCATGCCCGGTGAACTTTTGTATTGGGAAAGTCATGCCCGGTGAACTTTTGTATTGGGAAAGTCATGCCCGGTGAACTTTTGTATTGGGAAAGTCATGCCCGGTGAACTTTTGTATTGGGAAAGTCATGCCCGGTCAACTTTTGTATTGGGAAAGTCATGCCCGGTGAACTTTTGTACTGGGAAAGTCATGCCCGGTGAACTTTTGTATTGGGAAAGTCATGCCCGGTGAACTTTTGTACTGGGAAAGTCATGCCCTGTGAACTTTTGTATTGGGAAAGTCATGCCCGGTGATCTTTTGTACTGGGAAAGTCATGCCCGGTCAACTTTTGTATTGGGAAAGTCATGCCCGGTGATCTTTTGTACTGGGAAAGTCATGCCCGGTGAACTTTTGTATTGTGAAAGTCATGCCCGGTGAACTTTTGTATGGGAAAAGTCATGCCCGGTCAACTTTTGTACTGGGAAAGTCATGCCCGGTGAACTTTTGTATTGGGAAAGTCATGCCCGGTGAACTTTTGTACTGAAAAAGTCATGCCCGGTGAACTTTTGTATTGGGAAAGTCATGCCCGGTGAACTTTTGTATTGGGAAAGTCATGCCCGGTGAACTTTTGTATTGGGAAAGTCATGCCCGGTGAACTTTTGTATTGGGAAAGTCATGCCCGGTGAACTTTTGTATTGGGAAAGTCATGCCCGGTGAACTTTTGTACTGGGAAAGTCATGCCCGGTGAACTTTTGTATTGGGAAAGTCATGCCCGGTGAACTTTTGTATTGGGAAAGTCATGCCCGGTCAACTTTTGTATTGGGAAAGTCATGCCCGGTGATCTTTTGTACTGGGAAAGTCATGCCCGGTGAACTTTTGTATTGGGAAAGTCATGCCCGGTGATCTTTTGTACTGAAAAAGTCATGCCCGGTGAACTTTTGTATTGGGAAAGTCATGCCCGGTGAACTTTTGTATTGGGAAAGTCATGCCCGGTGAACTTTTGTATTGGGAAAGTCATGCCCGGTGAACTTTTGTATTGGGAAAGTCATGCCCGGTGAACTTTTGTATTGGGAAAGTCATGCCCGGTGAACTTTTGTATTGGGAAAGTCATGCCCGGTCAACTTTTGTATTGGGAAAGTCATGCCCGGTGAACTTTTGTACTGGGAAAGTCATGCCCGGTGAACTTTTGTATTGGGAAAGTCATGCCCGGTGAACTTTTGTACTGGGAAAGTCATGCCCTGTGAACTTTTGTATTGGGAAAGTCATGCCCGGTGATCTTTTGTACTGGGAAAGTCATGCCCGGTCAACTTTTGTATTGGGAAAGTCATGCCCGGTGATCTTTTGTACTGGGAAAGTCATGCCCGGTGAACTTTTGTATTGTGAAAGTCATGCCCGGTGAACTTTTGTATGGGAAAAGTCATGCCCGGTCAACTTTTGTATTGGGAAAGTCATGCCCGGTGAACTTTTGTATTGGGAAAGTCATGCCCGGTGAACTTTTGTATTGGGAAAGTCATGCCCGGTGAACTTTTGTATTGGGAAAGTCATGCCCGGTCAACTTTTGTATTGGGAAAGTCATGCCCGGTGAACTTTTGTACTGGGAAAGTCATGCCCGGTGAACTTTTGTATTGGGAAAGTCATGCCCGGTGAACTTTTGTACTGGGAAAGTCATGCCCTGTGAACTTTTGTATTGGGAAAGTCATGCCCGGTGAACTTTTGTATTGGGAAAGTCATGCCCGGTCAACTTTTGTATTGGGAAAGTCATGCCCGGTGATCTTTTGTACTGGGAAAGTCATGCCCGGTCAACTTTTGTATTGGGAAAGTCATGCCCGGTCAACTTTTGTATTGGGAAAGTCATGCCCGGAGAACTTTTGTATTGGGAAAGTCATGCCCGGTCAACTTTTGTATTGGGAAAGTCATGCCCGGTGAACTTTTGTATTGGGAAAGTCATGCCCGGTGAACTTTTGTATTGGGAAAGTCATGCCCGGTGATCTTTTGTACTGGGAAAGTCATGCCCGGTGAACTTTTGTATTGGGAAAGTCATGCCCGGTCAACTTTTGTATTGGGAAAGTCATGCCCGGTGATCTTTTGTACTGGGAAAGTCATGCCCGGTGAACTTTTGTATGGGAAAAGTCATGCCCGGTGAACTTTTGTATTGGGAAAGTCATGCCCGGTGAACTTTTGTATTGGGAAAGTCATGCCCGGTGATCTTTTGTACTGGGAAAGTCATGCCCGGTGAACTTTTGTATTGGGAAAGTCATGCCCGGTCAACTTTTGTATTGGGAAAGCCATGCCCGGTGATCTTTTGTACTGGGAAAGTCATGCCCGGTGAACTTTTGTATTGGGAAAGTCATGCCCGGTGAACTTTTGTATGGGAAAAGTCATGCCCGGTTAACTTTTGTATTGGGAAAGTCATGCCCGGTGAACTTTTGTATTGGGAAAGTCATGCCCGGTCAACTTTTGTATTGAGAAAGTCATGCCCGGTCAACTTTTGTATTGGGAAAGTCATGCCCGGTGAACTTTTGTATTGGGAAAGTCATGCCCGGTGAACTTTTGTATTGGGAAAGTCATGCCCGGTGATCTTTTGTACTGGGAAAGTCATGCCCGGTGAACTTTTGTATTGGGAAAGTCATGCCCGGTGAACTTTTGTATTGGGAAAGTCATGCCCGGTGAACTTTTGTACTTGGAAAGTCATGCCCGGTGAATTTTTGTACTGGGAAAGTCATGCCCGGTCAACTTTTGTATTGGGAAAGTCATGCCCGGTGATCTTTTGTACTGGGAAAGTCATGCCCGGTGAACTTTTGTACTGGGAAAGTCATGCCCGGTGAACTTTTGTACTGGGAAAGTCATGCCCGGTCAACTTTTGTATTGGGAAAGCCATGCCCGGTGATCTTTTGTACTGGGAAAGTCATGCCCGGTGAACTTTTGTATTGGGAAAGTCATGCCCGGTGAACTTTTGTATGGGAAAAGTCATGCCGGTTAACTTTTGTATTGGGAAAGTCATGCCCGGTGAACATTTGTATTGGGAAAGTCATGCCCGGTCAACTTTTGTATTGGGAAAGTCATGCCCGGTCAACTTTTGTATTGGGAAAGTCATGCCCGGTGAACTTTTGTATTGGGAAAGTCATGCCCGGTGAACTTTTGTATTGGGAAAGTCATGCCCTGTGATCTTTTGTACTGGGAAAGTCATGCCCGGTGAACTTTTGTATTGGGAAAGTCATGCCCGGTGAACTTTTGTATTGGGAAAGTCATGCCCGGTGAACTTTTGTACTGGGAAAGTCATGCCCGGTGAATTTTTGTACTGGGAAAGTCATGCCCGGTCAACTTTTGTATTGGTAAAGTCATGCCCGGTGATCTTTTGTACTGGGAAAGTCATGCCCGGTGAACTTTTGTACTGGGAAAGTCATGCCCGGTGAACTTTTGTATTGGGAAAGTCATGCCCGGTGAACTTTTGTATTGGGAAAGACATGCCCGGTGAACTTTTGTATTGGGAAAGTCATGCCCGGTGAACTTTTGTATTGGGAAAGTCATGCCCGGTGAACTTTTGTATTGGGAAAGTCATGCCTGGTGAACTTTTTTATTGGGAAAGTCATGCCCGGTCAACTTTTGTATGGGAAAAGTCATGCCCGGTGAACTTTTGTATTGGGAAAGTCATGCCCGGTCAACTTTTGTATTAGGAAAGTCATGCCCGGTGAACTTTTGTATGGGAAAAGTCATGCCCGGTGATCTTTTGTACTGGGAAAGTCATGCCCGGTGAACTTTTATATTGGGAAAGTCATGCCCGGTGAACTTTTGTACTGGGAAAGTCATGCCCGGTGAACTTTTGTATTGGGAAAGTCATGCCCGGTGAACTTTTGTATTGGGAAAGTCATGCCCGGTCAACTTTTGTATTGGGAAAGTCATGCCCGGTGATCTTTTGTACTGGGAAAGTCATGCCCGGTGAACTTTTGTATTGTGAAAGTCATGCCCGGTGAACTTTTGTATGGGAAAAGTCATGCCCGGTCAACTTTTGTATTGGGAAAGTCATGCCCGGTCAACTTTTGTATTGGGAAAATCAAGCCCGGAGAACTTTTGTATTGGGAAAGTCATGCCCGGTCAACTTTTGTATTGGGAAAGTCATGCCCGGTGAACTTTTGTATTGGGAAAGTCATGCCCGGTGAACTTTTGTATTGGGAAAGTCATGCCCGGTGATCTTTTGTACTGGGAAAGTCATGCCCGGTGAACTTTTGTATTGGGAAAGTCATGCCCGGTCAACTTTTGTATTGGGAAAGTCATGCCCGGTGATCTTTTGTACTGGGAAAGTCATGCCCGGTGAACTTTTGTATGGGAAAAGTCATGCCCGGTGAACTTTTGTATTGGGAAAGTCATGCCCGGTGAACTTTTGTATTGGGAAAGTCATGCCCGGTGATCTTTTGTACTGGGAAAGTCATGCCCGGTGAACTTTTGTATTGGGAAAGTCATGCCCGGTCAACTTTTGTATTGGGAAAGCCATGCCCGGTGATCTTTTGTACTGGGAAAGTCATGCCCGGTGAACTTTTGTATTGGGAAAGTCATGCCCGGTGAACTTTTGTATGGGAAAATTGAGACACGCTCTCTAGATATGAAAGAGCCGGGAGCAAGCTCGGTATACCATTACAGTTTCTATTTAACATGTTTCCCCAGTTTATAAAATAAGCTAGTTGCTGTAATGATTATTTTACATTCACATATTGTAATTAAAACAACACGTAATAGTTTTAAGTTATTATTTTTTATGCAATTGTGAACTTATTAATATTTTTCGAAAAGACTCAATAAAAAAAAAATTTAAAAAAATTTAATTTAAATTTAAAAATTTAAATTTTGTATGGGAAAAGTCATGCCCGGTTAACTTTTGTATTGGGAAAGTCATGCCCGGTGAACTTTTGTATTGGGAAAGTCATGCCCGGTCAACTTTTGTATTGAGAAAGTCATGCCCGGTCAACTTTTGTATTGGGAAAGTCATGCCCGGTGAACTTTTGTATTGGGAAAGTCATGCCCGGTGAACTTTTGTATTGGGAAAGTCATGCCCGGTGATCTTTTGTACTGGGAAAGTCATGCCCGGTGAACTTTTGTATTGGGAAAGTCATGCCCGGTGAACTTTTGTATTGGGAAAGTCATGCCCGGTGAACTTTTGTACTGGGAAAGTCATGCCCGGTGAATTTTTGTACTGGGAAAGTCATGCCCGGTCAACTTTTGTATTGGGAAAGTCATGCCCGGTGATCTTTTGTACTGGGAAAGTCATGCCCGGTGAACTTTTGTACTGGGAAAGTCATGCCCGGTGAACTTTTGTACTGGGAAAGTCATGCCCGGTCAACTTTTGTATTGGGAAAGCCATGCCCGGTGATCTTTTGTACTGGGAAAGTCATGCCCGGTGAACTTTTGTATTGGGAAAGTCATGCCCGGTGAACTTTTGTATGGGAAAAGTCATGCCCGGTTAACTTTTGTATTGGGAAAGTCATGCCCGGTGAACTTTTGTATTGGGAAAGTCATGCCCGGTCAACTTTTGTATTGGGAAAGTCATGCCCGGTGAACTTTTGTATTGGGAAAGTCATGCCCGGTGAACTTTTGTATTGGGAAAGTCATGCCCTGTGATCTTTTGTACTGGGAAAGTCATGCCCGGTGAACTTTTGTATTGGGAAAGTCATGCCCGGTGAACTTTTGTATTGGGAAAGTCATGCCCGGTGAACTTTTGTACTGGGAAAGTCATGCCCGGTGAATTTTTGTACTGGGAAAGTCATGCCCGGTCAACTTTTGTATTGGGAAAGTCATGCCCGGTGATCTTTTGTACTGGGAAAGTCATGCCCGGTGAACTTTTGTACTGGGAAAGTCATGCCCGGTGAACTTTTGTATTGGGAAAGTCATGCCCGGTGAACTTTTGTATTGGGAAAGACATGCCCGGTGAACTTTTGTATTGGGAAAGTCATGCCCGGTGAACTTTTGTATTGGGAAAGTCATGCCCGGTGAACTTTTGTATTGGGAAAGTCATGCCCGGTGAACTTTTGTATTGGGAAAGTCATGCCCGGTCAACTTTTGTATGGGAAAAGTCATGCCCGGTGAACTTCTGTATTGGGAAAGTCATGCCCGGTCAACTTTTGTATTAGGAAAGTCATGCCCGGTGAACTTTTGTATGGGAAAAGTCATGCCCGGTGATCTTTTGTACTGGGAAAGTCATGCCCGGTGAACTTTTATATTGGGAAAGTCATGCCCGGTGAACTTTTGTATTGGGAAAGTCATGCCCGGTGAACTTTTGTATTGGGAAAGTCATGCCCGGTGAACTTTTGTACTGGGAAAGTCATGCCCGGTGAACTTTTGTATTGGGAAAGTCATGCCCGGTGAACTTTTGTATTGGGAAAGTCATGCCCGGTGAACTTTTGTGTTGGGAAAGTCATGCCCGGTGAACTTTTGTATGGGAAAAGTCATGCCCGGTGAACTTTTGTACTGGGAAAGTCATGCCCGGTCAACTCTTGTGCTGGGAAAGTCATGCCCGGTGAACTTTTGTACTGGGAAAGTCATGCCCGGTGATCTTTTGTACTGGGAAAGTCATGCCCGGTGAACTTTTGTATTGGGAAAGTCATGCCCGGTGAACTTTTGTATTGGGAAAGTCATGCCCGGTGATCTTTTGTACTGGGAAAGTCATGCCCGGTGAACTTTTGTATTGGGAAAGTCATGCCCGGTCAACTTTTGTATTGGGAAAGTCATGCCCGGTGATCTTTTGTACTGGGAAAGTCATGCCCGGTGAACTTTTGTATTGGGAAAGTCATGCCCGGTGAACTTTTGTATGGGAAAAGTCATGCCCGGTGAACTTTTGTATTGGGAAAGTCATGCCCGGTGAACTTTTGTATTGGGAAAGTCATCCCCGGAAAACTTTTGTATTGGGAAAGTCATGCCCGGTGAACTTTTGTATTGGGAAAGTCATGCCCGGTGAACTTTTGTATTGGGAAAGTCATGCCCGGTGAACTTTTGCATTGGGAAAGTCATGCCCGGCGAACTTTTGTACTGGGAAAGTCATGCCCGGTGAACTTTTGTATTGGGAAAGTCATGCCCGGTGAACTTTTGTATTGGGAAAGTCATGCCCGGTCAACTTTTGTATGGGAAAAGTCATGCCCGGTGAACTTTTGTATGGGAAAAGTCATGCCCGGGCAACTTTTGTATTGGGAAAGTCATGCCCGGTCAACTTTTGTATTGGGAAAGTCATGCCCGGTGATCTTTTGTACTGGGAAAGTCATGCCCGGTGAACTTTTGTATTGGGAAAGTCATGCCCGGTGAACTTTTGTATTGGGAAAGTCATGCCCGGTGAACTTTTGTATTGGGAAAGTCATGCCCGGTGATCTTTTGTACTGGGAAAGTCATGCCCGGTGAACTTTTGTATGGGAAAAGTCATGTCCGGTCAACTTTTGTATTGGGAAAGTCATGCCCGGTCAACTTTTGTATTGGGAAAGTCATGCCCGGTGAACTTTTGTACTGGGAAAGTCATGCCCGGTGAACTTTTGTATTGGGAAAGTCATGCCCGGTGAACTTTTTTATTGGGAAAGTCATGCCCGGTCAACTTTTGTATTGGAAAAGTCATGCCCGGTGATCTTTTGTATTGGGAAAGTCATGCCCGGTGAACTTTTGTATTGGGAAAGTCATGCCCGGTCAACTTTTGTATTGGGAAAGTCATGCCCGATCAACTTTTGTATTGGGAAAGTCATGCCCGGTGAACTTTTGTATTGGGAAAGTCATGCCCGGTGATCTTTTGTACTGGGAAAGTCATGCCCGGTGAACTTTTGTATGGGAAAAGTCATGCCCGGTCAACTTTTGTATTGGGAAAGTCATGCCCGGTCAACTTTTGTATTGGGAAGTTCATGCCCGGTGAACTTTTGTATGGGAAAAGTCATGCCCGGTCAACTTTAGTATTGGGAAAGTCATGCCCGGTCAACTTTTGTATTGGGAAAGTCATGCCCGGTGAACTTTTGTATGGGAAAAGTCATGCCCGGTGAACTTTTGGGAAAGTCATGCCCGGTGATCTTTTGTATTGGGAAAGTCATGCCCGGTGAACTTTTGTATTGGGAAAGTCATGCTCGGTGAACTTTTGTATTGGGAAAGTCATGCCCGGTCAACTTTTGTATTGGGAAAGTCATGCCCGGTGAACTTTTGTATGGGAAAAGTCATGCCCGGTGAACTTTTGTATTGGGAAAGTCATGCCCGGTCAACTTTTGTATTGGGAAAGTCATGCCCGGTGAACTTTTGTATGGGAAAAGTCATGCCCGGTGAACTTTTGTACTGGGAAAGTCATGCCCGGTGAACTTTTGTATTGGGAAAGTCATGCCCGGTGAACTTTTGTATTGGGAAAGTCATGCCCGGTGAACTTTTGTAGTGGGAAAGTCATGCCCGGTGAACTTTTGTATTGGGAAAGTCATGCCCGCTGAACTTTTGTATTGGGAAAGTCATGCCCGGTCAACTTTTGTATTGGGAAAGTCATGCCCGGTGAACTTTTGTACTGGGAAAGTCATGCCCGGTGAACTTTTGTATTGGGAAAGTCATGCCCGGTCAACTTTTGTATTGGGAAAGTCATGCCCGGTGATCTTTTGTACTGGGAAAGTCATGCCCGGTGAACTTTTGTATTGGGAAAGTCATGCCCGGTGATCTTTTGTACTGGGAAAGTCATGCCCGGTGAACTTTTGTATTGGGAAAGTCATGCCCGGTGAACTTTTGTATTGGGAAAGTCATGCCCGGTGAACTTTTGTATTGGGAAAGTCATGCCCGGTGAACTTTTGTATTGGAAAAGTCATGCCCGTCAACTTTTGTATTGGGAAAGTCATGCCCGTTGATCTTTTGTACTTTGAAAGTCATGCCCGGTGAACTTTTGTATTGGGAAAGTGATGCCCGGTGAACTTTTGTATTGGGAAAGTCATGCCCGGTGAACTTTTGTATTGGGAAAGTCATGCCCGGTGAACTTTTGTATTGGGAAAGTCATGCCCGGTGAACTTTTGTACTGGGAAAGTCATGCCCGGTCAACTTTTGTATTGGGAAAGTCATGCCCGGCGATCTTTTGTATTGGGAAAGTCATGCCCGGTCAACTTTTGTATGGGAAAAGTCATGCCCGGTGAACTTTTGTATTGGGAAAGTCATGCCCGGTCAACTTTTGTATTGGGAAAGTCATGCCCGGTGATCTTTTGTACTGGGAAAGTCATGCCCGGTGAACTTTTGTACTGGGAAAGTCATGCCCGGTGAACTTTTGTATTGGGAAAGTCATGCCCGGTGAACTTTTGTATTGGGAAAGTCATGCCCGGTGAACTTTTGTATTGGGAAAGTCATGCCCGGTGAACTTTTGTATTGGGAAAGTCATGCCCGGTGAACTTTTGTATTGGGAAAGTCATGCCCGGTGAACTTTTGTATTGGGAAAGTCATGCCCGGTGAACTTTTGTATTGGGAAAGTCATGCCCGGTGAACTTTTGCATTGGGAAAGTCATGCCCGGTGAACTTTTGTACTGGGAAAGTCATGCCCGGTGAACTTTTGTATTGGGAAAGTCATGCCCGGTGAACTTTTGTATTGGGAAAGTCATGCCCGGTCAACTTTTGTATGGGAAAAGTCATGCCCGGTGAACTTTTGTATGGGAAAAGTCATGCCCGGTGAACTTTTGTATTGGGAAAGTCATGCCCGGTGAACTTTTGTATTGGGAAAGTCATGCCCGGTGATCTTTTGTACTGGGAAAGTCATGCCCGGTGAACTTTTGTATGGGAAAAGTCATGCCCGGTGATCTTTTGTACTGGGAAAGTCATGCCCGGTCAACTTTTGTAGTGGGAAAGTCATGCCCGGTGAACTTTTGTACTGGGAAAGTCATGCCCGGTGAACTTTTGTATTGGGAAAGTCATGCCCGGTGAACTTTTGTATTGGGAAAGTCATGCCCGGTCAACTTTTGTATTGGGAAAGTCATGCCCGGTCAACTTTTGTATTGGGAAAGTCATGCCCGGTGATCTTTTGTACTGGGAAAGTCATGCCCGGTGAACTTTTGTATTGGGAAAGTCATGCCCGGTGAACTTTTGTATTGGGAAAGTCATGCCCGGTGAACTTTTGTATTGGGAAAGTCATGCCCGGTGATCTTTTGTACTGGGAAAGTCATGCCCGGTGAACTTTTGTATGGGAAAAGTCATGTCCGGTCAACTTTTGTATTGGGAAAGTCATGCCCGGTCAACTTTTGTATTGGGAAAGTCATGCCCGGTGAACTTTTGTACTGGGAAAGTCATGCCCGGTGAACTTTTGTATTGGGAAAGTCATGCCCGGTGAACTTTTGTATTGGGAAAGTCATGCCCGGTCAACTTTTGTATTGGAAAAGTCATGCCCGGTGATCTTTTGTATTGGGAAAGTCATGCCCGGTGAACTTTTGTATTGGGAAAGTCATGCCCGGTCAACTTTTGTATTGGGAAAGTCATGCCCGATCAACTTTTGTATTGGGAAAGTCATGCCCGGTGAACTTTTGTATTGGGAAAGTCATGCCCGGTGATCTTTTGTACTGGGAAAGTCATGCCCGGTGAACTTTTGTATGGGAAAAGTCATGCCCGGTCAACTTTTGTATTCGGAAAGTCGTGCCCGGTCAACTTTTGTATTGGGAAGTTCATGCCCGGTGAACTTTTGTATGGGAAAAGTCATGCCCGGTCAACTTTTGTATTGGGAAAGTCATGCCCGGTCAACTTTTGTATTGGGAAAGTCATGCCCGGTGAACTTTTGTATGGGAAAAGTCATGCCCGGTGAACTTTTGGGAAAGTCATGCCCGGTGATCTTTTGTATTGGGAAAGTCATGCCCGGTGAACTTTTGTATTGGGAAAGTCATGCCCGGTGATCTTTTGTACTGGGAAAGTCATGCCCGGTGAACTTTTGTATTGGGAAAGTCATGCCCGGTGATCTTTTGTACTGGGAAAGTCATGCCCGGTGAACTTTTGTATTGGGAAAGTCATGCCCGGTGAACTTTTGTATTGGGAAAGTCATGCCCGGTGAACTTTTGTATTGGGAAAGTCATGCCCGGTGAACTTTTGTATTGGAAAAGTCATGCCCGTCAACTTTTGTATTGGGAAAGTCATGCCCGTTGATCTTTTGTACTTTGAAAGTCATGCCCGGTGAACTTTTGTATTGGGAAAGTGATGCCCGGTGAACTTTTGTATTGGGAAAGTCATGCCCGGTGAACTTTTGTATTGGGAAAGTCATGCCCGGTGAACTTTTGTATTGGGAAAGTCATGCCCGGTGAACTTTTGTACTGGGAAAGTCATGCCCGGTCAACTTTTGTATTGGGAAAGTCATGCCCGGCGATCTTTTGTATTGGGAAAGTCATGCCCGGTCAACTTTTGTATGGGAAAAGTCATGCCCGGTGAACTTTTGTATTGGGAAAGTCATGCCCGGTCAACTTTTGTATTGGGAAAGTCATGCCCGGTGATCTTTTGTACTGGGAAAGTCATGCCCGGTGAACTTTTGTACTGGGAAAGTCATGCCCGGTGAACTTTTGTATTGGGAAAGTCATGCCCGGTGAACTTTTGTATTGGGAAAGTCATGCCCGGTGAACTTTTGTATTGGGAAAGTCATGCCCGGTGAACTTTTGTATTGGGAAAGTCATGCCCGGTGAACTTTTGTATTGGGAAAGTCATGCCCGGTGAACTTTTGTATTGGGAAGTCATGCCCGGTGAACTTTTGTATTGGGAAAGTCACGCCCGGTGAACTTTTGCATTGGGAAAGTCATGCCCGGTGAACTTTTGTACTGGGAAAGTCATGCCCGGTGAACTTTTGTATTGGGAAAGTCATGCCCGGTGAACTTTTGTATTGGGAAAGTCATGCCCGGTCAACTTTTGTATGGGAAAAGTCATGCCCGGTGAACTTTTGTATGGGAAAAGTCATGCCCGGTGAACTTTTGTATTGGGAAAGTCATGCCCGGTGAACTTTTGTATTGGGAAAGTCATGCCCGGTGATCTTTTGTACTGGGAAAGTCATGCCCGGTGAACTTTTGTATGGGAAAAGTCATGCCCGGTGAACTTTTGTATTGGGAAAGTCATGCCCGGTCAACTTTTGTAGTGGGAAAGTCATGCCCGGTGAACTTTTGTACTGGGAAAGTCATGCCCGGTGATCTTTTGTACTGGGAAAGTCATGCCCGGTGAACTTTTGTATGGGAAAAGTCATGCCCGGTGATCTTTTGTACTGGGAAAGTCATGCCCGGTCAACTTTTGTAGTGGGAAAGTCATGCCCGGTGAACTTTTGTACTGGGAAAGTCATGCCCGGTGAACTTTTGTATTGGGAAAGTCATGCCCGGTGAACTTTTGTATTGGGAAAGTCATGCCCGGTCAACTTTTGTATTGGGAAAGTCATGCCCGGTCAACTTTTGTATTGGGAAAGTCATGCCCGGTGATCTTTTGTACTGGGAAAGTCATGCCCGGTGAACTTTTGTATTGGGAAAGTCATGCCCGGTGAACTTTTGTATTGGGAAAGTCATGCCCGGTGAACTTTTGTATTGGGAAAGTCATGCCCGGTGATCTTTTGTACTGGGAAAGTCATGCCCGGTGAACTTTTGTATGGGAAAAGTCATGTCCGGTCAACTTTTGTATTGGGAAAGTCATGCCCGGTCAACTTTTGTATTGGGAAAGTCATGCCCGGTGAACTTTTGTACTGGGAAAGTCATGCCCGGTGAACTTTTGTATTGGGAAAGTCATGCCCGGTGAACTTTTGTATTGGGAAAGTCATGCCCGGTCAACTTTTGTATTGGAAAAGTCATGCCCGGTGATCTTTTGTATTGGGAAAGTCATGCCCGGTGAACTTTTGTATTGGGAAAGTCATGCCCGGTTAACTTTTGTATTGGGAAAGTCATGCCCGATCAACTTTTGTATTGGGAAAGTCATGCCCGGTGAACTTTTGTATTGGGAAAGTCATGCCCGGTGATCTTTTGTACTGGGAAAGTCATGCCCGGTGAACTTTTGTATGGGAAAAGTCATGCCCGGTCAACTTTTGTATTCGGAAAGTCGTGCCCGGTCAACTTTTGTATTGGGAAGTTCATGCCCGGTGAACTTTTGTATGGGAAAAGTCATGCCCGGTCAACTTTTGTATTGGGAAAGTCATGCCCGGTCAACTTTTGTATTGGGAAAGTCATGCCCGGTGAACTTTTGTATGGGAAAAGTCATGCCCGGTGAACTTTTGGGAAAGTCATGCCCGGTGATCTTTTGTATTGGGAAAGTCATGCCCGGTGAACTTTTGTATTGGGAAAGTCATGCCCGGTGATCTTTTGTACTGGGAAAGTCATGCCCGGTGAACTTTTGTATTGGGAAAGTCATGCCCGGTGATCTTTTGTACTGGGAAAGTCATGCCCGGTGAACTTTTGTATTGGGAAAGTCATGCCCGGTGAACTTTTGTATTGGGAAAGTCATGCCCGGTGAACTTTTGTATTGGGAAAGTCATGCCCGGTGAACTTTTGTATTGGAAAAGTCATGCCCGTCAACTTTTGTATTGGGAAAGTCATGCCCGTTGATCTTTTGTACTTTGAAAGTCATGCCCGGTGAACTTTTGTATTGGGAAAGTGATGCCCGGTGAACTTTTGTATTGGGAAAGTCATGCCCGGTGAACTTTTGTATTGGGAAAGTCATGCCCGGTGAACTTTTGTATTGGGAAAGTCATGCCCGGTGAACTTTTGTACTGGGAAAGTCATGCCCGGTCAACTTTTGTATTGGGAAAGTCATGCCCGGCGATCTTTTGTATTGGGAAAGTCATGCCCGGTCAACTTTTGTATGGGAAAAGTCATGCCCGGTGAACTTTTGTATTGGGAAAGTCATGCCCGGTCAACTTTTGTATTGGGAAAGTCATGCCCGGTGATCTTTTGTACTGGGAAAGTCATGCCCGGTGAACTTTTGTACTGGGAAAGTCATGCCCGGTGAACTTTTGTATTGGGAAAGTCATGCCCGGTGAACTTTTGTATTGGGAAAGTCATGCCCGGTGAACTTTTGTATTGGGAAAGTCATGCCCGGTGAACTTTTGTATTGGGAAAGTCATGCCCGGTGAACTTTTGTATTGGGAAAGTCATGCCCGGTGAACTTTTGTATTGGGAAAGTCATGCCCGGTGAACTTTTGTACTGGGAAAGTCATGCCCGGTGAACTTTTGTATTGGGAAAGTCATGCCCGGTGAACTTTTGTATTGGGAAAGTCATGCCCGGTCAACTTTTGTATGGGAAAAGTCATGCCCGGTGAACTTTTGTATGGGAAAAGTCATGCCCGGTGAACTTTTGTATTGGGAAAGTCATGCCCGGTGAACTTTTGTATTGGGAAAGTCATGCCCGGTGATCTTTTGTACTGGGAAAGTCATGCCCGGTGAACTTTTGTATGGGAAAAGTCATGCCCGGTGATCTTTTGTACTGGGAAAGTCATGCCCGGTCAACTTTTGTAGTGGGAAAGTCATGCCCGGTGAACTTTTGTACTGGGAAAGTCATGCCCGGTGAACTTTTGTATTGGGAAAGTCATGCCCGGTGAACTTTTGTATTGGGAAAGTCATGCCCGGTCAACTTTTGTATTGGGAAAGTCATGCCCGGTCAACTTTTGTATTGGGAAAGTCATGCCCGGTGATCTTTTGTACTGGGAAAGTCATGCCCGGTGAACTTTTGTATTGGGAAAGTCATGCCCGGTGAACTTTTGTATTGGGAAAGTCATGCCCGGTGAACTTTTGTATTGGGAAAGTCATGCCCGGTGATCTTTTGTACTGGGAAAGTCATGCCCGGTGAACTTTTGTATGGGAAAAGTCATGTCCGGTCAACTTTTGTATTGGGAAAGTCATGCCCGGTCAACTTTTGTATTGGGAAAGTCATGCCCGGTGAACTTTTGTACTGGGAAAGTCATGCCCGGTGAACTTTTGTATTGGGAAAGTCATGCCCGGTGAACTTTTGTATTGGGAAAGTCATGCCCGGTCAACTTTTGTATTGGAAAAGTCATGCCCGGTGATCTTTTGTATTGGGAAAGTCATGCCCGGTGAACTTTTGTATTGGGAAAGTCATGCCCGGTCAACTTTTGTATTGGGAAAGTCATGCCCGATCAACTTTTGTATTGGGAAAGTCATGCCCGGTGAACTTTTGTATTGGGAAAGTCATGCCCGGTGATCTTTTGTACTGGGAAAGTCATGCCCGGTGAACTTTTGTATGGGAAAAGTCATGCCCGGTCAACTTTTGTATTCGGAAAGTCGTGCCCGGTCAACTTTTGTATTGGGAAGTTCATGCCCGGTGAACTTTTGTATGGGAAAAGTCATGCCCGGTCAACTTTTGTATTGGGAAAGTCATGCCCGGTCAACTTTTGTATTGGGAAAGTCATGCCCGGTGAACTTTTGTATGGGAAAAGTCATGCCCGGTGAACTTTTGGGAAAGTCATGCCCGGTGATCTTTTGTATTGGGAAAGTCATGCCCGGTGAACTTTTGTATTGGGAAAGTCATGCCCGGTCAACTTTTGTATTGGGAAAGTCATGCCCGATCAACTTTTGTATTGGGAAAGTCATGCCCGGTGAACTTTTGTATTGGGAAAGTCATGCCCGGTGATCTTTTGTACTGGGAAAGTCATGCCCGGTGAACTTTTGTATGGGAAAAGTCATGCCCGGTCAACTTTTGTATTCGGAAAGTCGTGCCCGGTCAACTTTTGTATTGGGAAGTTCATGCCCGGTGAACTTTTGTATGGGAAAAGTCATGCCCGGTGAACTTTTGTATTGGGAAAGTCATGCCCGGTCAACTTTTGTATTGGGAAAGTCATGCCCGGTCAACTTTTGTATTGGGAAAGTCATGCCCGGTGATCTTTTGTACTGGGAAAGTCATGCCCGGTGAACTTTTGTATTGGGAAAGTCATGCCCGGTGAACTTTTGTATTGGGAAAGTCATGCCCGGTGAACTTTTGTATTGGGAAAGTCATGCCCGGTGATCTTTTGTACTGGGAAAGTCATGCCCGGTGAACTTTTGTATGGGAAAAGTCATGTCCGGTCAACTTTTGTATTGGGAAAGTCATGCCCGGTCAACTTTTGTATTGGGAAAGTCATGCCCGGTGAACTTTTGTACTGGGAAAGTCATGCCCGGTGAACTTTTGTATTGGGAAAGTCATGCCCGGTGAACTTTTGTATTGGGAAAGTCATGCCCGGTCAACTTTTGTATTGGAAAAGTCATGCCCGGTGATCTTTTGTATTGGGAAAGTCATGCCCGGTGAACTTTTGTATTGGGAAAGTCATGCCCGGTCAACTTTTGTATTGGGAAAGTCATGCCCGATCAACTTTTGTATTGGGAAAGTCATGCCCGGTGAACTTTTGTATTGGGAAAGTCATGCCCGGTGATCTTTTGTACTGGGAAAGTCATGCCCGGTGAACTTTTGTATGGGAAAAGTCATGCCCGGTCAACTTTTGTATTCGGAAAGTCGTGCCCGGTCAACTTTTGTATTGGGAAGTTCATGCCCGGTGAACTTTTGTATGGGAAAAGTCATGCCCGGTCAACTTTTGTATTGGGAAAGTCATGCCCGGTCAACTTTTGTATTGGGAAAGTCATGCCCGGTGAACTTTTGTATGGGAAAAGTCATGCCCGGTGAACTTTTGGGAAAGTCATGCCCGGTGATCTTTTGTATTGGGAAAGTCATGCCCGGTGAACTTTTGTATTGGGAAAGTCATGCTCGGTGAACTTTTGTATTGGGAAAGTCATGCCCGGTCAACTTTTGTATTGGGAAAGTCATGCCCGGTGAACTTTTGTATGGGAAAAGTCATGCCCGGTGAACTTTTGTATTGGGAAAGTCATGCCCGGTCAACTTTTGTATTGGGAAAGTCATGCCCGGTGAACTTTTGTATGGGAAAAGTCATGCCCGGTGAACTTTTGTACTGGGAAAGTCATGCCCGGTGAACTTTTGTATTGGGAAAGTCATGCCCGGTGAACTTTTGTATTGGGAAAGTCATGCCCGGTGAACTTTTGTATTGGGAAAGTCATGCCCGGTGAACTTTTGTATTGGGAAAGTCATGCCCGCTGAACTTTTGTATTGGGAAAGTCATGCCCGGTCAACTTTTGTATTGGGAAAGTCATGCCCGGTGAACTTTTGTACTGGGAAAGTCATGCCCGGTGAACTTTTGTATTGGGAAAGTCATGCCCGGTCAACTTTTGTATTGGGAAAGTCATGCCCGGTGATCTTTTGTACTGGGAAAGTCATGCCCGGTGAACTTTTGTATTGGGAAAGTCATGCCCGGTGATCTTTTGTACTGGGAAAGTCATGCCCGGTGAACTTTTGTATTGGGAAAGTCATGCCCGGTGAACTTTTGTATTGGGAAAGTCATGCCCGGTGAACTTTTGTATTGGGAAAGTCATGCCCGGTGAACTTTTGTATTGGAAAAGTCATGCCCGTCAACTTTTGTATTGGGAAAGTCATGCCCGTTGATCTTTTGTACTTTGAAAGTCATGCCCGGTGAACTTTTGTATTGGGAAAGTCATGCCCGGTGAACTTTTGTATTGGGAAAGTCATGCCCGGTGAACTTTTGTATTGGGAAAGTCATGCCCGGTGAACTTTTGTATTGGGAAAGTCATGCCCGGTGAACTTTTATACTGGGAAAGTCATGCCCGGTCAACTTTTGTATTGGGAAAGTCATGCCCGGTGATCTTTTGTATTGGGAAAGTCATGCCCGGTGAACTTTTGTATTGGGAAAGTCATGCCCGGTGAACTTTTGTATTGGGAAAGTCATGCCCGGTGAACTTTTGTATTGGGAAAGTCATGCCCGGTGAACTTTTGTATTGGGAAAGTCATGCCCGGTGAACTTTTGTATTGGGAAAGTCATGCCCGGTGATCTTTTGTACTGGGAAAGTCATGCCCGGTGAACTTTTGTATGGGAAAAGTCATGCCCGGTGACCTTTTGTACTGGGAAAGTCATGCCCGGTCAACTTTTGTATGGGAAAAGTCATGCCCGGTGAACTTTTGTATTGGGAAAGTCATGCCCGGTCAACTTTTGTATTAGGAAAGTCATGCCCGGTGATCTTTTGTACTGGGAAAGTCATGCCCGGTGAACTTTTGTATTGGGAAAGTCATGCCCGGTGATCTTTTGTACTGGGAAAGTCATGCACGGTGAACTTTTGTATTCGGAAAGTCAAGCCCGGTGAACTTTTGTATTGGGAAAGTCATGCCCGGTGAACTTTTGTATTGGGAAAGTCATGCCCGGTGAACTTTTGTATTGGGAAAGTCATGCCCGGTGAACTTTTGTATTGGGAAAGTCATGCCCGGTGATCTTTTGTACTGGGAAAGTCATGCCCGGTGAACTTTTGTATGGGAAAAGTCATGCCCGGTGATCTTTTGTACTGGGAAAGTCATGCCCGGTCAACTTTTGTACTGGGAAAGTCATGCCCGGTGAACTTTTGTATTGGGAAAGTCATGCCCGGTCAACTTTTGTATTGGGAAAGTCATGCCCGGTGATCTTTTGTACTGGGAAAGTCATGCCCGGTGAACTTTTGTATTGGGAAAGTCATGCCCGGTCAACTTTTGTATGGGAAATGTCATGCCCGGTGAACTTTTGTATGGGAAAAGTCATGCCCGGTGAACTTTTGTATTGGGAAAGTCATGCCCGGTGAACTTTTGTATTGGGAAAGTCATGCCCGGTGATCTTTTGTACTGGGAAAGTCATGCCCGGTGAACTTTTGTATGGGAAAAGTCATGCCCGGTGATCTTTTGTACTGGGAAAGTCATGCCCGGTCAACTTTTGTAGTGGGAAAGTCATGCCCGGTGAACTTTTGTACTGGGAAAGTCATGCCCGGTGAACTTTTGTATTGGGAAAGTCATGCCCGGTGAACTTTTGTATTGGGAAAGTCATGCCCGGTCAACTTTTGTATTGGGAAAGTCATGCCCGGTCAACTTTTGTATTGGGAAAGTCATGCCCGGTGATCTTTTGTACTGGGAAAGTCATGCCCGGTGAACTTTTGTATTGGGAAAGTCATGCCCGGTGAACTTTTGTATTGGGAAAGTCATGCCCGGTGAACTTTTGTATTGGGAAAGCCATGCCCGGTGATCTTTTGTACTGGGAAAGTCATGCCCGGTGAACTTTTGTATGGGAAAAGTCATGTCCGGTCAACTTTTGTATTGGGAAAGTCATGCCCGGTCAACTTTTGTATTGGGAAAGTCATGCCCGGTGAACTTTTGTACTGGGAAAGTCATGCCCGGTGAACTTTTGTATTGGGAAAGTCATGCCCGGTGAACTTTTGTATTGGGAAAGTCATGCCCGGTCAACTTTTGTATTGGAAAAGTCATGCCCGGTGATCTTTTGTATTGGGAAAGTCATGCCCGGTGAACTTTTGTATTGGGAAAGTCATGCCCGGTCAACTTTTGTATTGGGAAAGTCATGCCCGATCAACTTTTGTATTGGGAAAGTCATGCCCGGTGAACTTTTGTATTGGGAAAGTCATGCCCGGTGATCTTTTGTACTGGGAAAGTCATGCCCGGTGAACTTTTGTATGGGAAAAGTCATGCCCGGTCAACTTTTGTATTCGGAAAGTCGTGCCCGGTCAACTTTTGTATTGGGAAGTTCATGCCCGGTGAACTTTTGTATGGGAAAAGTCATGCCCGGTCAACTTTTGTATTGGGAAAGTCATGCCCGGTCAACTTTTGTATTGGGAAAGTCATGCCCGCTGAACTTTTGTATGGGAAAAGTCATGCCCGGTGAACTTTTGGGAAAGTCATGCCCGGTGATCTTTTGTATTGGGAAAGTCATGTCCGGTGAACTTTTGTATTGGGAAAGTCATGCTCGGTGAACTTTTGTATTGGGAAAGTCATGCCCGGTCAACTTTTGTATTGGGAAAGTCATGCCCGGTGAACTTTTGTATGGGAATAGTCATGCCCGGTGAACTTTTGTATTGGGAAAGTCATGCCCGGTCAACTTTTGTATTGGGAAAGTCATGCCCGGTGAACTTTTGTATGGGAAAAGTCATGCCCGGTGAACTTTTGTACTGGGAAAGTCATGCCCGGTGAACTTTTGTATTGGGAAAGTCATGCCCGGTGAACTTTTGTATTGGGAAAGTCATGCCCGGTGAACTTTTGTATTGGGAAAGTCATGCCCGGTGAACTTTTGTATTGGGAAAGTCATGCCCGCTGAACTTTTGTATTGGGAAAGTCATGCCCGGTCAACTTTTGTATTGGGAAAGTCATGCCCGGTGAACTTTTGTACTGGGAAAGTCATGCCCGGTGAACTTTTGTATTGGGAAAGTCATGCCCGGTCAACTTTTGTATTGGGAAAGTCATGCCCGGTGATCTTTTGTACTGGGAAAGTCATGCCCGGTGAACTTTTGTATTGGGAAAGTCATGCCCGGTGATCTTTTGTACTGGGAAAGTCATGCCCGGTGAACTTTTGTATTGGGAAAGTCATGCCCGGTGAACTTTTGTATTGGGAAAGTCATGCCCGGTGAACTTTTGTATTGGGAAAGTCATGCCCGGTGAACTTTTGTATTGGAAAAGTCATGCCCGTCAACTTTTGTATTGGGAAAGTCATGCCCGTTGATCTTTTGTACTTTGAAAGTCATGCCCGGTGAACTTTTGTATTGGGAAAGTCATGCCCGGTGAACTTTTGTATTGGGAAAGTCATGCCCGGTGAACTTTTGTATTGGGAAAGTCATGCCCGGTGAACTTTTGTATTGGGAAAGTCATGCCCGGTGAACTTTTGTACTGGGAAAGTCATGCCCGGTCAACTTTTGTATTGGGAAAGTCATGCCCGGTGATCTTTTGTATTGGGAAAGTCATGCCCGGTGAACTTTTGTATTGGGAAAGTCATGCCCGGTGAACTTTTGTATTGGGAAAGTCATGCCCGGTGAACTTTTGTATTGGGAAAGTCATGCCCGGTGAACTTTTGTATTGGGAAAGTCATGCCCGGTGAACTTTTGTATTGGGAAAGTCATGCCCGGTGATCTTTTGTACTGGGAAAGTCATGCCCGGTGAACTTTTGTATGGGAAAAGTCATGCCCGGTGATCTTTTGTACTGGGAAAGTCATGCCCGGTCAACTTTTGTATGGGAAAAGTCATGCCCGGTGAACTTTTGTATTGGGAAAGTCATGCCCGGTCAACTTTTGTATTAGGAAAGTCATGCCCGGTGATCTTTTGTACTGGGAAAGTCATGCCCGGTGAACTTTTGTATTGGGAAAGTCATGCCCGGTGATCTTTTGTACTGGGAAAGTCATGCACGGTGAACTTTTGTATTCGGAAAGTCAAGCCCGGTGAACTTTTGTATTGGGAAAGTCATGCCCGGTGAACTTTTGTATTGGGAAAGTCATGCCCGGTGAACTTTTGTATTGGGAAAGTCATTCCCGGTGAACTTTTGTATTGGGAAAGTCATGCCCGGTGATCTTTTGTACTGGGAAAGTCATGCCCGGTGAACTTTTGTATGGGAAAAGTCATGCCCGGTGATCTTTTGTACTGGGAAAGTCATGCCCGGTCAACTTTTGTAATGGGAAAGTCATGCCCGGTGAACTTTTGTATTGGGAAAGTCATGCCCGGTCAACTTTTGTATTGGGAAAGTCATGCCCGGTGATCTTTTGTACTGGGAAAGTCATGCCCGGTGAACTTTTGTATTGGGAAAGTCATGCCCGGTGATCTTTTGTACTGGGAAAGTCATGCACGGTGAACTTTTGTATTCGGAAAGTCAAGCCCGGTGAACTTTTGTATTGGGAAAGTCATGCCCGGTGAACTTTTGTATTGGGAAAGTCATGCCCGGTGAACTTTTGTATTGGGAAAGTCATGCCCGGTGAACTTTTGTATTGGGAAAGTCATGCCCGGTGAACATTTGTACTGGAAAAGTCATGCCCGGTCAACTTTTGTATTGGGAAAGTCATGCCCGGTGATCTTTTGTACTGGGAAGGTCATGCCCGGTGAACTTTTGTATTGGGAAAGTCATGCCCGGTGAACTTTTGTATTGGGAAAGTCATGCCCGGTCAACTTTTGTATTGGGAAAGTCATGCCCGGTGATCTTTTGTACTGGGAAAGTCATGCCCGGTCAACTTTTGTATTGGGAAAGTCATGCCCGGTGATCTTTTGTACTGGGAAAGTCATGCCCGGTGATCTTTTGTACTGGGAAAGTCATGCCCGGTGAACTTTTGTATTGGGAAAGTCATGCCCGGTGAACTTTTGTATTGGGAAAGTCATGCCCGGTGAACTTTTGTATTGGGAAAGTCATGCCCGGTGAACTTTTGTATTGGGAAAGTCATGCCCGGTCAACTTTTTATTGGGAAAGTCATGCCCGGTGAACTTTTGTATTGGGAAAATCATTCCCGGTGAACTTTTGTATTGGGAAAGTCATGCCCGGTGAACTTTTGTATTGGGAAAGTCATGCCCGGTGATCTTTTGTACTGGGAAAGTCATGCCCGGTGAACTTTTGTATTGGGAAAGTCATGCCCGGTGATCTTTTGTACTGGGAAAGTCATGGCCGGTGAACTTTTGTATTGGGAAAGTCATGCCCGGTGAACTTTGGTATTGGGAAAGTCATGCCCGGTGAACTTTTGTACTGGGAAAGTCATGCCCGGTGAACTTTTGTATTGGGAAAGTCATGCCCGGTGAACTTTTGTATTGGGAAAGTCATGCCCGGTGAACATTTGTACTGGGAAAGTCATGCCCGGTCAACTTTTGTATTGGGAAAGTCATGCCCGGTGATCTTTTGTATTGGGAAAGTCATGCCCGGTCAACTTTTGTATTGGGAAAGTCATGCCCGGTGATCTTTTGTACTGGGAAAGTCATGCCCGGTGAACTTTTGTATTGGGAAAGTCATGCCCGGTGAACTTTTGTATTGGGAAAGTCATGCCCGGTGAACTTTTGTATTGGGAAAGTCATGCCCGGTGAACTTTTGTATTGGAAAAGTCATGCCCGTCAACTTTTGTGTTGGGAAAGTCATGCCCGGTGATCTTTTGTACTGGGAAAGTCATGCCCGGTGAACTTTTGTATTGGGAAAGTCATGCCCGGTGATCTTTTGTACTGGGAAAGTCATGCCCGGTGATCTGTTGTACTGGGAAAGTCATGCCCGGTGAACTTTTGTATTGGGAAAGTCATGCCCGGTGATCTTTTGTACTGGGAAAGTCATGCCCGGTGAACTTTTGTATTGGGAAAGTCATGCCCGGTGAACTTTAGTATTGGGAAAGTCATGCCCGGTGAACTTTTGTATTGGGAAAGTCATGCCCGGTGAACTTTTGTATTGGAAAAGTCATGCCCGTCAACTTTTGTATTGGGAAAGTCATGCCCGGTGATTTTTTGTACTGGGAAAGTCATGCCCGGTCAACTTTTGTATTGGGAAAGTCATGCCCGGTCAACTTTTGTATTGGGAAAGTCATGCCCGGTGATCTTTTGTACTGGGAAAGTCATGCCCGGTGAACTTTTGTATTGGGAAAGTCATGCCCGGTCAACTTTTGTATTGGGAAAGTCATGCCCGGTGATCTTTTGTACTGGGAAAGTCATGCCCGGTGAACTTTTGTATTGGGAAAGTCATGCCCGGTGATCTTTTGTACTGGGAAAGTCATGCCCGGTGAACTTATGTATGGGAAAAGTCATGCCCGGTGATCTTTTGTATTGGGAAAGTCATGCCCGGTGAACTTTTGTATTGGGAAAGTCATGCCCGGTGAACTTTTGTATTGGGAAAGTCATGCCCGGTGAACTTTTGTACTGGGAAAGTCATGCCCGGTGAACTTTTGTACTGTGAAAGTCATGCCCGGTCAACTTTTGTATTGGGAAAGTCATGCCCGGTGATCTTTGGTACTGGGAAAGTCATGCCCGGTCAACTTTTGTATTGGGAAAGTCATGCCCGGTGAACTTTTGTATGGGAAAAGTCATGCCCGGTGAACTTTTGTATGGGAAAAGTCATGCCCGGTGAACTTTTGTATTGGGAAAGTCATGCCCGGTGATCTTTTGTACTGGGAAAGTCATGCCCGGTGAACTTTTGTATTAGGAAAGTCATGCCCGGTGAACTTTTGTACTGGGAAAGTCATGCCCGGTGAACTTTTGTATTGGGAAAGTCATGCCCCGTGAACTTTTGTATTGGGAAAGTCATGCCCGGTGAACTTTTGTATTGGGAAAGTCATGCCCGGTGAACTTTTGTATGGGAAAAGTCATGCCCGGTGAACTTTTGTATGGGAAAAGTCATACCCGGTGAACTTTTGTATGGAAAAAGTCATGCCCGGTGAACTTTTGTATTGGGAAAGTCATGCCCGGTGATCTTTTGTACTGGGAAAGTCATGCCCGGTGAACTTTTGTATTGGGAAGGTCATGCCCGGTGATCTTTTGTACTGGGAAAGTCATGCCCGGTGAACTTTTGTATTGGGAAAGTCATGCCCGGTGATCTTTTGTACTGGGAAAGTCATGCCCGGTGAACTTTTGTACTGGGAAAGTCATGCCCGGTCAACTTTTGTATTGGGAAAGTCATGCCCGGTGAACTTTTGTACTGGGAAAGTCATGCCCGGTCAACTTTTGTATTGGGAAAGTCATGCCCGGTGATCTTTTGTACTGGGAAAGTCATGCCCGGTGAACTTTTGTATTGGGAAAGTCATACCCGGTGAACTTTTGTATTGGGAAAGTCATGCCCGGCGATCTTTTGTATTGGGAAAGTCATGCCCGGTGAACTTTTGTATGGGAAAAGTCATGCCCGGTGAACTTTTGTATTGGGAAAGTCATGCCCGGTGAACTTTTGTATGGGAAAAGTCATGCCCGGTGAACTTTTGTATGGGAAAAGTCATGCCCGGTGAACTTTTGTATTGGGAAAGTCATGCCCGGTGAACTTTTGTATTGGGAAAGTCATGCCCGGTGAACTTTTGTATTGGGAAAGTCATGCCCGGTGAACTTTTGTATTGGGAAAGTCATGCCCGGTGAACTTTTGTATTGGGAAAGTCATGCCCGGTGAACTTTTGTATTGGGAAAGTCATGCCCGGTGAACTTTTGTACTGGGAAAGTCATGCCCGGTGAACTTTTGTATTGGGAAAGTCATGCCCGGTGAACTTTTGTATGGGAAAAGTCATGCCCGGTGAACTTTTGTATTGGGAAAGTCATGCCCGGTCAACTTTTGTATTGGGAAAGTCATGCCCGGTGAACTTTTGTATTGGGAAAGTCATGCCCGGTGAACTTTTGTATTGGGAAAGTCATGCCCGGTCAACTTTTGTATTGGGAAAGTCATGCCCGGTGAACTTTTGTATTGGGAAAGTCATGCCCGGTCAACTTTTGTACTGGGAAAGTCATGCCCGGTGATCTTTTGTACTGGGAAAGTCATGCCCGGTGAACTTTTGTATTGGGAAAGTCATGCCCGGTCAACTTTTGTATTGGGAAAGTCATGCCCGGTCAACTTTTGTATTGGGAAAGTCATGCCCGGTGATCTTTTGTACTGGGAAAGTCATGCCCGGTCAACTTTTGTATGGGAAAAGTCATGCCCGGTGAACTTTTGTATTGGGAAAGTCATGCCCGGTCAACTTTTGTATTAGGAAAGTCGTGCCCGGTGAACTTTTGTACTGGGAAAGTCATGCCCGGTGAACTTTTGTATTGGGAAAGTCATGCCCGGTCAACTTTTGTATTGGGAAAGTCATGCCCGGTGATCTTTTGTACTGGGAAAGTCATGCCCGGTGAACTTTTGTATTGGGAAAGTCATGCCCGGTGATCTTTTGTACTGGGAAAGTCATGCCCGGTGGACTTTTGTATTGGGAAAGTCATGCCCGGTGAACTTTTGTATTGGGAAAGTCATGCCCGGTGAACTTTTGTATTGGGAAAGTCATGCCCGGTGAACTTTTGTATTGGAAAAGTCATGCCCGTCAACTTTTGTATTGGGAAAGTCATGCCCGGTGATCTTTTGTACTGGGAAAGTCATGCCCGGTCAACTTTTGTATTGGGAAAGTCATGCCCGGTGAACTTTTGTATGGGAAAAGTCATGCCCGGTCAACTTTTGTATTGGGAAAGTCATGCCCGGTGATCTTTTGTACTGGGAAAGTCATGCCCGGTGAACTTTTGTATTGGGAAAGTCATGCCCGGTGATCTTTTGTACTGGGAAAGTCATGCCCGGTGAACTTTTGTATTGGGAAAGTCATGCCCGGTGAACTTTTGTATTGGGAAAGTCATGCCCGGTGAACTTTTGTATTGGGAAAGTCATGCCCGGTGAACTTTTGTATTGGGAAAGTCATGCCCGGTGAACTTTTGTATTGGGAAAGTCATGCCCGGTGAACTTTTGTATTGGGAAAGTCATGCCCGGTGATCTTTTGTACTGGGAAAGTCATGCCCCTTCAACTTTTGTATTGGGAAAGTCATGCCCGGTGATCTTTTGTACTGGGAAAGTCATGCCCGGTGATCTTTTGTACTGGGAAAGTCATGCCCGGTGAACTTTTGTATGGGAAAAGTCATGCCCGGTGAACTTTTGTATTGGGAAAGTCATGCCCGGTGAACTTTTGTATTGGGAATGTCATGCCCGGTGATCTTTTGTACTGGGAAAGTCATGCCCGGTGAACTTTTGTATTGGGAAAGTCATGCCCGGTGAACTTTTGTATTGGGAAAGTCATGCCCGGTGAACTTTTGTATTGGGAAAGTCATGCCCGGTCAACTTTTATATGGGAAAAGTCATGCCCGGTGATCTTTTGTACTGGGAAAGTCATGCCCGGTGAACTTTTGTATTGGGAAAGTCATGCCCGGTGATCTTTTGTACTGGGAAAGTCATGCCCGGTGAACTTTTGTACTGGGAAAGTCATGCCCGGTCAACTTTTGTATTGGGAAAGTCATGCCCGGTGAACTTTTGTACTGGGAAAGTCATGCCCGGTCAACTTTTGTATTGGGAAAGTCATGCCCGGTGATCTTTTGTACTGGGAAAGTCATGCCCGGTGAACTTTTGTATTGGGAAAGTCATACCCGGTGAACTTTTGTATTGGGAAAGTCATGCCCGGCGATCTTTTGTATTGGGAAAGTCATGCCCGGTGAACTTTTGTATGGGAAAAGTCATGCCCGGTGAACTTTTGTATTGGGAAAGTCATGCCCGGTGAACTTTTGTATGGGAAAAGTCATGCCCGGTGAACTTTTGTATGGGAAAAGTCATGCCCGGTGAACTTTTGTATTGGGAAAGTCATGCCCGGTGAACTTTTGTATTGGGAAAGTCATGCCCGGTGAACTTTTGTATTGGGAAAGTCATGCCCGGTGAACTTTTGTATTGGGAAAGTCATGCCCGGTGAACTTTTGTATTGGGAAAGTCATGCCCGGTGAACTTTTGTATTGGGAAAGTCATGCCCGGTGAACTTTTGTACTGGGAAAGTCATGCCCGGTGAACTTTTGTATTGGGAAAGTCATGCCCGGTGAACTTTTGTATGGGAAAAGTCATGCCCGGTGAACTTTTGTATTGGGAAAGTCATGCCCGGTCAACTTTTGTATTGGGAAAGTCATGCCCGGTGAACTTTTGTATTGGGAAAGTCATGCCCGGTGAACTTTTGTATTGGGAAAGTCATGCCCGGTCAACTTTTGTATTGGGAAAGTCATGCCCGGTGAACTTTTGTATTGGGAAAGTCATGCCCGGTCAACTTTTGTACTGGGAAAGTCATGCCCGGTGATCTTTTGTACTGGGAAAGTCATGCCCGGTGAACTTTTGTATTGGGAAAGTCATGCCCGGTCAACTTTTGTATTGGGAAAGTCATGCCCGGTCAACTTTTGTATTGGGAAAGTCATGCCCGGTGATCTTTTGTACTGGGAAAGTCATGCCCGGTCAACTTTTGTATGGGAAAAGTCATGCCCGGTGAACTTTTGTATTGGGAAAGTCATGCCCGGTCAACTTTTGTATTAGGAAAGTCGTGCCCGGTGAACTTTTGTACTGGGAAAGTCATGCCCGGTGAACTTTTGTATTGGGAAAGTCATGCCCGGTCAACTTTTGTATTGGGAAAGTCATGCCCGGTGATCTTTTGTACTGGGAAAGTCATGCCCGGTGAACTTTTGTATTGGGAAAGTCATGCCCGGTGATCTTTTGTACTGGGAAAGTCATGCCCGGTGGACTTTTGTATTGGGAAAGTCATGCCCGGTGAACTTTTGTATTGGGAAAGTCATGCCCGGTGAACTTTTGTATTGGGAAAGTCATGCCCGGTGAACTTTTGTATTGGAAAAGTCATGCCCGTCAACTTTTGTATTGGGAAAGTCATGCCCGGTGATCTTTTGTACTGGGAAAGTCATGCCCGGTCAACTTTTGTATTGGGAAAGTCATGCCCGGTGAACTTTTGTATGGGAAAAGTCATGCCCGGTCAACTTTTGTATTGGGAAAGTCATGCCCGGTGATCTTTTGTACTGGGAAAGTCATGCCCGGTGAACTTTTGTATTGGGAAAGTCATGCCCGGTGATCTTTTGTACTGGGAAAGTCATGCCCGGTGAACTTTTGTATTGGGAAAGTCATGCCCGGTGAACTTTTGTATTGGGAAAGTCATGCCCGGTGAACTTTTGTATTGGGAAAGTCATGCCCGGTGAACTTTTGTATTGGGAAAGTCATGCCCGGTGAACTTTTGTATTGGGAAAGTCATGCCCGGTGAACTTTTGTATTGGGAAAGTCATGCCCGGTGATCTTTTGTACTGGGAAAGTCATGCCCCTTCAACTTTTGTATTGGGAAAGTCATGCCCGGTGATCTTTTGTACTGGGAAAGTCATGCCCGGTGATCTTTTGTACTGGGAAAGTCATGCCCGGTGAACTTTTGTATGGGAAAAGTCATGCCCGGTGAACTTTTGTATTGGGAAAGTCATGCCCGGTGAACTTTTGTATTGGGAATGTCATGCCCGGTGATCTTTTGTACTGGGAAAGTCATGCCCGGTGAACTTTTGTATTGGGAAAGTCATGCCCGGTGAACTTTTGTATTGGGAAAGTCATGCCCGGTGAACTTTTGTATTGGGAAAGTCATGCCCGGTCAACTTTTATATGGGAAAAGTCATGCCCGGTGATCTTTTGTACTGGGAAAGTCATGCCCGGTGAACTTTTGTATTGGGAATGTCATGCCCGGTGATCTTTTGTACTGGGAAAGTCATGCCCGGTGATCTTTTGTACTGGGAAAGTCATGCCCGGTGAACTTTTGTATTGGGAAAGTCATGCCCGGTGAACTTTTGTACTGGGAAAGTCATGCCCGGTGAACTTTTGTATTGGGAAAGTCATGCCCGGTGAACTTTTGTATGGGAAAAGTCATGCCCGGTGAACTTTTGTATTGGGAAAGTCATGCCCGGTGAACTTTTGTATTGGGAAAGTCATGCCCGGTCAACTTTTGTATTGGGAAAGTCATGCCCGGTCAACTTTTGTATTGGGAAAGTCATGCCCGGTGAACTTTTGTATTGGGAAAGTCATGCCCGGTGATCTTTTGTATTGGGAAAGTCATGCCCGGTCAACTTTTGTATTGGGAAAGTCATGCCCGGTGAACTTTTGTATTGGGAAAGTCATGCCCGGTGATCTTTTGTACTGGGAAAGTCATGCCCGGTGAACTTTTGTATTGGGAAAGTCATGCCCGGTGAACTTTTGTATTGGGAAAGTCATGCCCGGTGATCTTTTGTACTGGGAAAGTCATGCCCGGTGAACTTTTGTATTGGGAAAGTCATGCCCGGTGAACTTTTGTACTGGGAAAGTCATGCCCGATGAACTTTTGTATTGGGAAAGTCATGCCCGGTGAACTTTTGTATGGGAAAAGTCATGCCCGGTGAACTTTTGTATGGGAAAAGTCATGCCCGGTGAACTTTTGTATTGGGAAAGTCATGCCCGGTCAACTTTTGTATTGGGAAAGTCATGCCCGGTGATCTTTTGTACTGGGAAAGTCATGCCCGGTGAACTTTTGTATTGGGAAAGTCATGCCCGGTCAACTTTTGTATTGGGAAAGTCATGCCCGGTCAACTTTTGTATTGGGAAAGTCATGCCCGGTGATCTTTTGTACTGGGAAAGTCATGCCCGGTGAACTTTTATATGGGAAAAGTCATTCCCGGTGATCTTTTGTGCTGGGAAAGTCATGCCCGGTCAACTTTTGTATGGGAAAAGTCATGCCCGGTGAACTTTTGTATTGGGAAAGTCATGCCCGGTCAACTTTTGTATTAGGAAAGTCATGCCCGGTGAACTTTTGTATTGGGAAAGTCATGCCCGGTGATCTTTTGTACTGGGAAAGTCATGCCCGGTGAACTTTTGTATTGGGAAAGTCATGCCCGGTGAACTTTTGTATTGGGAAAGTCATGCCCGGTGAACTTTTGTATTGGGAAAGTCATGCCCGGTGAACTTTTGTACTGGGAAAGTCATGCCCGGTGAATTTTTGTACTGGGAAAGTCATGCCCGGTCAACTTTTGTATTGGGAAAGTCATGCCCGGTGATCTTTTGTACTGGGAAAGTCATGCCCGGTGAACTTTTGTACTGGGAAAGTCATGCCCGGTGAACTTTTGTATTGGGAAAGTCATGCCCGGTGAACTTTTGTATTGGGAAAGTCATGCCCGGTGAACTTTTGTATTGGGAAAGTCATGCCCGGTGAACTTTTGTATTGGGAAAGTCATGCCCGGTGAACTTTTGTATTGGGAAAGTCATGCCCGGTGAACTTTTGTATTGGGAAAGTCATGCCCGGTGAACTTTTGTATTGGGAAAGTCATGCCCGGTGAACTTTTGTACTGGGAAAGTCATGCCCGGTGAACTTTTGTATTGGGAAAGTCATGCCCGGTGAACTTTTGTATTGGAAAAGTCATGCCCGGTGAACTTTTGTATTGGGAAAGTCATGCCCGGTGAACTTTTGTATTGGGAAAGTCATGCCCGGTGAACTTTTGTATTGGGAAAGTCATGCCCGGTGAACTTTTGTATTGGGAAAGTCATGCCCGGTGAACTTTTGTATTGGGAAAGTCATGCCCGGTCAACTTTTGTATTGGGAAAGTCATGCCCGGTGAACTTTTGTACTGGGAAAGTCATGCCCGGTGAACTTTTGTATTGGGAAAGTCATGCCCGGTGAACTTTTGTATGGGAAAAGTCATGCCCGGTGAACTTTTGTATTGGGAAAGTCATGCCCGGTGAACTTTTGTATTGGGAAAGTCATGCCCGGTGAACTTTTGTTTTGGGAAAGTCATGCCCGGTCAACTTTTGTATTGGGAAAGTCATGCCCGGTGAACTTTTGTATTGGGAAATTCATGCCCGGTGATCTTTTGTATTGGGAAAGTCATGCCCGGTCAACTTTTGTATTGGGAAAGTCATGCCCGGTGAACTTTTGTATTGGGAAAGTCATGCCCGGTGATCTTTTGTACTGGGAAAGTCATGCCCGGTGAACTTTTGTATTGGGAAAGTCATGCCCGGTGAACTTTTGTATTGGGAAAGTCATGCCCGGTGATCTTTTGTACTGGGAAAGTCATGCCCGGTGAACTTTTGTATTGGGAAAGTCATGCCCGGTGAACTTTTGTACTGGGAAAGTCATGCCCGATGAACTTTTGTATTGGGAAAGTCATGCCCGGTGAACTTTTGTATGGGAAAAGTCATGCCCGGTGAACTTTTGTATGGGAAAAGTCATGCCCGGTGAACTTTTGTATTGGGAAAGTCATGCCCGGTCAACTTTTGTATTGGGAAAGTCATGCCCGGTGATCTTTTGTACTGGGAAAGTCATGCCCGGTGAACTTTTGTATTGGGAAAGTCATGCCCGGTCAACTTTTGTATTGGGAAAGTCATGCCCGGGCAACTTTTGTATTGGGAAAGTCATGCCCGGTGATCTTTTGTACTGGGAAAGTCATGCCCGGTGAACTTTTATATGGGAAAAGTCATGCCCGGTGATCTTTTGTGCTGGGAAAGTCATGCCCGGTCAACGTTTGTATGGGAAAATTCATGCCCGGTGAACTTTTGTATTGGGAAAGTCATGCCCGGTCAACTTTTGTATTAGGAAAGTCATGCCCGGTGAACTTTTGTATTGGGAAAGTCATGCCCGGTGATCTTTTGTACTGGGAAAGTCATGCCCGGTGAACTTTTGTATTGGGAAAGTCATGCCCGGTGAACTTTTGTATTGGGAAAGTCATGCCCGGTGAACTTTTGTATTGGGAAAGTCATGCCCGGTGAACTTTTGTACTGGGAAAGTCATGCCCGGTGAACTTTTGTACTGGGAAAGTCATGCCCGGTCAACTTTTGTATTGGGAAAGTCATGCCCGGTGATCTTTTGTACTGGGAAAGTCATGCCCGGTGAACTTTTGTACTGGGAAAGTCATGCCCGGTGAACTTTTGTATTGGGAAAGTCATGCCCGGTGAACTTTTGTATTGGGAAAGTCATGCCCGGTGAACTTTTGTATTGGGAAAGTCATGCCCGGTGAACTTTTGTACTGGGAAAGTCATGCCCGGTGAACTTTTGTACTGGGAAAGTCATGCCCGGTCAACTTTTGTATTGGGAAAGTCATGCCCGGTGATCTTTTGTACTGGGAAAGTCATGCCCGGTGAACTTTTGTACTGGGAAAGTCATGCCCGGTGAACTTTTGTATTGGGAAAGTCATGCCCGGTGAACTTTTGTATTGGGAAAGTCATGCCCGGTGAACTTTTGTATTGGGAAAGTCATGCCCGGTGAACTTTTGTATTGGGAAAGTCATGCCCGGTGAACTTTTGTATTGGGAAAGTCATGCCCGGTGAACTTTTGTATTGGGAAAGTCATGCCCGGTGAACTTTTGTATTGGGAAAGTCATGCCCGGTGAACTTTTGTATTGGGAAAGTCATGCCCGGTGAACTTTTGTATTGGGAAAGTCATGCCCGGTGAACTTTTGTACTGGGAAAGTCATGCCCGGTGAACTTTTGTATTGGGAAAGTCATGCCCGGTGAACTTTTGTATTGGAAAAGTCATGCCCGGTGAACTTTTGTATTGGGAAAGTCATGCCCGGTGAACTTTTGTATTGGGAAAGTCATGCCCGGTGAACTTTTGTATTGGGAAAGTCATGCCCGGTGAACTTTTGTATTGGGAAAGTCATGCCCGGTGAACTTTTGTATTGGGAAAGTCATGCCCGGTCAACTTTTGTATTGGGAAAGTCATGCCCGGTGAACTTTTGTACTGGGAAAGTCATGCCCGGTGAACTTTTGTATTGGGAAAGTCATGCCCGGTGAACTTTTGTATGGGAAAAGTCATGCCCGGTGAACTTTTGTATGGGAAAAGTCATGCCCGGTGAACTTTTGTATTGGGAAAGTCATGCCCGGTCAACTTTTGTATTGGGAAAGTCATGCCCGGTGATCTTTTGTACTGGGAAAGTCATGCCCGGTGAACTTTTGTATTGGGAAAGTCATGCCCGGTCAACTTTTGTATTGGGAAAGTCATGCCCGGTCAACTTTTGTATTGGGAAAGTCATGCCCGGTGATCTTTTGTACTGGGAAAGTCATGCCCGGTGAACTTTTGTATGGGAAAAGTCATGCCCGGTGATCTTTTGTACTGGGAAAGTTATGCCCGGTCAACTTTTGTATGGGAAAAGTCATGCCCGGTGAACTTTTGTATTGGGAAAGTCATGCCCGGTCAACTTTTGTATTAGGAAAGTCATGCCCGGTGAACTTTTGTACTGGGAAAGTCATGCCCGGTGAACTTTTGTATTGGGAAAGTCATGCCCGGTCAACTTTTGTATTGGGAAAGTCATGCTCGGTGATCTTTTGTACTGGGAAAGTCATGCCCGGTGAACTTTTGTATGGGAAAAGTCATGCCCGGTGAACTTTTGTATTGGGAAAGTCATGCCCGGTGATCTTTTGTACTGGGAAAGTCATGCCCGGTGAACTTTTGTATTGGGAAAGTCATGCCCGGTCAACTTTTGTATTGGGAAAGTCATGCCCGGTGAACTTTTGTATTGGGAAAGTCATGCCCGGTGATCTTTTGTACTGGGAAAGTCATGCCCGGTGAACTTTTGTATTGGGAATGTCATGCCCGGTGAACTTTTGTATTGGGAAAGTCATGTCCGGTGAACTTTTGTACTGGGAAAGTCATGCCCGGTGAACTTTTGTATTGGGAAAGTTATGCCCGGTGAACTTTTGTATTGGGAAAGTCATGCCCGGTCAACTTTTGTATGGGAAAAGTCATGCCCGGTGAACTTTTGTATTGGGAAAGTCATGCCCGGTCAACTTTTGTATTAGGAAAGTCATGCCCGGTGAACTTTTGTATGGGAAAAGTCATGCCCGGTGATCTTTTGTACTGGGAAAGTCATGCCCGGTGAACTTTTGTATTGGGAAAGTCATGCCCGGTGAACTTTTGTATTGGGAAAGTCATGCCCGGTGAACTTTTGTATTGGGAAAGTCATGCCCGGTGAACTTTTGTACTGGGAAAAGTCATGCCCGGTGAACTTTTGTATTGGGAAAGTCATGCCCGGTGAACTTTTGTACTGGGGAAGTCATGCCCGGTGAACTTTTGTATTGGGAAAGTCATGCCCGGTGATCTTTTGTACTGGGAAAGTCATGCCCGGTGAACTTTTGTATTGGGAAAGTCATGCCCGGTGATCTTTTGTACTGGGAAAGTCATGCCCGGTGAACTTTTGTATTGGGAAAGTCATGCCCGGTGAACTTTTGTATTGGGAAAGTCATGCCCGGTGATCTTTTGTACTGGGAAAGTCATGCCCGGTCAACTTTTGTATTGGGAAAGTCATGCCCGGTGATCTTTTGTATTGGGAAAGTCATGCCCGGTGAACTTTTGTATTGGGAAAGTCATGCCCGGTGAACTTTTGTATTGGGAAAGTCATACACGGTGAACTTTTGTATTGGGAAAGTCATGCCCGGTGAACTTTTGTATTGGGAAAGTCATGCCCGGTGAACTTTTGTACTGGGAAAGTCATGCCCGGTGAACTTTTGTATTGGGAAAGTCATGCCCGGTGAACTTTTGTATTGGGAAAGTCATGCCCGGTCAACTTTTGTATTGGGAAAGTCATGCCCGGTGATCTTTTGTACTGGGAAAGCCATGCCCGGTGAACTTTTGTATTGGGAAAGTCATGCCCGGTGAACTTTTGTATTGGGAAAGTCATGCCCGGTGATCTTTTGTACTGGGAAAGTCATGCCCGGTGAACTTTTGTATGGGAAAAGTCATGCCCGGTGAACTTTTGTATGGGAAAAGTCATGCCCGGTGAACTTTTGTATTGGGAAAGTCATGCCCGGTGAACTTTTGTATGGGAAAAGTCATGCCCGGTGATCTTTTGTACTTGGAAAGTCATGCCCGGTGACCTTTTGTACTGGGAAAGTCATGCCCGGTGAACTTTTGTACTGGGAAAGTCATGCCCGGTGAACTTTTGTATTGGGAAAGTCATGCCCGGTGATCTTTTGTATTGGGAAAGTCATACCCGGTGATCTTTTGTACTGGGAAAGTCATACCCGGTCAACTTTTGTATTGGGAAAGTCATGCCCGGTGATCTTTTGTATTGGGAAAGTCATGCCCGGTGATCTTTTGTACTGGGAAAGTCATGCCCGGTGAACTTTTGTATTGGGAAAGTCATGCCCGGTGAACTTTTGTATTGGGAAAGTCATGTCCGGTGAACTTTTGTACTGGGAAAGTCATGCCCGGTGAACTTTTGTATTGGGAAAGTTATGCCCGGTGAACTTTTGTATTGGGAAAGTCATGCCCGGTCAACTTTTGTATGGGAAAAGTCATGCCCGGTGAACTTTTGTATTGGGAAAGTCATGCCCGGTCAACTTTTGTATTAGGAAAGTCATGCCCGGTGAACTTTTGTATGGGAAAAGTCATGCCCGGTGATCTTTTGTACTGGGAAAGTCATGCCCGGTGAACTTTTGTATTGGGAAAGTCATGCCCGGTGAACTTTTGTATTGGGAAAGTCATGCCCGGTGAACTTTTGTATTGGGAAAGTCATGCCCGGTGAACTTTTGTACTGGGAAAAGTCATGCCCGGTGAACTTTTGTATTGGGAAAGTCATGCCCGGTGAACTTTTGTACTGGGAAAGTCATGCCCGGTGAACTTTTGTATTGGGAAAGTCATGCCCGGTGATCTTTTGTACTGGGAAAGTCATGCCCGGTGAACTTTTGTATTGGGAAAGTCATGCCCGGTGATCTTTTGTACTGGGAAAGTCATGCCCGGTGAACTTTTGTATTGGGAAAGTCATGCCCGGTGAACTTTTGTATTGGGAAAGTCATGCCCGGTGATCTTTTGTACTGGGAAAGTCATGCCCGGTCAACTTTTGTATTGGGAAAGTCATGCCCGGTGATCTTTTGTATTGGGAAAGTCATGCCCGGTGAACTTTTGTATTGGGAAAGTCATGCCCGGTGAACTTTTGTATTGGGAAAGTCATACACGGTGAACTTTTGTATTGGGAAAGTCATGCCCGGTGAACTTTTGTATTGGGAAAGTCATGCTCGGTGAACTTTTGTACTGGGAAAGTCATGCCCGGTGAACTTTTGTATTGGGAAAGTCATGCCCGGTGAACTTTTGTATTGGGAAAGTCATGCCCGGTCAACTTTTGTATTGGGAAAGTCATGCCCGGTGATCTTTTGTACTGGGAAAGCCATGCCCGGTGAACTTTTGTATTGGGAAAGTCATGCCCGGTGAACTTTTGTATTGGGAAAGTCATGCCCGGTGATCTTTTGTACTGGGAAAGTCATGCCCGGTGAACTTTTGTATGGGAAAAGTCATGCCCGGTGAACTTTTGTATGGGAAAAGTCATGCCCGGTGAACTTTTGTATTGGGAAAGTCATGCCCGGTGAACTTTTGTATGGGAAAAGTCATGCCCGGTGATCTTTTGTACTGGGAAAGTCATGCCCGGTGATCTTTTGTACTGGGAAAGTCATGCCCGGTGATCTTTTGTACTGGGAAAGTCATGCCCGGTCAACTTTTGTATTGGGAAAGTCATGCCCGGTGATCTTTTGTATTGGGAAAGTCATACCCGGTGATCTTTTGTACTGGGAAAGTCATACCCGGTCAACTTTTGTATTGGGAAAGTCATGCCCGGTGATCTTTTGTATTGGGAAAGTCATGCCCGGTGAACTTTTGTATTGGGAAAGTCATGCCCGGTGAACTTTTGTATTGGGAAAGTCATGCCCGGTGAACTTTTGTATTGGGAAAGTCATGCCCGGTGAACTTTTGTATTGGGAAAGTCATGCCCGGTGAACTTTTGTATTGGGAAAGTCATGCCCGGTGAACTTTTGTATTGGGAAAGTCATGCCCGGTGAACTTTTGTATTGGGAAAGTCATGCCCGGTGAACTTTTGTATTAGGAAAGTCATGCCCGGTGAACTTTTGTACTGGGAAAGTCATGCCCGGTGAACTTTTGTATTGGAAAAGTCATGCCCGGTGAACTTTTGTATTGGGAAAGGCATGCCCGGTGAACTTTTGTATTGGGAAAGTCATGCCCGGTGAACTTTTGTACTGGGAAAGTCATGCCCGGTCAACTTTTGTATTGGGAAAGTCATGCCCGGTGATCTTTTGTACTGGGAAAGTCATGCCCGGTGAACTTTTGTACTGGGAAAGTCATGCCCGGTGATCTTTTGTATTGGGAAAGTCATGCCCGGTGAACTTTTGTATTGGGAAAGTCATGCCCGATGAACTTTTGTATTGGGAAAGTCATGCCCGGTGATCTTTTGTACTGGGAAAGTCATGCCCGTCAACTTTTGTATGGGAAAAGTCATGCCCGGTGAACTTTTGTATTGGAAAAGTCATGCCCGGTGAACTTTTGTATTGGGAAAGTCATGCCCGGTGAACTTTTGTATTGGGAAAGTCATGCCCGGTGAACTTTTGTATTGGGAAAGTCATGCCCGGTGAACTTTTGTATTGGGAAAGTCATGCCCGGTGAACTTTTGTATTGGGAAAGTCATGCCCGGTCAACTTTTGTATTGGGAAAGTCATGCCCGGTGAACTTTTGTATTGGGAAAGTCATGCCCGGTCAACTTTTGTATTGGGAAAGTCATGCCCGGTGATCTTTTGTACTGGGAAAGTCATGCCCGGTGAACTTTTGTATTGGGAAAGTCATGCCCGGTCAACTTTTGTATTGGGAAAGTCATGCCCGGTGAACTTTTGTATGGGAAAAGTCATGCCCGGTGATCTTTTGTACTGGGAAAGTTATGCCCGGTCAACTTTTGTATGGGAAAAGTCATGCCCGGTGAACTTTTGTATTGGGAAAGTCATGCCCGGTCAACTTTTGTATTAGGAAAGTCATGCCCGGTGAACTTTTGTATGGGAAAAGTCATGCCCGGTGAACTTTTGTATGGGAAAAGTCATGCCCGGTGAACTTTTGTATTGGGAAAGTCATGCCCGGTCAACTTTTGTATTGGGAAAGTCATGCCCGGTGATCTTTTGTACTGGGAAAGTCATGCCCGGTGAACTTTTGTATTGGGAAAGTCATGCCCGGTCAACTTTTGTATTGGGAAAGTCATGCCCGGTCAACTTTTGTATTGGGAAAGTCATGCCCGGTGATCTTTTGTACTGGGAAAGTCATGCCCGGTGAACTTTTGTATGGGAAAAGTTATGCCCGGTGATCTTTTGTACTGGGAAAGTTATGCCCGGTCAACTTTTGTATGGGAAAAGTCATGCCCGGTGAACTTTTGTATTGGGAAAGTCATGCCCGGTCAACTTTTGTATTAGGAAAGTCATGCCCGGTGAACTTTTGTACTGGGAAAGTCATGCCCGGTGAACTTTTGTATTGGGAAAGTCATGCCCGGTCAACTTTTGTATTGGGAAAGTCATGCTCGGTGATCTTTTGTACTGGGAAAGTCATGCCCGGTGAACTTTTGTATGGGAAAAGTCATGCCCGGTGAACTTTTGTATTGGGAAAGTCATGCCCGGTGACCTTTTGTACTGGGAAAGTCATGCCCGGTGAACTTTTGTATTGGGAAAGTCATGCCCGGTCAACTTTTGTATTGGGAAAGTCATGACCGGTGAACTTTTGTATTGGGAAAGTCATGCCCGGTGATCTTTTGTACTGGGAAAGTCATGCCCGGTGAACTTTTGTATTGGGAAAGTCATGCCCGGTGAACTTTTGTATTGGGAAAGTCATGTCCGGTGAACTTTTGTACTGGGAAAGTCATGCCCGGTGAACTTTTGTATTGGGAAAGTTATGCCCGGTGAACTTTTGTATTGGGAAAGTCATGCCCGGTCAACTTTTGTATGGGAAAAGTCATGCCCGGTGAACTTTTGTATTGGGAAAGTCATGCCCGGTCAACTTTTGTATTAGGAAAGTCATGCCCGGTGAACTTTTGTATGGGAAAAGTCATGCCCGGTGATCTTTTGTACTGGGAAAGTCATGCCCGGTGAACTTTTGTATTGGGAAAGTCATGCCCGGTGAACTTTTGTATTGGGAAAGTCATGCCCGGTGAACTTTTGTGTTGGGAAAGTCATGCCCGGTGAACTTTTGTACTGGAAAAGTCATGCCCGGTGAACTTTTGTATTGGGAAAGTCATGCCCGGTGAACTTTTGTATTGGGAAAGTCATGCCCGGTGATCTTTTGTACTGGGAAAGTCATGCCCGGTGAACTTTTGTATGGGAAAAGTCATGCCCGGTGATCTTTTGTACTGGGAAAGTCATGCCCGGTAAACTTTTGTATGGGAAAAGTCATGCCCGGTGAACTTTTATATTGGGAAAGTCATGCCCGGTGAACTTTTGTACTGGGAAAGTCATGCCCGGTGAACTTTTGTATTGGGAAAGTCATGCCCGGTGATCTTTTGTACTGGGAAAGTCATGCCCGGTGAACTTTTGTATTGGGAAAGTCATGCCCGGTGATCTTTTGTACTGGGAAAGTCATGCCCGGTGAACTTTTGTATTGGGAAAGTCATGCCCGGTGAACTTTTGTATTGGGAAAGTCATGCCCGGTGATCTTTTGTACTGGGAAAGTCATGCCCGGTCAACTTTTGTATTGGGAAAGTCATGCCCGGTGATCTTTTGTATTGGGAAAGTCATGCCCGGTGAACTTTTGTATTGGGAAAGTCATGCCCGGTGAACTTTTGTATTGGGAAAGTCATACCCGGTGAACTTTTGTATTGGGAAAGTCATGCCCGGTGAACTTTTGTATTGGGAAAGTCATGCCCGGTGAACTTTTGTACTGGGAAAGTCATGCCCGGTGAACTTTTGTATTGGGAAAGTCATGCCCGGTGAACTTTTGTATTGGGAAAGTCATGCCCGGTCAACTTTTGTATTGGGAAAGTCATGGCCGGTGATCTTTTGTACTGGGAAAGCCATGCCCGGTGAACTTTTGTATTGGGAAAGTCATGCCCGGTGAACTTTTGTATTGGGAAAGTCATGCCCGGTGATCTTTTGTACTGGGAAAGTCATGCCCGGTGAACTTTTGTATGGGAAAAGTCATGCCCGGTGAACTTTTGTATGGGAAAAGTCATGCCCGTTGAACTTTTGTATTGGGAAAGTCATGCCCGGTGAACTTTTGTATGGGAAAAGTCATGCCCGGTGATCTTTTGTACTGGGAAAGTCATGCCCGGTGATCTTTTGTACTGGGAAAGTCATGCCCGGTGAACTTTTGTACTGGGAAAGTCATGCCCGGTGATCTTTTGTATTGGGAAAGTCATGCCCGGTGAACTTTTGTATTGGGAAAGTCATGCCCGGTGAACTTTTGTATTGGGAAAGTCATGCCCGGTGAACTTTTGTATTGGGAAAGTCATGCCCGGTGAACTTTTGTATTGGGAAAGTCATGCCCGGTGAACTTTTGTATTGGGAAAGTCATGCCCGGTGAACTTTTGTATTGGGAAAGTCATGCCCGGTGAACTTTTGTATTGGGAAAGTCATGCCCGGTGAACTTTTGTATTAGGAAAGTCATGCCCGGTGAACTTTTGTACTGGGAAAGTCATGCCCGGTGAACTTTTGTATTGGAAAAGTCATGCCCGGTGAACTTTTGTATTGGGAAAGGCATGCCCGGTGAACTTTTGTATTGGGAAAGTCATGCCCGGTGAACTTTTGTACTGGGAAAGTCATGCCCGGTCAACTTTTGTATTGGGAAAGTCATGCCCGGTGATCTTTTGTACTGGGAAAGTCATGCCCGGTGAACTTTTGTACTGGGAAAGTCATGCCCGGTGATCTTTTGTATTGGGAAAGTCATGCCCGGTGAACTTTTGTATTGGGAAAGTCATGCCCGGTGAACTTTTGTATTGGGAAAGTCATGCCCGGTGAACTTTTGTATTGGGAAAGTCATGCCCGGTGAACTTTTGTATTGGGAAAGTCATGCCCGGTGAACTTTTGTATTGGGAAAGTCATGCCCGGTGAACTTTTGTATTGGGAAAGTCATGCCCGGTGAACTTTTGTATTGGGAAAGTCATGCCCGGTGAACTTTTGTACTGGGAAAGTCATGCCCGGTGAACTTTTGTATTGGGAAAGTCATGCCCGGTGAACTTTTGTATTGGGAAAGTCATGTCCGGTGAACTTTTGTATTGGGAAAGTCATGCCCGGTGAACTTTTGTATTGGGAAAGTCATGCCCGGTCAACTTTTGTATTGGGAAAGTCATGCCCGGTGAACTTTTGTATTGGGAAAGTCATGCCCGGTCAACTTTTGTATTGGGAAAGTCATGCCCGGTGAACTTTTGTACTGGGAAAGTCATGCCCGGTGAACTTTTGTATTGGGAAAGTCATGCCCGGTGAACTTTTGTATGGGAAAAGTCATGCCCGGTGAACTTTTGTATGGGAAAAGTCATGCCCGGTGAACTTTTGTATTGGGAAAGTCATGCCCGGTCAACTTTTGTATTGGGAAAGTCATGCCCGGTGATCTTTTGTACTGGGAAAGTCATGCCCGGTGAACTTTTGTATTGGGAAAGTCATGCCCGGTCAACTTTTGTATTGGGAAAGTCATGCCCGGTCAACTTTTGTATTGGGAAAGTCATGCCCGGTGATCTTTTGTACTGGGAAAGTCATGCCCGGTGAACTTTTGTATGGGAAAAGTCATGCCCGGTGATCTTTTGTACTGGGAAAGTTATGCCCGGTCAACTTTTGTATGGGAAAAGTCATGCCCGGTGAACTTTTGTATTGGGAAAGTCATGCCCGGTCAACTTTTGTATTAGGAAAGTCATGCCCGGTGAACTTTTGTACTGGGAAAGTCATGCCCGGTGAACTTTTGTATTGGGAAAGTCATGCCCGGTCAACTTTTGTATTGGGAAAGTCATGCTCGGTGATCTTTTGTACTGGGAAAGTCATGCCCGGTGAACTTTTGTATGGGAAAGTCATGCTCGGTGATCTTTTGTACTGGGAAAGTCATGCCCGGTGAACTTTTGTATTGGGAAAGTCATGCCCGGTCAACTTTTGTATTGGGAAAGTCATGCCCGGTGAACTTTTGTATTGGGAAAGTCATGCCCGGTGATCTTTTGTACTGGGAAAGTCATGCCCGGTGAACTTTTGTATTGGGAAAGTCATGCCCGGTGAACTTTTGTATTGGGAAAGTTATGCCCGGTGAACTTTTGTATTGGGAAAGTCATGCCCGGTCAACTTTTGTATGGGAAAAGTCATGCCCGGTGAACTTTTGTATTGGGAAAGTCATGCCCGGTCAACTTTTGTATGGGAAAAGTCATGCCCGGTGAACTTTTGTATTGGGAAAGTCATGCCCGGTCAACTTTTGTATTAGGAAAGTCATGCCCGGTGAACTTTTGTATGGGAAAAGTCATGCCCGGTGATCTTTTGTACTGGGAAAGTCATGCCCGGTGAACTTTTGTATTGGGAAAGTCATGCCCGGTGAACTTTTGTATTGGGAAAGTCATGCCCGGTGAACTTTTGTATTGGGAAAGTCATGCCCGGTGAACTTTTGTACTGGGAAAGTCATGCCCGGTGAACTTTTGTATTGGGAAAGTCATGCCCGGTGATCTTTTGTACTGGGAAAGTCATGCCCGGTGAACTTTTGTATTGGGAAAGTCATGCCCGGTGATCTTTTGTACTGGGAAAGCCATGCCCGGTCAACTTTTGTATTGGGAAAGTCATGCCCGGTGAACTTTTGTATTGGGAAAGTCATGCCCCGTGAACTTTTGTATTGGGAAAGTCATGCCCGGTGATCTTTTGTACTGGGAAAGTCATGCCCGGTGAACTTTTGTATGGGAAAAGTCATGCCCGGTGAACTTTTGTATTGGGAAAGTCATGCCCGGTGAACTTTTGTATTGGGAAAGTCATGCCCGGTGAACTTTTGTGCTGGGAAAGTTATGCCCGGTGAACTTTTGTATTGGGAAAGTCATGCCCGGTCAACTTTTGTATGGGAAAAGTCATGCCCGGTGAACTTTTGTATTGGGAAAGTCATGCCCGGTCAACTTTTGTATGGGAAAAGTCATGCCCGGTGAACTTTTGTATTGGGAAAGTCATGCCCGGTCAACTTTTGTATTAGGAAAGTCATGCCCGGTGAACTTTTGTATGGGAAAAGTCATGCCCGGTGATCTTTTGTACTGGGAAAGTCATGCCCGGTGAACTTTTGTATTGGGAAAGTCATGCCCGGTGAACTTTTGTATTGGGAAAGTCATGCCCGGTGAACTTTTGTATTGGGAAAGTCATGCCCGGTGAACTTTTGTACTGGGAAAGTCATGCCCGGTGAACTTTTGTATTGGGAAAGTCATGCCCGGTGAACTTTTGTATTGGGAAAGCCATGCCCGGTGATCTTTTGTACTGGGAAAGTCATGCCCGGTGAACTTTTGTACTGGGAAAGTCATGCCCGGTGAACTTTTGTATTGGGAAAGTCATGCCCGGTGATCTTTTGTACTGGGAAAGTCATGCCCGGTGAACTTTTGTATTGGGAAAGTCATGCCCGGTGATCTTTTGTACTGGGAAAGTCATGCCCGGTGAACTTTTGTATTGGGAAAGTCATGCCCGGTGATCTTTTGTACTGGGAAAGTCATGCCCGGTGATCTTTTGTACTGGGAAAGTCATGCCCGGTGAACTTATGTATTGGGAAAGTCATGCCCGGTGATCTTTTGTACTGGGAAAGTCATGCCCGGTGAACTTTTGTATTGGGAAAGTCATGCCCGGTGAACTTTTGTATGGGAAAAGTCATGCCCGGTGATCTTTTGTACTGGGAAAGTCATGCCCGGTGAACTTTTGTATTGGGAAAGTCATGCCCGGTGATCTTTTGTACTGGGAAAGTCATGCCCGGTGAACTTTTGTATTGGGAAAGTCATGCCCGGTCAACTTTTGTATTGGGAAAGTCATGCCCGGTGATCTTTTGTACTGGGAAAGTCATGCCCGGTGAACTTTTGTATTGGGAAAGTCATGCCCGGTCAACTTTTGTATTGGGAAAGTCATGCCCGGTGATCTTTTGTACTGGGAAAGTCATGCCCGGTGAACTTTTGTATTGGGAAAGTCATGCCCGGTCAACTTTTGTATTGGGAAAGTCATGCCCGGTGATCTTTTGTACTGGGAAAGTCATGCCCGGTGAACTTTTGTATTGGGAAAGTCATGCCCGGTCAACTTTTGTATTGGGAAAGTCATGCCCGGTGATCTTTTGTACTGGGAAAGTCATGCCCGGTGAACTTTTGTATGGGAAAAGTCATGCCCGGTGATCTTTTGTACTGGGAAAGTTATGCCCGGTCAACTTTTGTATGGGAAAAGTCATGCCCGGTGAACTTTTGTATTGGGAAAGTCATGCCCGGTCAACTTTTGTATTAGGAAAGTCATGCCCGGTGAACTTTTGTACTGGGAAAGTCATGCCCGGTGAACTTTTGTATTGGGAAAGTCATGCTCGGTCAACTTTTGTATTGGGAAAGTCATGCTCGGTGATCTTTTGTACTGGGAAAGTCATGCCCGGTGAACTTTTGTATGGGAAAGTCATGCTCGGTCAACTTTTGTATTGGGAAAGTCATGCCCGGTGAACTTTTGTATGGGGAAAGTCATGCCCGGTGATCTTTTGTACTGGGAAAGTCATGCCCGGTGAACTTTTGTATTGGGAAAGTCATGCCCGGTCAACTTTTGTATTGGGAAAGTCATGCCCGGTCAACTTTTGTATTAGGAAAGTCATGCCCGGTGAACTTTTGTATTGGGAAAGTCATGCCCGGTGATCTTTTGTACTGGGAAAGTCATGCTCGGTGAACTTTTGTATTGGGAAAGTCATGCCCGGTCAACTTTTGTATTGGGAAAGTCATGCCCGGTGAACTTTTGTATTGGGAAAGTCATGCCCGGTGAACTTTTGTATGGGGAAAGTCATGCCCGGTCAACTTTTGTATTGGGAAAGTCATGCCCGGTGAACTTTTGTATTGGGAAAGTCATGCCCGGTGATCTTTTGTACTGGGAAAGTCATGCTCGGTGATCTTTTGTACTGGGAAAGTCATGCCCGGTGAACTTTTGTATTGGGAAAGTCATGCCCGGTCAACTTTTGTATTGGGAAAGTCATGCCCGGTGAACTTTTGTATGGGGAAAGTCATGCCCGGTGATCTTTTGTACTGGGAAAGTCATGCCCGGTGAACTTTTGTATTGGGAAAGTCATGCCCGGTGAACTTTTGTATTGGGAAAGTTATGCCCGGTGAACTTTTGTATTGGGAAAGTCATGCCCGGTCAACTTTTGTATGGGAAAAGTCATGCCCGGTGAACTTTTGTATTGGGAAAGTCATGCCCGGTCAACTTTTGTATGGGAAAAGTCATGCCCGGTGAACTTTTGTATTGGGAAAGTCATGCCCGGTCAACTTTTGTATTAGGAAAGTCATGCCCGGTGAACTTTTGTATGGGAAAAGTCATGCCCGGTGATCTTTTGTACTGGGAAAGTCATGCCCGGTGAACTTTTGTATTGGAAAAGTCATGCCCGGTGAACTTTTGTATTGGGAAAGTCATGCCCGGTGAACTTTTGTATTGGGAAAGTCATGCCCGGTGAACTTTTGTACTGGGAAAGTCATGCCCGGTGAACTTTTGTATTGGGAAAGTCATGCCCGGTGAACTTTTGTATTGGGAAAGTCATGCCCGGTGATCTTTTGTACTGGGAAAATCATGCCCGGTCAACTTTTGTATGGGAAAAGTCATGCCCGGTGATCTTTTGTACTGGGAAAGTCATGCCCGGTCAACTTTTGTATGGGAAAAGTCATGCCCGGTGAACTTTTGTATTGGGAAAGTCATGCCCGGTGAACTTTTGTATTGGGAAAGTCATGCCCGGTGAACTTTTGTACTGGGAAAGTCATGCCCGGTGAACTTTTGTATTGGGAAAGTCATGCCCGGTGATCTTTTGTACTGGGAAAGTCATGCCCGGTGAACTTTTGTATTGGGAAAGTCATGCCCGGTGATCTTTTGTACTGGGAAAGTCATGCCCGGTGAACTTTTGTATTGGGAAAGTCATGCCCGGTGATCTTTTGTACTGGGAAAGTCATGCCCGGTCAACTTTTGTATTGGGAAAGTCATGCCCGGTGAACTTTTGTATTGGGAAAGTCATGCCCGGTGATCTTTTGTACTGGGAAAGTCATGCCCGGTGAACTTTTGTATGGGAAAAGTCATGCCCGGTGAACTTTTGTATGGGAAAAGTCATGCCCGGTGAACTTTTGTATTGGGAAAGTCATGCCCGGTGAACTTTTGTATTGGGAAAGTCATGCCCGGTGAACTTTTGTGCTGGGAAAGTTATGCCCGGTGGACTTTTGTATTGGGAAAGTCATGCCCGGTCAACTTTTGTATGGGAAAAGTCATGCCCGGTGAACTTTTGTATTGGGAAAGTCATGCCCGGTCAACTTTTGTATGGGAAAAGTCATGCCCGGTGAACTTTTGTATTGGGAAAGTCATGCCCGGTCAACTTTTGTATTAGGAAAGTCATGCCCGGTGAACTTTTGTATGGGAAAAGTCATGCCCGGTGATCTTTTGTACTGGGAAAGTCATGCCCGGTGAACTTTTGTATTGGGAAAGTCATGCCCGGTGAACTTTTGTATTGGGAAAGTCATGCCCGGTGAACTTTTGTATTGGGAAAGTCATGCCCGGTGAACTTTTGTACTGGGAAAGTCATGCCCGGTGAACTTTTGTATTGGGAAAGTCATGCCCGGTGAACTTTTGTATTGGGAAAGTCATGCCCGGTGATCTTTTGTACTGGGAGAGTCATGCCCGGTGAACTTTTGTACTGGGAAAGTCATGCCCGGTGAACTTTTGTATTGGGAAAGTCATGCCCGGTGATCTTTTGTACTGGGAAAGTCATGCCCGGTGAACTTTTGTATTGGGAAAGTCATGCCCGGTGATCTTTTGTACTGGGAAAGTCATGCCCGGTGAACTTTTGTATTGGGAAAGTCATGCCCGGTGATCTTTTGTACTGGGAAAGTCATGCCCGGTGATCTTTTGTACTGGGAAAGTCATGCCCGGTGAACTTTTGTATTGGGAAAGTCATGCCCGGTGATCTTTTGTACTGGGAAAGTCATGCCCGGTGAACTTTTGTATTGGGAAAGTCATGCCCGGTGATCTTTTGTACTGGGAAAGTCATGCCCGGTCAACTTTTGTATTGGGAAAGTCATGCCCGGTGAACTTTTGTATTGGGAAAGTCATGCCCGGTGAACTTTTGTATTGGGAAAGTCATGCCCGGTGATCTTTTGTACTGGGAAAGTCATGACCGGTGAACTTTTGTATGGGAAAAGTCATGCCCGGTGAACTTTTGTATTGGGAAAGTCATGCCCGGTGAACTTTTGTATTGGGAAAGTCATGCCCGGTGAACTTTTGTATTGGGAAAGTCATGCCCGGTCAACTTTTGTATTGGGAAAGTCATGCCCGGTGAACTTTTGTATTGGGAAAGTCATGCCCGGTGATCTTTTGTATTGGGAAAGTCATGCCCGGTCAACTTTTGTATTGGGAAAGTCATGCCCGGTGAACTTTTGTATTGGGAAAGTCATGCCCGGTGATCTTTTGTACTGGGAAAGTCATGCCCGGTGAACTTTTGTATTGGGAAAGTCATGCCCGGTGAACTTTTGTATTGGGAAAGTCATGCCCGGTGATCTTTTGTACTGGGAAAGTCATGCCCGGTGAACTTTTGTATTGGGAAAGTCATGCCCGGTGAAATTTTGTACTGGGAAAGTCATGCCCGGTGAACTTTTGTATTGGGAAAGTCATGCCCGGTGAACTTTTGTATGGGAAAAGTCATGCCCGGTGAACTTTTGTATGGGAAAAGTCATGCCCGGTGAACTTTTGTATTGGGAAAGTCATGCCCGGTCAACTTTTGTATTGGGAAAGTCATGCCCGGTGATCTTTTGTACTGGGAAAGTCATGCCCGGTGAACTTTTGTATTGGGAAAGTCATGCCCGGTCAACTTTTGTATTGGGAAAGTCATGCCCGGTCAACTTTTGTATTGGGAAAGTCATGTCCGGTGATCTTTTGTACTGGGAAAGTCATGCCCGGTGAACTTTTATATGGGAAAAGTCATGCCCGGTGATCTTTTGTGCTGGGAAAGTCATGCCCGGTCAACTTTTGTATGGGAAAAGTCATGCCCGGTGAACTTTTGTATTGGGAAAGTCATGCCCGGTCAACTTTTGTATTAGGAAAGTCATGCCCGGTGAACTTTTGTACTGGGATAGTCATGCCCGGTGAACTTTTGTATTGGGAAAGTCATGCCCGGTGAACTTTTGTATTGGGAAAGTCATGCCCGGTGAACTTTTGTATTGGAAAAGTCATGCCCGGTGAACTTTTGTATTGGGAAAGTCATGCCCGGTCAACTTTTGTATTGGGAAAGTCATGCCCGGTGAACTTTTGTATTGGGAAAGTCATGCCCGGTGAACTTTTGTACTGGGAAAGTCATGCCCGGTGAACTTTTGTATTGGGAAAGTCATGCCCGGTGAACTTTTGTATTGGGAAAGTCATGCCCGGTGAACTTTTGTATTGGGAAAGTCATGCCCGGTCAACCTTTGTATTGGGAAAGTCATGCCCGGTGAACTTTTGTACTGGGAAAGTCATTCCCGGTGATCTTTTGTATTGGGAAAGTCATGCCCGGTGAACTTTTGTATTGGGAAAGTCATGCCCGGTGAACTTTTGTACTGGGAAAGTCATGCCCGGTCAACTTTTGTATGGGAAAAGTCATGCCCGGTGAACTTTTGTATTGGGAAAGTCATGCCCGGTCAACTTTTGTATTAGGAAAGTCATGCCCGGTGAACTTTTGTACTGGGAAAGTCATGCCCGGTGAACTTTTGTATTGGGAAAGTCATGCCCGGTCAACTTTTGTATTGGGAAAGTCATGCCCGGTGATCTTTTGTACTGGGAAAGTCATGCCCGGTCAACTTTTGTATTGGGAAAGTCATGCCCGGTCAACTTTTGTATTGGGAAAGTCATGCCCGGTGAACTTTTGTATTGGGAAAGTCATGCCCGGTGAACTTTTGTATTGGGAAAGTCATGCCCGGTGAACTTTTGTATTGGGAAAGTCATGCCCGGTAAACTTTTGTATTGGAAAAGTCATGCCCGTCAACTTTTGTATTGGGAAAGTCATGCCCGGTGATCTTTTGTACTGGGAAAGTCATGCCCGGTCAACTTTTGTATTGGGAAAGTCATGCCCGGTCAACTTTTGTATGGGAAAAGTCATGCCCGGTGAACTTTTGTATTGGGAAAGTCATGCCCGGTGAACTTTTGTATTGGGAAAGTCATGCCCGGTGAACTTTTGTATTGGGAAAGTCATGCCCGGTGAACTTTTGTATTGGGAAAGTCATGCCCGGTGAACTTTTGTATTGGGAAAGTCATGCCCGGTGATCTTTTGTACTGGGAAAGTCATGCCCGGTGAACTTTTGTATGGGAAAAGTCATGCCCGGTGAACTTTTGTATTGGGAAAGTCATGCCCGGTGAACTTTTGTACTGGGAAAGTCATGCCCGGTCAACTTTTATATTGGGAAAGTCATGCCCGGTGATCTTTTGTACTGGGAAAGTCATGCCCGGTGAACTTTTGTATTGGGAAAGTCATGCCCGGTGAACTTTTGTATGGAAAAGTCATGCCCGGTGAACTTTTGTATTGGGAAAGTCATGCCCGGTCAACTTTTGTATTGGGAAAGTCATGCCCGGTGTTCTTTTGTACTGGGAAAGTCATGCCCGGTGAACTTTTGTATTGGGAAAGTCATGCCCGGTCAACTTTTGTATTGGGAAAGTCATGCCCGGTGAACTTTTGTATTGGGAAAGTCATGCCCGGTGATCTTTTGTACTGGGAAAGTCATGCCCGGTGAACTTTTGTATGGGAAAAGTCATGCCCGGTGATCTTTTGTACTGGGAAAGTCATGCCCGGTCAACTTTTGTATGGGAAAAGTCATGCCCGGTGAACTTTTGTATTGTGAAAGTCATGCCCGGTCAACTTTTGTATTAGGAAAGTCATGCCCGGTGAACTTTTGTACTGGGAAAGTCATGCCCGGTGAACTTTTGTATTGGGAAAGTCATGCCCGGTCAACTTTTGTATTGGGAAAGTCATGCCCGGTGATCTTTTGTGCTGGGAAAGTCATGCCCGGTGAACTTTTGTATTGGGAAAGTCATGCCCGGTGATCTTTTGTACTGGGAAAGTCATGCCCGGTGAACTTTTGTATTGGGAAAGTCATGCCCGGTGAACTTTTGTATTGGGAAAGTCATGCCCGGTGAACTTTTGTATTGGGAAATTCATGCCCGGTGAACTTTTGTATTGGGAAAGTCATGCCCGGTGAACTTTTGTATTGGAAAATCATGCCCGTCAACTTTTGTATTGGGAAAGTCATGCCCGGTGATCTTTTGTACTGGGAAAGTCATGCCCGGTCAACTTTTGTATTGGGAAAGTCATGCCCGGTCAACTTTTGCATTGGGAAAGTCATGCCCGGTGATCTTTTGTACTGGGAAAGTCATGCCCGGTGAACTTTTGTATTGGGAAAGTCATGCCCGGTCAACTTTTGTATTGGGAAAGTCATGCCCGGTCAACTTTTGTATTGGGAAAGTCATGCCCGGTGATCTTTTATACTGGGGAAGTCATGCCCGGTGAACTTTTGTATGGGAAAAGTCATGCCCGGTGATCTTTTGTACTGGGAAAGTCATGCCCGGTCAACTTTTATATGGGAAAAGTCATGCCCGGTCAACTTTTGTATTGGAAAAGTCATGCCCGTCAACTTTTGTATTGGGAAAGTCATGCCCGGTGATCTTTTGTACTGGGAAAGTCATGCCCGGTCAACTTTTGTATTGGGAAAGTCATGCCCGGTCAACTTTTGTATTGGGAAAGTCATGCCCGGTGATCTTTTGTACTGGGAAAGTCATGCCCGGTGAACTTTTGTATTGGGAAAGTCATGCCCGGTCAACTTTTGTATTGGGAAAGTCATGCCCGGTCAACTTTTGTATTGGGAAAGTCATGCCCGGTGATCTTTTGTACTGGGGAAGTCATGCCCGGTGAACTTTTGTATGGGAAAAGTCATGCCCGGTGAACTTTTGTACTGGGAAAGTCATGCCCGGTGAACTTTTGTATTGGGAAAGTCATGCCCGGTGAACTTTTGTATTGGGAAAGTCATGCCCGGTGAACTTTTGTATTGGAAAAGTCATGCCCGGTGAACTTTTGTATTGGGAAAGTCATGCCCGGTCAACTTTTGTATTGGGAAAGTCATGCCCGGTGAACTTTTGTACTGGGAAAGTCATGCCCGGTGAACTTTTGTATTGGGAAAGTTATGCCCGGTGAACTTTTGTATTGGGAAAGTCATGCCCGGTGAACTTTTGTATTGGGAAAGTCATGCCCGGTCAACCTTTGTATTGGGAAAGTCATGCCCGGTGAACTTTTGTACTGGGAAAGTCATGCCCGGTGATCTTTTGTATTGGGAAAGTCATGCCCGGTGAACTTTTGTATTGGGAAAGTCATGCCCGGTGAACTTTTGTACTGGGAAAGTCATGCCCGGTCAACTTTTGTATGGGAAAAGTCATGCCCGGTGAACTTTTGTATTGGGAAAGTCATGCCCGGTCAACTTTTGTATTAGGAAAGTCATGCCCGGTGAACTTTTGTACTGGGAAAGTCATGCCCGGTGAACTTTTGTATTGGGAAAGTCATGCCCGGTCAACTTTTGTATTGGGAAAGTCATGCCCGGTGATCTTTTGTACTGGGAAAGTCATGCCCGGTGAACTTTTGTATTGGGAAAGTCATGCCCGGTCAACTTTTGTATTGGGAAAGTCATGCCCGGTGAACTTTTGTATTGGGAAAGTCATGCCCGGTGAACTTTTGTATTGGGAAAGTCATGCCCGGTGAACTTTTGTATTGGGAAAGTCATGCCCGGTAAACTTTTGTATTGGAAAAGTCATGCCCGTCAACTTTTGTATTGGGAAAGTCATGCCCGGTGATCTTTTGTACTGGGAAAGTCATGCCCGGTCAACTTTTGTATTGGGAAAGTCATGCCCGGTCAACTTTTGTATGGGAAAAATCATGCCCGGTGAACTTTTGTATGGGAAAAGTCATGCCCGGTGAACTTTTGTATTGGGAAAGTCATGCCCTGTGAACTTTTGTATTGGGAAAGTCATGCCCGGTGATCTTTTGTACTGGGAAAGTCATGCCCGGTGAACTTTTGTATGGGAAAAGTCATGCCCGGTGAACTTTTGTATTGGGAAAGTCATGCCCGGTGAACTTTTGTATGGGAAAAGTCATGCCCGGTGAACTTTTGTATTGGGAAAGTCATGCCCGGTCAACTTTTGTATTGGGAAAGTCATGCCCGGTGTTCTTTTGTACTGGGAAAGTCATGCCCGGTGAACTTTTGTATTGGGAAAGTCATGCCCGGTCAACTTTTGTATTGGGAAAGTCATGCCCGGTGAACTTTTGTATTGGGAAAGTCATGCCCGGTGATCTTTTGTACTGGGAAAGTCATGCCCGGTGAACTTTTGTATGGGAAAAGTCATGCCCGGTGATCTTTTGTACTGGGAAAGTCATGCCCGGTCAACTTTTGTATGGGAAAAGTCATGCCCGGTGAACTTTTGTATTGTGAAAGTCATGCACGGTCAACTTTTGTATTAGGAAAGTCATGCCCGGTGAACTTTTGTACTGGGAAAGTCATGCCCGGTGAACTTTTGTATTGGGAAAGTCATGCCCGGTCAACTTTTGTATTGGGAAAGTCATGCCCGGTGATCTTTTGTGCTGGGAAAGTCATGCCCGGTGAACTTTTGTATTGGGAAAGTCATGCCCGGTGATCTTTTGTACTGGGAAAGTCATGCCCGGTGAACTTTTGTATTGGGAAAGTCATGCCCGGTGAACTTTTGTATTGGGAAAGTCATGCCCGGTGAACTTTTGTATTGGGAAAGTCATGCCCGGTGAACTTTTGTATTGGGAAAGTCATGCCGGTGAACTTTTGTATTGGAAAAGTCATGCCCGTCAACTTTTGTATTGGGAAAGTCATGCCCGGTGATCTTTTGTACTGGGAAAGTCATGCCCGGTCAACTTTTGTATTGGGAAAGTCATGCCCGGTCAACTTTTGTATCGGGAAAGTCATGCCCGGTGATCTTTTGTACTGGGAAAGTCATGCCCGGTGAACTTTTGTATTGGGAAAGTCATGCCCGGTCAACTTTTGTATTGGGAAAGTCATGCCCGGTCAACTTTTGTATTGGGAAAGTCATGCCCGGTGATCTTTTGTACTGGGGAAGTCATGCCCGGTGAACTTTTGTATGGGAAAAGTCATGCCCGGTGATCTTTTGTACTGGGAAAGTCATGCCCGGTCAACTTTTGTATGGGAAAAGTCATGCCCGGTCAACTTTTGTATTAGGAAAGTCATGCCCTGTGAACTTTTGTATTGGGAAAGTCATGCCCGGTCAACTTTTGTATTGGGAAAGTCATGCCCGGTCAACTTTTGTATTGGGAAAGTCATGCCCGGTGATCTTTTGTACTGGGAAAGTCATGCCCGGTGATCTTTTGTACTGGGAAAGTCATGCCCGGTGAACTTTTGTATTGGGAAAGTCATGCCCGGTGAACTTTTGTATTGGGAAAGTCATGCCCGGTGAACTATTGTATTGGGAAAGTCATGCCCGGTGAACTTTTGTATTGGGAAAGTCATGCCCGGTGAACTTTTGTATTGGAAAAGTCATGCCCGTCAACTTTTGTATTGGGAAAGTCATGCCCGGTGATCTTTTGTACTGGGAAAGTCATGCCCGGTGAACTTTTGTATGGGAAAAGTCATGCCCGGTGAACTTTTGTATTGGGAAAGTCATGCCCGGTGAACTTTTGTATTGGGAAAGTCATGCCCGGTGAACTTTTGTATTGGGAAAGTCATGCCCGGTGAACTTTTGTATTGGGAAAGTCATGCCCGGTGAACTTTTGTATTGGGAAAGTCATGCCCGGTGAACTTTTGTATTGGGAAAGTCATGCCCGGTGAACTTTTGTACTGGGAAAGTCATGCCCGGTCAACTTTTGTATTGGGAAAGGCATGCCCGGTGATCTTTTGTATTGGCAAAGTCATGCCCGGTGAACTATTGTATTGGGAAAGTCATGCCCGGTGAACTTTTGTATTGGGAAAGTCATGCCCGGTGAACTTTTGTATTGGAAAAGTCATGCCAGTCAACTTTTGTATTGGGAAAGTCATGCCCGGTGATCTTTTGTACTGGGAAAGTCATGCCCGGTGAACTTTTGTATGGGAAAAGTCATGCCCGGTGAACTTTTGTATTGGGAAAGTCATGCCCGGTGAACTTTTGTATTGGGAAAGTCATGCCCCTTCAACTTTTGTATTGGGAAAGTCATGCCCGGTGATCTTTTGTACTGGGAAAGTCATGCCCGGTGATCTTTTGTACTGGGAAAGTCATGCCCGGTGAACTTTTGTATGGGAAAAGTCATGCCCGGTGAACTTTTGTATTGGGAAAGTCATGCCCGGTGATCTTTTGTACTGGGAAAGTCATGCCCGGTGAACTTTTGTATTGGGAAAGTCATGCCCGGTGAACTTTTGTATTGGGAAAGTCATGCCCGGTGAACTTTTGTATTGGGAAAGTCATGCCCGGTCAACTTTTGTATTAGGAAAGTCATGCCCGGTGAACTTTTGTATTGGGAAAGTCATGCCCGGTCAACTTTTGTATTAGGAAAGTCATGCCCGGTGAACTTTTGTATGGGAAAAGTCATGCCCGCTGAACTTTTGTACTGGGAAAGTCATGCCCGGTCAACTTTTGTATTGGGAAAGTCATGCCCGGTGAACTTTTGTATTGGGAAAGTCATGCCCGGTCAACTTTTGTATTGGGAAAGTCATGCCCGGTGAACTTTTGTATTGGGAAAGTCATGCCCGGTGAACTTTTGTATTGGGAAAGTCATGCCCGTTGATCTTTTGTACTGGGAAAGTCATGCCCGGTGAACTTTTGTATGGGAAAAGTCATGCCCGGTGAACTTTTGTATTGGAAAGTCATGCCCGGTGAACTTTTGTACTGGGAAAGTCATGCCCGGTAAACTTTTGTATTGGGAAAGTCATGCCCGGTGAACTTTTGTATGGGAAAAGTCATGCCCGGTGAACTTTTGTATTGGGAAAGTCATGCCCGGTGAACTTTTGTATTGGGAAAGTCATGCCCGGTGATCTTTTGTACTGGGAAAGTCATGCCCGGTGAACTTTTGTATTGGGAAAGTCATGCCCGGTCATCTTTTGTATTGGGAAAGTCATGCCCGGTGATCTTTTGTACTGGGAAAGTCATGCCCGGTGAACTTTTGTATTGGGAAAGTCATGCCCGGTGAACTTTTGTATTGGGAAAGTCATGTCCGGTCAACTTTTGTATGGGAAAAGTCATGCCCGGTGAACTTTTGTATTGGGAAAGTCATGCCCGGTCAACTTTTGTATTAGGAAAGTCATGCCCGGTGAACTTTTGTATGGGAAAAGTCATGCCCGGTGAACTTTTGTACTGGGAAAGTCATGCCCGGTCAACTTTTGTATTGGGAAAGTCATGCCCGGTGAACTTTTGTATTGGGAAAGTCATGCCCGGTGAACTTTTGTATTGGGAAAGTCATGCCCGGTGAACTTTTGTACTGGGAAAGTCATGCCCGGTGAACTTTTGTATTGGGAAAGTCATGCCCGGTGAACTTTTGTATGGGAAAAGTCATGCCCGGTGAACTTTTGTATTGGGAAAGTCATGCCCGGTGAACTTTTGTATTGGGAAAGTCATGCCCGGTGATCTTTTGTACTGGGAAAGTCATGCCCGGTGAACTTTTGTATTGGGAAAGTCATGCCCGGTCAACTTTTGTATTGGGAAAGTCATGCCCGGTGATCTTTTGTACTGGGAAAGTCATGCCCGGTGAAATTTTGTATTGGGAAAGTCACGCCCGGTGAACTTTTGTATTGGGAAAGTCATGCCCGGTGAACTTTTGTATTGGGAAAGTCATGCCCGGTGAACTTTTGTATTGGGAAAGTCATGCCCGGTGAACTTTTGTATGGGAATAGTCATGCCCGGTGAACTTTTGTATTGGGAAAGTCATGCCCGGTGAACTTTTGTATTGGGAAAGTCATGCCCGGTGAACTTTTGTATTGGGAAAGTCATGCCCGGTGAACTTTTGTATTGGGAAAGTCATGCCCGGTGAACTTTTGTATTGGGAAAGTCATGCCCGTTGATCTTTTGTACTGGGAAAGTCATGCCCGGTGAACTTTTGTATGGGAAAAGTCATGCCCGGTGAACTTTTGTATTGGGAAAGTCATGCCCGGTGAACTTTTGTACTGGGAAAGTCATGCCCGGTAAACTTTTGTATTGGGAAAGTCATGCCCGGTGAACTTTTGTATGGGAAAAGTCATGCCCGGTGAACTTTTGTATTGGGAAAGTCATGCCCGATGAACTTTTGTATTGGGAAAGTCATGCCCGGTGATCTTTTGTACTGGGAAAGTCATGCCCGGTGAACTTTTGTATTGGGAAAGTCATGCCCGGTCAACTTTTGTATTGGGAAAGTCATGCCCGGTCAACTTTTGTATTGGGAAAGTCATGCCCGGTGATCTTTTGTACTGGGAAAGTCATGCCCGTTGAACTTTTGTATTGGGAAAGTCATGCCCGGTGAACTTTTGTATTGGGAAAGTCATGTCCGGTCAACTTTTGTATGGGAAAAGTCATGCCCGGTGAACTTTTGTATTGGGAAAGTCATGCCCGGTCAACTTTTGTATTAGGAAAGTCATGCCCGGTGAACTTTTGTATGGGAAAAGTCATGCCCGGTCAACTTTTGTATTGGGAAAGTCATGCCCGGTGAACTTTTGTATTGGGAAAGTCATGCCCGGTGAACTTTTGTATTGGGAAAGTCATGCCCGGTGAACTTTTGTACTGGGAAAGTCATTCCCGGTGAACTTTTGTATTGGGAAAGTCATGCCCGGTGAACTTTTGTATGGGAAAAGTCATGCCCGGTGAACTTTTGTATTGGGAAAGTCATGCCCGGTGAACTTTTGTATTGGGAAAGTCATGCCCGGTGATCTTTTGTACTGGGAAAGTCATGCCCGGTGAACTTTTGTATTGGGAAAGTCATGCCCGGTCAACTTTTGTATTGGGAAAGTCATGCCCGGTGATCTTTTGTACTGGGAAAGTCATGCCCGGTGAAATTTTGTATTGGGAAAGTCACGCCCGGTGAACTTTTGTATTGGGAAAGTCATGCCCGGTGAACTTTTGTATTGGGAAAGTCATGCCCGGTGAACTTTTGTATTGGGAAAGTCATGCCCGGTGAACTTTTGTATGGGAAAAGTCATGCCCGGTGAACTTTTGTATTGGGAAAGTCATGCCCGGTGAACTTTTGTATTGGGAAAGTCATGCCCGGTGAACTTTTGTATTGGGAAAGTCATGCCCGGTGAACTTTTGTATTGGGAAAGTCATGCCCGGTGAACTTTTGTATTGGGAAAGTCATGCCCGGTGAACTTTTGTATTGGGGAAGTCATGCCCGGTGAACTTTTGTATTGGGAAAGTCATGCCCGGTGAACTTTTGTACTGGGAAAGTCATGCCCGGTGAACTTTTGTATTGGAAAAGTCATGCCCGGTGAACTTTTGTATTGGGAAAGTCATGCCCGGTGAACTTTTGTATTGGGAAAGTCATGTCCGGTGAACTTTTGTATTGGGAAAGTCATGCCCGGTGAACTTTTGTATTGGGAAAGTCATGCCCGGTGAACTTTTGTATTGGGAAAGTCATGCGCGGTCAACTTTTGTATTGGGAAAGTCATGCCCGGTGAACTTTTGTACTGGGAAAGTCATGCCCGGTGAACTTTTGTATTGGGAAAGTCATGCCCGGTGAACTTTTGTATGGGAAAAGTCTGTGACGATCCACCCTTCTGGTTCTATCTCCTCCGGAGTTTGCTACCTTCTGGCCCCGGCCGTGCTCAGTCTGGGGCAGTCCTTTTCCTTCGGAGATAGAGTCGGATATGTTCACATAAAAGTAAAAATTTTAAGGTAGCTTTTGTTGTGTATGTGCGTGGAATGAAATGTAGGTAAGTGTTTGTGTATGTGTGGGTGTGTGTGAAAAAGGTGTTAATTTATTGTGAGCAACATGAGATATAAGTGCGTTGCTCATAGATCTCTACCCACCCTACCTGCTGACCTTTCATTTTCCGTCAGCCCTAATGTATCTCCTAATCGAACTCCTTCCCCTTTCGTGGCATAATAAAACCTTTTAATGCTTCATATTCAATACATTAACGCGTATATTTAACAACATATCTTATTAACACAGAAGTTAACGATGAGTATCATAAATAATGATTTATAATTTATATAAACGATTAGGAATAATTAAATAATAAATAAGATGTTTAGTTAATATAGTAAGATGTGATTTTTCTTCTTTTCTTTTAGTAATGTCAATTATAGTTAAGATAATTTATGAGTTTATAATACGGAAATGATCAGTGTGATATCGATTCGTGGATATGAAATGAAAACAGATATTTTTGCCGACTTACCCAAATAAATCCTATGTAGTCCTCAGGCCTGTTGACGATGGATTTCGATGCCGACTTACTATAATGGATTAAATTAGAATTTCATTTCACGATCCACGATTAATTATCTATTGTGTGCAAATGTGTATTCTTATCAAACAAAGATATAGATGGTGATTGATCCTCAATATTTGTTTTCTTGACAGAAAAGTTGTCCTCTATATTGAAATATTGTTCGTTAATAAATTTTTGGATAATTGCCCGAGATTTCGTTTATAGTTCAGACAGCATACAGATTATAAACCAGCAAAAAATTCTTTTATTGTTTTAAGATTTGAAATGATAATCCCGAAAGATATATGTATAGGCTTAGATATTCAACGTCCAAATATTGCAATTGTAATGACACTTTTTCCCAGCAACAAAATGTAACGATCTTTGACAGCGTATAATACATTCAAACAAATCAAAATAAGGTTTGGGTCCAATAACGTGTCTTATATCTTGCTGTTTTCCAATGCGCTCAAATGGGCCAAAATTGAAGTTTTTATTTTACGGAAAAATCAGGACTTTTCTCCAAAAAAGAAATTTTTCCAAATTTTTCTATTTTATGTCGACTTGCTTCTTAGGTGACTATTCAATATCTGACTCAAAAACTGAAAAATTTTCCTTTTATATATTTTTCTTTTCAAAATATTGTTTCTATTAAGCCTACTTTTAATTCAAAAGTTGCTATATCTCTCCTGATAAATACAAATGTGGAGTAAAACTACATATAGGACTTGGACTTGTGCAATGTCACAAATCATACCCTGCTTAAAAAAAAAACAAAAAAAAAAAAAAAAAAATAAATAAATAATAATACTATTATTTATTTTATTATTTTTTTAATGTTATGTCCATATATCCTTTGCGTGGTAGATTCCTGTTTTCCCACTTTGAATGTCCTTTAATTCATAATTAACATTTCCTACCCTTTTAATTACCTTTGCTTTTATTCCAGTTGGAGCTAGCTTCGCATTATAATATTTTAAGTTTGAACTTTGCGTGAAATTCCTTCTTATAACTTCTTGACCTATCTCAAATTGTCTCATTTTCGACCTCATATTGTATATCCTCTCGTTCTTTTCATAGGCGGATTTAAGTTTGGATTGTATTGAATCCCTTAATAATGTAAACTTGTCCGATCTTTGAATTTCTGTATCACAATCTTCCAGAATCTGTAACTTTCGTAAAATATCGAATTCTTTCCCATGGGTAATCATATGTTGACCAAAAATTATTTTGTATGGTGATTCATTTGTCGACGCATGAACCGTGTTTCTGAATGCACAATTTACACTTGCTAAATAGGCATCCCACTGTCGATGGTCATCTTTTACATATGCTCGCAGAGCTGCATTTATGGACCTATTCACGCGCTCACTAGCATTTGACTGTGGGCTATAAACTGCAGTGAATTGGTGCTTGATACCATACGTTTTTAATAAATTCTCAAATTCCTTACTTTTAAATTGCGAACCGTTATCCGAAATTATAATTTCCGGTACACCGAAGCACATAAATACTTCATCTCTTAAATAAGTAATAATAGGCTGTGAAACTAATTTCTTTAACGGTTTGATAAAAGTGAATTTGGAGAAATGGTCTAAAATAATTAAAATTCCTATGTGGCCGTTCCGGGTCCTAGGAAGTGGTCCAATAATATCCACATAAAGCCTTTGAAACGGTCTTTCTGTTGTTACCATTTGACCTATTGGCGGACGTAAAATTGATGTTGGTACCTTTGTGGTTTTACAAATATCGCACTTTCCTATGTATTCCTTCACATCCGTCACCAATCTTGGCCAGTAAAAGTATCGTCGGATCAGCTCGGTGGTTTTCGCAATGCCACAATGAGACGCATTTGGTTGATTATGAGCAGCGTATATAACATTATTTCTCAACTCCTTTGGTAGCACCAATTTCCAGGATTGTTGATTATATACATTATCATTCGACAATAAAATCTTTTTGTAAATATATTTTCCATCTATCTTGAAATCTGGGTATTCGGATTTTATAAGGGTGTCACGCCATTTTGTATAGTCTTCCCCACAAAAGGCTTCCGAATCCATATCCACTCTCGGCAATACTTCAATTTCGACTTCCGAAACTGAATCCGTTACAAAAGCTCGTGATAAAGCATCTGGCACAATATTTTCTCTGCCCTTTCGGTGTTCAATTGTAAATTGAAACCCCTGCAACTTTAATGCCCATCTGGCCAACCGTCCTGACAAGTCGCTCTGCCGCATAAGCCACTTCAAGCTAGCGTGGTCCGTCACAACCTTGAACTCGTGCCCCTCTATGTAGGCGCGAAATTTCTTAATGGCCAAGACTACGGCTAAACATTCCAACTCCGTAACAGTGTAATTTCTTTGTGCTTTAGTCAGCTTCTGTGACATATATGCAATTGGTCGTTCAGTCCCATTATTGTCCTCTTGCGCCAAAACTGCTCCCACTCCAACCGTGCTAGCATCGCATAGTAACACGAATGGTTTATTAAAATCTGCATGGACTAGAACAGGTGCGCTACATAATTTTGCCTTTAACAAATCAAACGCATTTTGAGCCTCTTCAGTCCATTTGAATGACTTCTTCTTGGATAATAGTTCTGTTAGTGGGAAGGTATACTTTGAGAATTCCCCAATGAAGCGGCGGTACCAGCCAATCATTCCCAAAAATTGTCTGAGGGCGCGCAACGAAGTTGGTGTAGGGAATTCGGATATGGCTTTGACTTTATCTGGATCAACTCTCAGTGATCCTTCACCTACAATATATCCTAAGTATTTCACCCTTTTTATTGCAAAAGAACTTTTCTTTACATTAATCGTAAGGTTCGCTTTCCGAAATCGCGTAGCTATCTCTTGAAGATGTTCTAAGTGTTCTTCAAACCCCTCGGATACTATCAGCAAATCGTCTAAATAGACGAAGACGCGAGACTTCAGGTTATAAGGGATGACAATGTCCATTAATCTGCACATTGTTTGGGGTGCATTGCAGAGCCCGAATGGCATTCTCGTAAATTGATAAAGGGGTCTGTTCGGAATTGTAAAGGCGGTTTTTGGTTTTGAAGCATCATCTAGCTTAATTTGCCAAAAGGCATCTTTTAAGTCAACTTTTGAAATGTACTGAACTGCTGGTAACCTTGACAGTATCCCTTCGATATTGGGTATCGGATACGAGTCCTTGACTGTCACTGCATTCAGTTTTCTGCTATCCACGCAGAACCTAACCTTATCTGGCTTCACAATTAATACTCCAGGGGAGGACCATGGAGATTGCGGACATTCCTCAATTACCCCTAAAGACAACATCCTGTCAATTTCCGTGCACAATAATTTTTCTTTAGCTGGCGATATAGGATAGTATCTTTGCTTAATTGGTTTAGCGTCCCCCGTATCGATACTATGTTCAACCAAACTTGTGCAACCTAAACCTTCCTTATCCGAATTTGGGAACATATCAACAACAGCGTTTAATTTCCGTCTTTGCTCATGAGTCAGTTCAACAAAATCAGAATCTCCACTGTGACTTTTGATTTCAGCAATTTCCTTAGTTACATTAATGGAAATTTTAAATTTATCCCAAAAATCCATTCCACATATTATATCCTGCTTGATGGATTTGATTACTAAAAATTCAAATGAATACTCCTGATTTTGATATATAAATTCCAAATTTACTATGCCTGTAATATTCTGTTTCTGTCCATCCGCAGTTCTCACGTTTCCGTGACACTTTCTAAAACTGGGTAGGATTTCTACTTTTTCAGCCAAATTTCCACCTACTACACTCCTATTTGCCCCACTATCCAACAGTGCAAAATACAGTTTTCCTTCAATGGATATTGGCAAAAACGGTCTAGTGTCATTATCTTTCATTACGATTGATGCTACTATGAATTTTTTAAATGATTTTAATTTTTTCCAAAACATTTTCATTCGAATAGCGCTACGCGTTAATTTGGTACTTTTCTTTAGATTATAATTCATACTTCCTGTTTGGTTCTCTATCAAGTCTTGTGGTATTAGTTCATACTGATGATCACATTCTATTGTACTCCCTTCACTACCTTCCAAGTTATTTGTTCTGTCTATTTCCGTGGTGGCATAAGAGGATGTCCTTTCTTCAGTCGAAGGACATCCCTTTTGAAGTTTCCCGACTTGTTACAATTTTCGCAGTTGGTTTTAAATGTATTCTTCTGTCCGCATCCGTAACAAAATACAGTTTTGTTTTTAACACACTCCTTATAAGTGTGACTTTTCTCTCCGCAATTCCAGCATGTTATTGATCTGTGCAATTCAAGCAAATCACTATCGACTGTTTCGTCCTCCACTTCATCTATGTCCTCACTAATTTGAGATACCTTACCCTTATCTCGGAACTGTCTATAACGATTTATAGCTTGAATGTCCCCTACGAATTTCTCGTGCTTCCGAACAGCCTTTCTTAACTCTGCTACATTACCAATACTGACGTGCAACAATTCGTGACGAATTTCGGGTCTTAAATTTCGGAGCAACGTTTCACACATTTCCTCCTCGCTCATTGGTGTTCGAAGTCGATAGCATAATCCTAACATTGCATCGCAATAATCATCAAAGGTCTCGTTTTGTCTTTGTTTTCTACGACGGATATCATCCCTAATATCATAATCGTTGTAGAATTCCTTATATTGTTTCTTTAAGGCAGTGGAAAGTTCAGACCACACAATGCTATCATTTTGACGATGGTACCTCCAAAACCATTCCAAAGCTTTTCCGTCAAATAATAAATGTGCGTATCTGCATAATAAATGAAAATCACCTCCAAGAGTATTCGAAGTCATTATATTAACCCTATATATAAATTCTTCTATGGGGATATCATTACTTTTCCCTGTAAAAGATAATCGCCAGTTCCTTATTACATTCATCGCCTTTTCGGATGTATCAGGAGGTGCACTAGGCCTATTACTGGTCACTATTGGTTGAGAATCTAAGATTGGGTTATCAGATCTATTCCTCATGTTTTGACCTAAATTAAGTTCTGATAACAACGTCCCCAGTTCGTTTGTTATAGATGTTGTTATTTCTCTCCTTATATCAGAAAGAGATTCAGAAATCATACTACGAATCATATTCTCGTCTATTGCATTGGACGTGCAAGTGGTTACATTCACTGCTCCCCTACGCGATCTCCCAGAATCACTTCTAATATTCCTAGATTGTGATCTTGTCATACGTCTATTTTCATCTTCTTCATTGACAACAAAAGACACGTTATTACTCCTCTCCAAATCTTCTGCTGTCAGATCCTCCAAACTTCGTGTAACAGGCATTTTCAAATCTTAACACAATTTCTTTCCACAAAATATTCAAATCAACGAAATTCTCTTAAAAACCTCAAATAATATAGAAATGTGCCACTACTCGGAAGAAGGTTATTCTTTCAAAAGATACTATTTTATTTTTTAATTAACACCATTATCGACTGTCATCCCTAAGGTATGTTTCCAGATTATATTCTAGATACAAAACTCTTCCTAGGAATAAACAATCCACAAAAAACTGAACTTAAAAGTGAGGGTAAATGACTAACAATGTGTCAGCCTCTAAATCCGACTCATTATTTAAATACAATTTTTATAAAAATGCGTATATGAATTTTAGAAGTAATGTCATTGGTTTGGTTTAACACAAACGTTAAAATCCAAAATTCCAATGAAATTCTCAACTAAGATTTGTGTATATATATGTATGTGTAGAAATGTCGACACACCTCACAGGGTATCAATATCCGAAAATCGAAATATGAAAATTCCGCCGTGAGGTATGCCTACATTTAATATGGACCTCAACAGGAGAAGTAGATGACGTTTAACCTTCATTGATTGTGTTGCTGTTGAGGCCCCACGTTGGGCGCCATTTAATTTATGTGACGATCCACCCTTCTGGTTCTATCTCCTCCGGAGTTTGCTACCTTCTGGCCCCGGCCGTGCTCAGTCTGGGGCAGTCCTTTTCCTTCGGAGATAGAGTCGGATATGTTCACATAAAAGTAAAAATTTTAAGGTAGCTTTTGTTGTGTATGTGCGTGGAATGAAATGTAGGTAAGTGTTTGTGTATGTGTGGGTGTGTGTGAAAAAGGTGTTAATTTATTGTGAGCAACATGAGATATAAGTGCGTTGCTCATAGATCTCTACCCACCCTACCTGCTGACCTTTCATTTTCCGTCAGCCCTAATGTATCTCCTAATCGAACTCCTTCCCCTTTCGTGGCATAATAAAACCTTTTAATGCTTCATATTCAATACATTAACGCGTATATTTAACAACATATCTTATTAACACAGAAGTTAACGATGAGTATCATAAATAATGATTTATAATTTATATAAACGATTAGGAATAATTAAATAATAAATAAGATGTTTAGTTAATATAGTAAGATGTGATTTTTCTTCTTTTCTTTTAGTAATGTCAATTATAGTTAAGATAATTTATGAGTTTATAATACGGAAATGATCAGTGTGATATCGATTCGTGGATATGAAATGAAAACAGATATTTTTGCCGACTTACCCAAATAAATCCTATGTAGTCCTCAGGCCTGTTGACGATGGATTTCGATGCCGACTTACTATAATGGATTAAATTAGAATTTCATTTCACGATCCACGATTAATTATCTATTGTGTGCAAATGTGTATTCTTATCAAACAAAGATATAGATGGTGATTGATCCTCAATATTTGTTTTCTTGACAGAAAAGTTGTCCTCTATATTGAAATATTGTTCGTTAATAAATTTTTGGATAATTGCCCGAGATTTCGTTTATAGTTCAGACAGCATACAGATTATAAACCAGCAAAAAATTCTTTTATTGTTTTAAGATTTGAAATGATAATCCCGAAAGATATATGTATAGGCTTAGATATTCAACGTCCAAATATTGCAATTGTAATGACACTTTTTCCCAGCAACAAAATGTAACGATCTTTGACAGCGTATAATACATTCAAACAAATCAAAATAAGGTTTGGGTCCAATAACGTGTCTTATATCTTGCTGTTTTCCAATGCGCTCAAATGGGCCAAAATTGAAGTTTTTATTTTACGGAAAAATCAGGACTTTTCTCCAAAAAAGAAATTTTTCCAAATTTTTCTATTTTATGTCGACTTGCTTCTTAGGTGACTATTCAATATCTGACTCAAAAACTGAAAAATTTTCCTTTTATATATTTTTCTTTTCAAAATATTGTTTCTATTAAGCCTACTTTTAATTCAAAAGTTGCTATATCTCTCCTGATAAATACAAATGTGGAGTAAAACTACATATAGGACTTGGACTTGTGCAATGTCACAAGTCATGCCCGGTGAACTTTTGTATGGGAAAAGTCATGCCCGGTCAACTTTTGTATTGGGAAAGTCATGCCCGGTCAACTTTTGTATTGGGAAAGTCATGCCCGGTCAACTTTTGTATTGGGAAAGTCATGCCCGGTCAACTTTTGTATTGGGAAAGTCATGCCCGGTGATCTTTTGTACTGGGAAAGTCATGCCCGGTGAACTTTTGTATGGGAAAAGTCATGCCCGGTGATCTTTTGTACTGGGAAAGTCATGCCCGGTCAACTTTTGTATGGGAAAAGTCATGCCCGGTGAACTTTTGTATTGGGAAAGTCATGCCCGGTCAACTTTTGTATTAGGAAAGTCATGCCCGGTGAACTTTTGTACTGGGAAAGTCATGCCCGGTGAACTTTTGTATTGGGAAAGTCATGCCCGGTCAACTTTTGTATTGGGAAAGTCATGCCCGGTGATCTTTTGTACTGGGAAAGTCATGCCCGGTGAACTTTTGTATTGGGAAAGTCATGCCCGGTGAACTTTTGTATTGGGAAAGTCATGCCCGGTGAACTTTTGTATTGGGAAAGTCATGCCCGGTGAACTTTTGTATTGGGAAAGTCATGCCCGGTGAACTTTTGTATTGGGAAAGTCATGCCCGGTGAACTTTTGTATTGGGAAAGTCATGCCCGGTGAACTTTTGTATTGGGAAAGTCATGCCCGGTGAACTTTTGTATTGGGAAAGTCATGCCCGGTGAACTTTTGTATTGGGAAAGTCATGCCCGGTGAACTTTTGTACTGGGAAAGTCATGCCCGGTGAACTTTTGTATTGGGAAAGTCATGCCCGGTGAACTTTTGTATTGGGAAAGTCATGCCCGGTGAACTTTTGTATTGGGAAAGTCATGCCCGGTGAACTTTTGTACTGGGAAAGTCATGCCCGGTGAACTTTTGTACTGGGAAAGTCATGCCCGGTCAACTTTTGTATTGGGAAAGTCATGCCCGGTGATCTTTTGTACTGGGAAAGTCATGCCCGGTGAACTTTTGTACTGGGAAAGTCATGCCCGGTGAACTTTTGTACTGGGAAAGTCATGCCCGGTGAACTTTTGTATTGGGAAAGTCATGCCCGGTGAACTTTTGTATGGGAAAAGTCATGCCCGGTGAACTTTTGTATGGGAAAAGTCATGCCCGGTGAACTTTTGTATTGGGAAAGTCATGCCAGGTCAACCTTTGTATTGGGAAAGTCATGCCCCGTGTTCTTTTGTACTGGGAAAGTCATGCCCGGTGAACTTTTGTATTGGGAAAGTCATGCCCGGTCAATTTTTGTATTGGGAAAGTCATGCCCGGTCAACTTTTGTATTGGGAAAGTCATGCCCGGTGATCTTTTGTACTGGGAAAGTCATGCCCGGTGAACTTTTGTATGGGAAAAGTCATGCCCGGTGATCTTTTGTACTGGGAAAGTCATGCCCGGTCAACTTTTGTATAGGAAAAGTCATGCCCGGTGAACTTTTGTATTGGGAAAGTCATGCCCGGTGAACTTTTGTATTGGGAAAGTCATGCCCGGTGAACTTTTGTACTGGGAAAGTCATGCCCGGTGAACTTTTGTATTGGAAAAGTCATGCCCGGTGAACTTTTGTATTGGGAAAGTCATGCCCGGTGAACTTTTGTATTGGGAAAGTCATGTCCGGTGAACTTTTGTATTGGGAAAGTCATGCCCGGTGAACTTTTGTATTGGGAAAGTCATGCCCGGTGAACTTTTGTATTGGGAAAGTCATGCGCGGTCAACTTTTGTATTGGGAAAGTCATGCCCGGTGAACTTTTGTACTGGGAAAGTCATGCCCGGTGAACTTTTGTATTGGGAAAGTCATGCCCGGTGAACTTTTGTATGGGAAAAGTCATGCCCGGTGAACTTTTGTATGGGAAAAGTCATGCCCGGTCAACTTTTGTATTGGGAAAGTCATGCCCGGTCAACTTTTGTATTGGGAAAGTCATGCCCGGTGATCTTTTGTACTGGGAAAGTCATGCCCGGTGAACTTTGGTATTGGGAAAGTCATGCCCGGTCAACTTTTGTATTGGGAAAGTCATGCCCGGTCAACTTTTGTATTGGGAAAGTCATGCCCGGTGATCTTTTGTACTGGGAAAGTCATGCCCGGTGAACTTTTGTATGGGAAAGTCATGCCCGGTGATCTTTTGTACTGGGAAAGTCATGCCCGGTCAACTTTTGTATGGGAAAAGTCATGCCCGGTGAACTTTTGTATTGGGAAAGTCATGCCCGGTCAACTTTTGTATTAGGAAAGTCATGCCCGGTGAACTTTTGTACTGGGAAAGTCATGCCCGGTGAACTTTTGTATTGGGAAAGTCATGCCCGGTCAACTTTTGTATTGGGAAAGTCATGCCCGGTGATCTTTTGTACTGGGAAAGTCATGCCCGGTGAACTTTTGTATTGGGAAAGTCATGCCCGGTGAACTTTTGTATTGGGAAAGTCATGCCCGGTGAACTTTTGTATTGGGAAAGTCATGCCCGGTGAACTTTTGTATTGGGAAAGTCATGCCCGGTGAACTTTTGTATTGGGAAAGTCATGCCCGGTGAACTTTTGTATTGGGAAAGTCATGCCCGGTGAACTTTTGTATTGGGAAAGTCATGCCCGGTGAACTTTTGTATTGGGAAAGTCATGCTCGGTGAACTTTTGTATTGGGAAAGTCATGCCCGGTGAACTTTTGTACTGGGAAAGTCATGCCCGGTGAACTTTTGTATTGGGAAAGTCATGCCCGGTGAACTTTTGTATTGGGAAAGTCATGCCCGGTGAACTTTTGTATTGGGAAAGTCATGCCCGGTGAACTTTTGTACTGGGAAAGTCATGCCCGGTGAACTTTTGTACTGGGAAAGTCATGCCCGGTCAACTTTTGTATTGGGAAAGTCATGCCCGGTGATCTTTTGTACTGGGAAAGTCATGCCCGGTGAACTTTTGTACTGGGAAAGTCATGCCCGGTGAACTTTTGTACTGGGAAAGTCATGCCCGGTGAACTTTTGTATTGGGAAAGTCATGCCCGGTGAACTTTTGTATGGGAAAAGTCATGCCCGGTGAACTTTTGTATGGGAAAAGTCATGCCCGGTGAACTTTTGTATTGGGAAAGTCATGCCAGGTCAACCTTTGTATTGGGAAAGTCATGCCCCGTGTTCTTTTGTACTGGGAAAGTCATGCCCGGTGAACTTTTGTATTGGGAAAGTCATGCCCGGTCAATTTTTGTATTGGGAAAGTCATGCCCGGTCAACTTTTGTATTGGGAAAGTCATGCCCGGTGATCTTTTGTACTGGGAAAGTCATGCCCGGTGAACTTTTGTATGGGAAAAGTCATGCCCGGTGATCTTTTGTACTGGGAAAGTCATGCCCGGTCAACTTTTGTATAGGAAAAGTCATGCCCGGTGAACTTTTGTATTGGGAAAGTCATGCCCGGTCAACTTTTGTATTAGGAAAGTCATGCCCGGTGAACTTTTGTACTGGGAAAGTCATGCCCGGTGAACTTTTGTATTGGGAAAGTCATGCCCGGTCAACTTTTGTATTGGGAAAGTCATGCCCGGTGATCTTTTGTACTGGGAAAGTCATGCCCGGTGAACTTTTGTATTGGGAAAGTCATGCCCGGTGAACTTTTGTATTGGGAAAGTCATGCCCGGTGAACTTTTGTATTGGGAAAGTCATGCCCGGTGAACTTTTGTATTGGGAAAGTCATGCCCGGTGAACTTTTGTATTGGGAAAGTCATGCCCGGTGAACTTTTGTATTGGGAAAGTCATGCCCGGTGAACTTTTGTATTGGGAAAGTCATGCCCGGTGAACTTTTGTATTGGGAAAGTCATGCCCGGTGAACTTTTGTACTGGGAAAGTCATGCCCGGTGAACTTTTGTATTGGGAAAGTCATGCCCGGTGAACTTTTGTATTAGGAAAGTCATGCCCGGTGAACTTTTGTATTGGGAAAGTCATGCCCCGTGAACTTTTGTACTGGGAAAGTCATGCCCGGTGAACTTTTGTACTGGGAAAGTCATGCCCGGTCAACTTTTGTATTGGGAAAGTCATGCCCGGTGATCTTTTGTACTGGGAAAGTCATGCCCGGTGAACTTTTGTACTGGGAAAGTCATGCCCGGTGAACTTTTGTACTGGGAAAGTCATGCCCGGTGAACTTTTGTATTGGGAAAGTCATGCCCGGTGAACTTTTGTATGGGAAAAGTCATGCCCGGTGAACTTTTGTATGGGAAAAGTCATGCCCGGTGAACTTTTGTATTGGGAAAGTCATGCCAGGTCAACTTTTGTATTGGGAAAGTCATGCCCGGTGTTCTTTTGTACTGGGAAAGTCATGCGCGGTGAACTTTTGTATTGGGAAAGTCATGCCCGGTCAACTTTTGTATTGGGAAAGTCATGCCCGGTCAACTTTTGTATTGGGAAAGTCATGCCCGGTTATCTTTTGTACTGGGAAAGTCATGCCCTGTGAACTTTTGTATGGGAAAAGTCATGCCCGGTGATCTTTTGTACTGGGAAAGTTATGCCCGGTCAACTTTTGTATGGGAAAAGTCATGCCCGGTGAACTTTTGTATTGGGAAAGTCATGCCCGGTCAACTTTTGTATTAGGAAAGTCATGCCCGGTGAACTTTTGTACTGGGAAAGTCATGCCCGGTGAACTTTTGTATTGGGAAAGTCATGCCCGGTCAACTTTTGTATTGGGAAAGTCATGCTCGGTGATCTTTTGTACTGGGAAAGTCATGCCCGGTGAACTTTTGTATGGGAAAAGTCATGCCCGGTGAACTTTTGTATTGGGAAAGTCATGCCCGGTGATCTTTTGTACTGGGAAAGTCATGCCCGGTGAACTTTTGTATTGGGAAAGTCATGCCCGGTCAACTTTTGTATTGGGAAAGTCATGCCCGGTGAACTTTTGTATTAGGAAAGTCATGCCCGGTGATCTTTTGTATTGGGAAAGTCATGCCCGGTGAACTTTTGTACTGGGAAAGTCATGCCCGGTGAACTTTTGTATTGGGAAAGTTATGCCCGGTGAACTTTTGTATTGGGAAAGTCATGCCCGGTCAACTTTTGTATGGGAAAAGTCATGCCCGGTGAACTTTTGTATTGGGAAAGTCATGCCCGGTCAACTTTTGTATTAGGAAAGTCATGCCCGGTGAACTTTTGTATGGGAAAAGTCATGCCCGGTGATCTTTTGTACTGGGAAAGTCTTGCCCGGTGAACTTTTGTATTGGGAAAGTCATGCCCGGTGAACTTTTGTATTGGGAAAGTCATGCCCGGTGAACTTTTGTATTGGGAAAGTCATGCCCGGTGAACTTTTGTACTGGGAAAGTCATGCCCGGTAACCTTTTTATTGGGAAAGTCATGCCCGGTGAACTTTTGTATTGGGAAAGTCATGCCCGGTGAACTTTTGTACTGGGAAAGTCATGCCCGGTGAACTTTTGTATTGGGAAAGTCATGCCCGGTGATCTTTTGTACTGGTTGGGAAAGCCATGCCCGGTGAACTTTTGTATTGGGAAAGTCATGCCCGGTGAACTTTTGTATTGGGAAAGTCATGCCCGGTGATCTTTTGTACTGGGAAAGTCATGCCCGGTGAACTTTTGTATGGGAAAAGTCATGCCCGGTGAACTTTTGTATGGGAAAAGTCATGCCCGGTGAACTTTTGTATTGGGAAAGTCATGCCCGGTGAACTTTTGTATGGGAAAAGTCATGCCCGGTGATCTTTTGTACTGGGAAAGTCATGCCCGGTGATCTTTTGTACTGGGAAAGTCATGCCCGGTGAACTTTTGTACTGGGAAAGTCATGCCCGGTCAACTTTTGTATTGGGAAAGTCATGCCCGGTGATCTTTTGTATTGGGAAAGTCATGCCCGGTGATCTTTTGTACTGGGAAAGTCATACCCGGTCAACTTTTGTATTGGGAAAGTCATGCCCGGTGATCTTTTGTATTGGGAAAGTCATGCCCGGTGAACTTTTGTATTGGGAAAGTCATGCCCGGTGAACTTTTGTATTGGGAAAGTCATGCCCGGTGAACTTTTGTATTGGGAAAGTCATGCCCGGTGAACTTTTGTATTGGGAAAGTCATGCCCGGTGAACTTTTGTATTGGGAAAGTCATGCCCGGTGAACTTTTGTATTGGGAAAGTCATGCCCGGTGAACTTTTGTATTGGGAAAGTCATGCCCGGTGAACTTTTGTATTGGGAAAGTCATGCCCGGTGAACTTTTGTATTAGGAAAGTCATGCCCGGTGAACTTTTGTACTGGGAAAGTCATGCCCGGTGAACTTTTGTATTGGGAAAGTCATGCCCGGTGAACTTTTGTATTGGGAAAGTCATGCCCGGTGAACTTTTGTATTGGGAAAGTCATGCCCGGTCAACTTTTGTACTGGGAAAGTCATGCCCGGTCAACTTTTGTATTGGGAAAGTCATGCCCGGTGATCTTTTGTACTGGGAAAGTCATGCCCGGTGAACTTTTGTACTGGGAAAGTCATGCCCGGTGAACTTTTGTATTGGGAAAGTCATGCCCGGTGAACTTTTGTATTGGGAAAGTCATGCCCGGTGAACTTTTGTATTGGGAAAGTCATGCCCGGTGAACTTTTGTATTGGGAAAGTCATGCCCAGTGAACTTTTGTACTGGGAAAGTCATGCCCGGTGAACTTTTGTATGGGAAAAGTCATGCCCGGTGATCTTCTGTACTGGGAAAGTTATGCCCGGTCAACTTTTGTATGGGAAAAGTCATGCCCGGTGAACTTTTGTATTGGGAAAGTCATGCCCGGTCAACTTTTGTATTAGGAAAGTCATGCCCGGTGAACTTTTGTACTGGGAAAGTCATGCCCGGTGAACTTTTGTATTGGGAAAGTCATGCCCGGTCAACTTTTGTATTGGGAAAGTCATGCTCGGTGATCTTTTGTACTGGGAAAGTCATGCCCGGTGAACTTTTGTATGGGAAAAGTCATGCCCGGTGAACTTTTGTATTGGGAAAGTCATGCCCGGTGATCGTTTGTACTGGGAAAGTCATGCCCGGTGAACTTTTGTATTGGGAAAGTCATGCCCGGTCAACTTTTGTATTGGGAAAGTCATGCCCGGTGAACTTTTGTATTGGGAAAGTCATGCCCGGTGATCTTTTGTACTGGGAAAGTCATGCCCGGTGAACTTTTGTATTGGGAGAGTCATGCCCGGTAAACTTTTGTATTGGGAAAGTCATGCCCGGTGAACTTTTGTACTGGGAAAGTCATGCCCGGTGAACTTTTGTATTGGGAAAGTTATGCCCGGTGAACTTTTGTATTGGGAAAGTCATGCCCGGTCAAGTTTTGTATGGGAAAAGTCATGCCCGGTCATCTTTTGTACTGGGAAAGTCATGCCCGGTGAACTTTTGTATTGGGAAAGTCATGCCCGGTCAACTTTTGTATTGGGAAAGTCATGCCCGGTGAACTTTTGTATTGGGAAAGTCATGCCCGGTGATCTTTTGTACTGGGAAAGTCATGCCCGGTGAACTTTTGTATTGGGAAAGTCATGCCCGGTGAACTTTTGTATTGGGAAAGTCATGCCCGGTGAACTTTTGTATTGGGAAAGTCATGCCCGGTGATCTTTTGTACTGGGAAAGTCATGCCCGGTGAACTTTTGTATTGGGAAAGTCATGCCCGGTCAACTTTTGTATTGGGAAAGTCATGCCCGGTGAACTTTTGTATTGGGAAAGTCATGCCCGGTGAACTTTTGTATTGGGAAAGTCATGCCCGATGATCTTTTGTACTGGGAAAGTCATGCCCGGTGAACTTTTGTATTGGGAAAGTCATGCCCGGTGAACTTTTGTACTGGGAAAGTCATGCCCGGTGAACTTTTGTATTGGGCAAGTCATGCCCGGTGAACTTTTGTATGGGAAAAGTCATGCCCGGTGAACTTTTGTATGGGAAAAGTCATGCCCGGTGAACTTTTGTATTGGGAAAGTCATGCCCGGTCAACTTTTGTATTGGGAAAGTCATGCCCGGTGATCTTTTGTACTGGGAAAGTCATGCCCGGTGAACTTTTGTATTGGGAAAGTCATGCCCGGTCAACTTTTGTATTGGGAAAGTCATGCCCGGTCAACTTTTGTATTGGAAAAGTCATGCCCGGTGATCTTTTGTACTGGGAAAGTCATGCCCGGTGAACTTTTATATGGGAAAAGTCATGCCCGGTGATCTTTTGTGCTGGGAAAGTCATGCCCGGTCAACTTTTGTATGGGAAAAGTCATGCCCGGTGAACTTTTGTATTGGGAAAGTCATGCCCGGTGAACTTTTGTATTGGGAAAGTCATGCCCGGTGAACTTTTGTATTGGAAAAGTCATGCCCGGTGAACTTTTGTATTGGGAAAGTCATGCCCGGTCAACTTTTGTATTGGGAAAGTCATGCCCGGTGAACTTTTGTATTGGGAAAGTCATGCCCGGTCAACCTTTGTATTGGGAAAGTCATGCCCGGTGAACTTTTGTACTGGGAAAGTCATGCCCGGTGAACTTTTGTATTGGGAAAGTCATGCCCGGTCAACCTTTGTATTGGGAAAGTCATGCCCGGTGAACTTTTGTACTGGGAAAGTCATGCCCGGTGATCTTTTGTATTGGGAAAGTCATGCCCGGTGAACTTTTGTATTGGGAAAGTCATGCCCGGTGAACTTTTGTACTGGGAAAGTCATGCCCGGTCAACTTTTGTATGGGAAAAGTCATGCCCGGTGAACTTTTGTATTGGGAAAGTCATGCCCGGTCAACTTTTGTATTAGGAAAGTCATGCCCGGTGAACTTTTGTACTGGGAAAGTCATGCCCGGTGAACTTTTGTATTGGGAAAGTCATGCCCGGTCAACTTTTGTATTGGGAAAGTCATGCCCGGTGATCTTTTGTACTGGGAAAGTCATGCCCGGTGAACTTTTGTATTGGGAAAGTCATGCCCGGTCAACTTTTGTATTGGGAAAGTCATGCCCGGTGAACTTTTGTATTGGGAAAGTCATGCCCTGTGAACTTTTGTATTGGGAAAGTCATGCCCGGTGAACTTTTGTATTGGGAAAGTCATGCCCGGTGAACTTTTGTATTGGAAAAGTCATGCCCGTCAACTTTTGTATTGGGAAAGTCATGCCCGGTGATCTTTTGTACTGGGAAAGTCATGCCCGGTCAACTTTTGTATTGGGAAAGTCATGCCCGGTCAACTTTTGTATGGGAAAAGTCATGCCCGGTGAACTTTTGTATTGGGAAAGTCATGCCCGGTGAACTTTTGTATTGGGAAAGTCATGCCCGGTGAACTTTTGTATTGGGAAAGTCATGCCCGGTGAACTTTTGTATTGGGAAAGTCATGCCCGGTGAACTTTTGTATTGGGATAGTCATGCCCGGTGATCTTTTGTACTGGGAAAGTCATGCCCGGTGAACTTTTGTATGGGAAAAGTCATGCCCGGTGAACTTTTGTATTGGGAAAGTCATGCCCGGTGAACTTTTGTACTGGGAAAGTCATGCCCGGTCAACTTTTATATTGGGAAAGTCATGCCCGGTGATCTTTTGTACTGGGAAAGTCATGCCCGGTGAAATTTTGTATTGGGAAAGTCATGCCCGGTGAACTTTTGTATGGGAAAAGTCATGCCCGGTGAACTTTTGTATTGGGAAAGTCATGCCCGGTCAACTTTTGTATTGGGAAAGTCATGCCCGGTGTTCTTTTGTACTGGGAAAGTCATGCCCGGTGAACTTTTGTATTGGGAAAGTCATGCCCGGTCAACTTTTGTATTGGGAAAGTCATGCCCGGTGAACTTTTGTATTGGGAAAGTCATGCCCGGTGATCTTTTGTACTGGGAAAGTCATGCCCGGTGAACTTTTGTATGGGAAAAGTCATGCCCGGTGATCTTTTGTACTGGGAAAGTCATGCCCGGTCAACTTTTGTATGGGAAAAGTCATGCCCGGTGAACTTTTGTATTGTGAAAGTCATGCCCGGTCAACTTTTGTATTAGGAAAGTCATGCACGGTGAACTTTTGTACTGGGAAAGTCATGCCCGGTGAACTTTTGTATTGGGAAAGTCATGCCCGGTCAACTTTTGTATTGGGAAAGTCATGCCCGGTGATCTTTTGTGCTGGGAAAGTCATGCCCGGTGAACTTTTGTATTGGGAAAGTCATGCCCGGTGATCTTTTGTACTGGGAAAGTCATGCCCGGTGAACTTTTGTATTGGGAAAGTCATGCCCGGTGAACTTTTGTATTGGGAAAGTCATGCCCGGTGAACTTTTGTATTGGGAAAGTCATGCCCGGTGAACTTTTGTATTGGAAAAGTCATGCCCGTCAACTTTTGTATTGGGAAAGTCATGCCCGGTGATCTTTTGTACTGGGAAAGTCATGCCCGGTCAACTTTTGTATTGGGAAAGTCATGCCCGGTCAACTTTTGTATTGGGAAAGTCATGCCCGGTGATCTTTTGTACTGGGAAAGTCATGCCCGGTGAACTTTTGTATTGGGAAAGTCATGCCCGGTCAACTTTTGTATTGGGAAAGTCATGCCCGGTCAACTTTTGTATTGGGAAAGTCATGCCCGGTGATCTTTTGTACTGGGAAAGTCATGCCCGGTGAACTTTTGTATGGGAAAAGTCATGCTCGGTGATCTTTTGTACTGGGAAAGTCATGCCCGGTCAACTTTTGTATGGGAAAAGTCATGCCCGGTGAACTTTTGTATTGGGAAAGTCATGCCCGGTCAACTTTTGTATTAGGAAAGTCATGCCCTGTGAACTTTTGTATTGGGAAAGTCATGCCCGGTCAACTTTTGTATTGGGAAAGTCATGCCCGGTCAACTTTTGTATTGGGAAAGTCATGCCCGGTGATCTTTTATACTGGGAAAGTCATGCCCGGTGATCTTTTGTACTGGGAAAGTCATGCCCGGTGAACTTTTGTATTGGGAAAGTCATGCCCGGTGAACTTTTGTATTGGGAAAGTCATGCCCGGTGAACTTTTGTATTGGGAAAGTCATGCCCGGTGAACTTTTGTATTGGGAAAGTCATGCCCGGTGAACTTTTGTATTGGAAAAGTCATGCCCGTCAACTTTTGTATTGGGGAAAGTCATGCCCGGTGATCTTTTGTACTGGGAAAGTCATGCCCGGTCAACTTTTGTATTGGGAAAGTCGTGCCCGGTGAACTTTTGTATGGGAAAAGTCATGCCCGGTGAACTTTTGTATTGGGAAAGTCATGCCCGGTGAACTTTTGTATTGGGAAAGTCATGCCCGGTGAACTTTTGTATTGGGAAAGTCATGCCCGGTGAACTTTTGTATTGGGAAAGTCATGCCCGGTGAACTTTTGTATTGGGAAAGTCATGCCCGGTGATCTTTTGTACTGGGAAAGTCATGCCCGGTGAACTTTTGTATGGGAAAAGTCATGCCCGGTGAACTTTTGTATTGGGAAAGTCATGCCCGGTGAACTTTTGTACTGGGAAAGTCATGCCCGGTCAACTTTTGTATTGGGAAAGTCATGCCCGGTGATCTTTTGTACTGGGAAAGTCATGCCCGGTGAACTTTTGTATTGGGAAAGTCATGCCCGGTCAACTTTTGTATGGGAAAAGTCATGCCCGGTGAACTTTTGTATTGGGAAAGTCATGCCCGGTGAACTTTTGTATTGGGAAAGTCATGCCCGGTGAACTTTTGTATTGGGAAAGTCATGCCCGGTGAACTTTTGTACTGGGAAAGTCATGCCCGGTGAACTTTTGTATTGGGAAAGTCATGCCCGGTGAACTTTTGTATGGGAAAAGTCATGCCCGGTGAACTTTTGTATTGGGAAAGTCATGCCCGGTAAACTTTTGTATTGGGAAAGTCATGCCCGGTGATCTTTTGTACTGGGAAAGTCATGCCCGGTGAACTTTTGTATTGGGAAAGTCATGCCCGGTCAACTTTTGTATTGGGAAAGTCATGCCCGGTGATCTTTTGTACTGGGAAAGTCATGCCCGGTGAACTTTTGTATTGGGAAAGTCATGCCCGGTGAACTTTTGTATGGGAAAAGTCATGCCCGGTGAACTTTTGTATGGGAAAAGTCATGCCCGGTGAACTTTTGTATTGGGAAAGTCATGCCCGGTGAACTTTTGTATGGGAAAAGTCATGCCCAGTGAACTTTTGTATGGGAAAAGTCAGGCCCGGTGAACTTTTGTATTGGGAAAGTCATGCCCGGTCAACTTTTGTATTGGGAAAGTCATGCCCGGTCAACTTTTGTATTGGGAAAGTCATGCCCGGTCAACTTTTGTATTGGGAAAGTCATGCCCGGTGATCTTTTGTACTGGGAAAGTCATGCCCGGTGAACTTTTGTATGGGAAAAGTCATGCCCGGTGATCTTTTGTACTGGAAAGTCATGCCCGGTCAACTTTTGTACTGGGAAAGTCATGCCCGGTGAACTTTTGTATTGGGAAAGTCATGCCCGGTGAACTTTGGTATTGGGAAAGTCATGCCTGGTGAACTTTTGTATTGGGAAAGTCATGCCCGGTGAACTTTTGTATTGGGAAAGTCATGTCCGGTCAACTTTTGTATTGGGAAAGTCATGCCCGGTGAACTTTTGTACTGGGAAAGTCATGCCCGGTGATCTTTTGTACTGGGAAAGTCATGCCCGGTGAACTTTTGTATTGGGAAAGTCATGCCCGGTGAACTTTTGTACTGGGAAAGTCATGCCCGGTCAACTTTTGTATTGGGAAAGTCATGCCCGGTGAACTTGTGTATTGGGAAAGTCATGCCCGGTCAACTTTTGTATTGGGAAAGTCATGCCCGGTGATCTTTTGTATTGGGAAAGTCATGCCCGGTGAACTTTTGTATTGGGAAAGTCATGACCGGTGAACTTTTGTATGGGAAAAGTCATGCCCGGTGAACTTTTGTATTGGGAAAGTCATGCCCGGTGAACTTTTGTATTGGGAAAGTCATGCCCGGTGAACTTTTGTATTGGGAAAGTCATGCCCGGTGAACTTTTGTATTGGGAAAGTCATGCCCGGTGAACTTTTGTATTGGGAAAGTCATGCCCGGTGAACTTTTGTATTGGGAAAGTCATGCCCGGTGATCTTTTGTACTGGGAAAGTCATGCCCGGTCAACTTTTGTATTGGAAAAGTCATGCCCGGTGAACTTTTGTATTGGGAAAGTCATGCCCGGTGAACTTTTGTATTGGAAAAGTCATGCCCGGTGAACTTTTGTATTGGAAAAGTCATGCCCGGTGAACTTTTGTATGGGAAAAGTCATCTCCGGTGAACTTTTGTATTAGGAAAGTCATGCCCGGTGAACTTTTGTATTGGGAAAGTCATGCCCGGTGAACTTTTGTATTGGGAAAGTCATGCCCGGTCAACTTTTGTATTGGAAAAGTCATGCCCGGTGAACTTTTGTATTGGGAAAGTCATGCCCGGTGAACTTTTGTATGGGAAAAGTCATGCCCGGTGAACTTTTGTATTGGGAAAGTCATGCCCGGTAAACTTTTGTATTGGGAAAGTCATGCCCGGTGAACTTTTGTATTTGGAAAGTCATGCCCGGTGAACTTTTGTATTGGGAAAGTCATGCCCGGTGAACTTTTGTATTGGGAAAGTCATGCCCGGTGATCTTTTGTACTGGGAAAGTCATGCCCGGTCAACTTTTGTATTGTGAAAGTCATGCCCGGTGAACTTTTGTATTGGGAAAGTCATGCCCGGTCAACTTTTGTATGGGAAAAGCCATGCCCGGTGAACTTTTGTATTGGGAAAGTCATGCCCGGTGAACTTTTGTATTGGGAAAGTCATGCCCGGTCAACTTTTGTATTGGGAAAGTCATGCCCGGTGAACTTTTGTATGGGAAAAGTCATGCCCGGTGAACTTTTTTATTGGGAAAGTCATGCCCGGTCAACTTTTGTATTGGGAAAGTCATGCCCGGTCAACTTTTGTATTGGGAAAGTCATGCCGGATGAACTTTTGTATTGGGAAAATCATGCCCGGTGAACTTTTGTATTGGGAAAGTCATGCCCGGTGATCTTTTGTACTGGGAAAGTCATGCCCGGTGATCTTTTGTACTGGGAAAGTCATGCCCGGTGAACTTTTGTATTGGGAAAGTCATGCCCGGTCAACTTTTGTATTGGGAAAGTCATGCCCGGTCAACTTTTGTATTGGGAAAGTCATGCCCGGTGATCTTTTTTACTGGGAAAGTCATGCCCGGTGAACTTTTGTATGGGAAAAGTCATGCCCGGTGATCTTTTGTACTAGGAAAGTCATGCCCGGTCAACTTTTGTATTAGGAAAGTCATGCCCGGTGAACTTTTGTACTGGGAAAGTCATGCCCGGTGAACTTTTGTATTGGGAAAGTCATGCCCGGTCAACTTTTGTATTGGGAAAGTCATGCCCGGTGATCTTTTGTACTGGGAAAGTCATGCCCGGTGAACTTTTGTATTGGGAAAGTCATGCCCGGTGAACTTTAGTATGGGAAAAGTCATGCCCGGTGAACTTTTGTATGGGAAAAGTCATGCCCGGTGATCTTTTGTACTGGGAAAGTCATGCCCGGTGAACTTTAGTATGGGAAAAGTCATGCCCGGTGAACTTTTGTATGGGAAAAGTCATGCCCGGTGAACTTTTGTATTGGGAAAGTCATGCCCGGTGAAGTTTTGTATGGGAAAAGTCATGCCAGGTGAACTTTTGTATTGGGAAAGTCATGCCCGGTGAACTTTTGTATTGGGAAAGTCATGCCCGGTGATCTTTTGTACTGGGAAAGTCATGCCCGGTGAACTTTTGTATGGGAAAAGTCATGCCCGGTGAACTTTTGTATTGGGAAAGTCATGCCCGGTGAACTTTTGTACTGGGAAAGTCATGCCCGGTGAACTTTTGTATTGGAAAAGTCATGCCCGGTGAACTTTTGTATTGGGAAAGTCATGCCCGGTGAACTTTTGTATTGGGAAAGTCATGCCCGGTGATCTTTTGTACTGGGAAAGTCATGCCCGGTGAACTTTTGTATGGGAAAAGTCATGCCCGGTGAACTTTTGTATTGGGAAAGTCATGCCCGGTGAACTTTTGTACTGGGAAAGTCATGCCCGGTGAACTTTTGTATTGGGAAAGTCATGCCCGGTGAACTTTTGTATTGGGAAAGTCATGCCCGGTCAACTTTTGTATTGGGAAAGTCATGCCCGGTGATCTTTTGTACTGGGAAAGTCATGCCCGGTGAACTTTTGTATTGGGAAAGTCATGACCGGTAAACTTTTGTATTGGGAAAGTCATGCCCGGTGAACTTTTGTATTGGGAAAGTCATGCCCGGTGAATTTTGTAGGGAAAAGTCATGCCCGGTGAACTTTTGTATTGGGAAAGTCATGCCCGGTGAACTTTTGTATTGGGAAAGTCATGCCCGGTGAACTTTTGTATGGGAAAGGTCATGCCCGGTGAACTTTTGTACTGGGAAAGTCATGCCCGGTGAACATTTGTATTGGGAAAGTCATGCCCGGTGATCTTTTGTACTGGGAAAGTCATGCCCGGTGAACTTTTGTATTGGGAAAGTCATGCCCGGTGAACTTTTGTATTGGGGAAGTCATGCCCGGTGTACATTTGTACTGGGAAAGTCATGCCCGGTCAACTTTTGTATTGGGAAAGTCATGCCCGGTGATCTTTTGTACTGGGAAAGTCATGCCCGGTGAACTTTTGTATTGGGAAAGTCATGCCCGGCGAACTTTTGTATTGGGAAAGTCATGCCCGGTGAACTTTTGTATTGGGAAAGTCATGCCCGGTGAACTTTTGTATTGGGAAAGTCATGCCCGGTGAACTTTTGTACTGGGAAAGTCATGCCCGGTGAACTTTTGTACTGTGAAAGTCATGCCCGGTCAACTTTTGTATTGGGAAAGTCATGCCCGGTGATCTTTGGTACTGGGAAAGTCATGCCCGGTCAACTTTTGTATTGGGAAAGTCATGCCCGGTGAACTTTTGTATTGGGAAAGTCATGCCCGGTGAACTTTTGTATGGGCAAAGTCATGCCCGGTGAACTTTTGTATTGGGAAAGTCATGCCCGGTGATCTTTTGTATTGGGAAAGTCATGCCCGGTGAACTTTTGTATTGGGAAAGTCATGCCCGGTGAACTTTTGTATGGGAAAAGTCATGCCCGGTGAACTTTTGTATTGGGAAAGCCATGCCCGGTGAACTGTTGTATTGGGAAAGTCATGCCCGGTGAACTTATGTATTGGGAAAGTCATGCCCGGTGAACTTTTGTATTGGGAAAGTCATGCCCGGTGATCTTTTGTACTGGGAAAGTCATGCCCGGTGAACTTTTGTATGGGAAAAGTCATGCCCGGTGAACTTTTGTATTGGGAAAGTCATGCCCGGTGAACTTTTGTATTGGGAAAGTCATGCCCGGTGAACTTTTGTACTGGGAAAGTCATGCCCGGTGAACTTTTGTATTGGGAAAGTCATGCCCGGTCAACTTTTGTATTGGGAAAGTCATGCCCGGTCAACTTTTGTATTGGGAAAGTCATGCCCGGTGATCTTTTGTACTGGGAAAGTCATGCCCGGTGAACTTTTGTATTGGGAAAGTCATGCCCGGTGAACTTTTGTATTGGGAAAGTCATGCCCGGTGAACATTTGTACTGGGAAAGTCATGCCCGGTCAACTTTTGTATTGGGAAAGTCATGCCCGGTGATCTTTTGTACTGGGAAAGTCATGCCCGGTGAACTTTTGTATTGGGAAAGTCATGCCCGGTGAACTTTTGTATTGGGAAAGTCATGCCCGGTGATCTTTTGTACTGGGAAAGTCATGCCCGGTGAACTTTTGTATTGGGAAAGTCATGCCCGGTGAACTTTTGTATTGGGAAAGTCATGCCCGGTGATCTTTTGTACTGGGAAAGTCATGCCCGGTGAACTTTTGTATTGGGAAAGTCATGCCCGGTCAACTTTTGTACTGGGAAAGTCATGCCCGGTGAACTTTTGTACTGGGAAAGTCATGCCCGGTGAACTTTTGTATTGGGAAAGTCATGCCCGGTCAACTTTTGTATTGGGAAAGTCATGCCCGGTGAACTTTTGTATTGGGAAAGTCATGCCCGGTGAACTTTTGTATTGGGAAAGTCATGCCCGGTAAACTTTTGTATTGGGAAAGTCATGCCCGGTGAACTTTTGTATGGGAAAAGTCATGCCCGGTGAACTTTTGTATTGGGAAAGTCATGCCCGGTGAACTTTTGTATTGGGAAAGTCATGCCCGGTCAACTTTTGTATTGGGAAAGTCATGCCCGGTGAACTTTTGTATGGGAAAAGTCATGCCCGGTGAACTTTTGTATTGGGAAAGTCATGCCCGGTGAACTTTTGTACTGGGAAAGTCATGCCCGGTGAACTTTTGTACTGTGAAAGTGATGCCCGGTCAACTTTTGTATTGGGAAAGTCATGCCCGGTGATCTTTGGTACTGGGAAAGTCATGCCCGGTGAACTTTTGTATTGGGAAAGTCATGCCCGGTCAACTTTTGTATTGCGAAAGTCATGCCTGGTGAACTTTTGTATGGGAAAAGTCATGCCCGGTGAACTTTTGTATTGGGAAAGTCATGCCCGGTGAACTTTTGTACTGGGAAAGTCATGCCCGGTGAACTTTTGTACTGTGAAAGTCATGCCCGGTCAACTTTTGTATTGGGAAAGTCATGCCCGGTGATCTTTGGTACTGGGAAAGAAATGCCCGGTCAACTTTTGTATTGGGAAAGTCATGCCCGGTGAACTTTTGTATTGGGAAAGTCATGCTCGGTGAACTTTTGTATGGGAAAAGTCATGCCCGGTGAACTTTTGTATTGGGAAAGTCATGCCCGGTGATCTTTTGTATTGGGAAAGTCATGCCCGGTGAACTTTTGTATTGGGAAAGTCATGCCCGGTGAACTTTTGTATTGGGAAAGTCATGCCCGGTGAACTTTTGTATTGGGAAAGTCTTGCCCGGTGAACTTATGTATTGGGAAAATCATGCCCGGTGATCTTTTGTACTGGGAAAGTCATGCCCGGTGAACTTTTGTATGGGAAAAGTCATGCCCGGTGAACTTTTGTATTGGGAAAGTCATGCCCGGTGAACTTTTGTATTGGGAAAGTCATGCCCGGTGAACTTTTGTACTGGGAAAGTCATGCCCGGTGAACTTTTGTATTGGGAAAGTAATGCCCGGTGAACTTTTGTATTGGGAAAGTCATGTCCGGTCAACTTTTGTATTGGGAAAGTCATGCCCGGTGATCTTTTGTACTGGGAAAGTCATGCCCGGTGAACTTTTGTATTGGGAAAGTCATGCCCGGTGAACTTTTGTATTGGGAAAGTCATTCCCGGTGAACATTTGTACTGGGAAAGTCATGCCCGGTCAACTTTTGTATTGGGAAAGTCATGCCCGGTGAACTTTTGTATTGGGAAAGTCATGCCCGGTCAACTTTTGTATTGGGAAAGTCATGCCCGGTCAACTTTTGTACTGGGAAAGTCATGCCCGGTGAACTTTTGTATTGGGAAAGTCATGCCCGGTGAACTTTTGTATGGGAAAAGTCATGCCAGGTGAACTTTTGTATGGGAAAAGTCATGCCCGGTGAACTTTTGTATTGGGAAAGTCATGCCCGGTGATCTTTTGTACTGGGAAAGTCATGCCCGGTGAACTTTTGTACTGGGAAAGTCATGCCCGGCGAACTTTTGTATTGGGAAAGTCATGCCCGGTCAACTTTTGTATTGGGAAAGTCATGCCCGGTGAACTTTTGTATTGGGAAAGTCATGCCCGGTCAACTTTTGTATTGGGAAAGTCATGCCCGGTGAACTTTTGTACTGGGAAAGTCATGCCCGGTGAACTTTTGTATTGGGAAAGTCATGCCCGGTCAACTTTTGTATTGGGAAAGTCATGCCCGGTGAACTTTTGTATGGGAAAAGTCATGCCCGGTGAACTTTTGTATTGGGAAAGTCATGCCCGGTCAACTTTTGTATTGGGAAAGTCATGCCCGGTCAACTTTTGTATTGGGAAAGTCATGCCCGGTGAACTTTTGTATTGGGAAAGTCATGCCCGGTGAACTTTTGTATTGGGAAAGTCATGCCCGGTGAACTTTTGTATTGGGAAAGTCATGCCCGGTCAACTTTTGTATTGGGAAAGTCATGCCCGGTGAACTTTTGTACTGGGAAAGTCATGCCCGGTGATCTTTTGTATTGGGAAAGTCATGCCCGGTGAACTTTTGTATTGGGAAAGTCATGCCCGGTGAACTTTTGTACTGGGAAAGTCATGCCCAGTCAACTTTTGTATGGGAAAAGTCATGCCCGGTGAACTTTTGTATTGGGAAAGTCATGCCCGGTCAACTTTTGTATTAGGAAAGTCATGCCGGTGAACTTTTGTACTGGGAAAGTCATGCCCGGTGAACTTTTGTATTGGGAAAGTCATGCCCGGTCAACTTTTGTATTGGGAAAGTCATGCCCGGTGATCTTTTGTACTGGGAAAGTCATGCCCGGTGAACTTTTGTATTGGGAAAGTCATGCCCGGTGATCTTTTGTACTGGGAAAGTCATGCCCGGTGAACTTTTGTATTGGGAAAGTCATGCCCGGTGAACTTTTGTATTGGGAAAGTCATTCCCGGTGAACTTTTGTATTGGGAAAGTCATGCCTGGTGAACTTTTGTATTGGGAAAGTCATGCCCGGTGAACTTTTGTATTGGGAAAGTTATGCCCGGTGATCTTTTGTACTGGGAAAGTCATGCCCGGTGAACTTTTGTATGGGAAAAGTCATGCCCGGTGAACTTTTGTATTGGGAAAGTCATGCCCGGTGAACTTTTGTACTGGGAAAGTCATGCCCGGTCAACTTTTTTATTGGGAAAGCCATGCCCGGTGATCTTTTGTACTGGGAAAGTCATGCCCGGTGAACTTTTGTATTGGGAAAGTCATGCCCGGTGAACTTTTGTATGGGAAAAGTCATGCCCGGTGAACTTTTGTATTGGGAAAGTCATGCCCGGTCAACTTTTGTATTAGGAAAGTCATGCCCGGTGATCTTTTGTACTGGGAAAGTCATGCCCGGTGAACTTTTGTATTGGGAAAGTCATGCCCGGTCAACTTTTGTATTGGGAAAGTCATGCCCGGTGAACTTTTGTATTGGGAAAGTCATGCCCGGTGATCTTTTGTACTGGGAAAGTCATGCCCTGTGAACTTTTGTATGGGAAAAGTCATGCCCGGTGATCTTTTGTACTGGGAAAGTCATGCCCGGTCAACTTTTGTATGGGAAAAGTCATGCCCGGTGAACTTTTGTATTGGGAAAGTCATGCCCGGTCAACTTTTGTATTAGGAAAGTCATGCCCGGTGAACTTTTGTACTGGGAAAGTCATGCCCGGTGAACTTTTGTATTGGGAAAGTCATGCCCGGTCAACTTTTGTATTGGGAAAGTCATGCCCGGTGAACTTTTGTATTGGGAAAGTCATGCCCGGTGAACTTTTGTATTGGGAAAGTCATGCCCGGTGAACTTTTGTATTGGGAAAGTCATGCCCGGTGAACTTTTGTATTGGGAAAGTCATGCCCGGTGAACTTTTGTATTGGGAAAGTCATGCCTGGTGAACTTTTGTATTGGGAAAGTCATGCCCGGTGAACTTTTGTATTGGGAAAGTTATGCCCGGTGATCTTTTGTACTGGGAAAGTCATGCCCGGTGAACTTTTGTATTGGGAAAGTCATGCCCGGTGAACTTTTGTATTGGGAAAGTCATGCCCGGTGAACTTTTGTACTGGGAAAGTCATGCCCGGTCAACTTTTGTATTGGGAAAGTCATGCCCGGTGATCTTTTGTACTGGGAAAGTCATGCCCGGTGAACTTTTGTATTGGGAAAGTCATGCCCGGTGAACTTTTGTATGGGAAAAGTCATGCCCGGTGAACTTTTGTATTGGGAAAGTCATGCCCGGTCAACTTTTGTATTGGGAAAGTCATGCCCGGTGATCTTTTGTACTGGGAAAGTCATGCCCGGTGAACTTTTGTATTGGGAAAGTCATGCCCGGTGATCTTTTGTACTGGGAAAGTCATGCCCGGTGAACTTTTGTATTGGGAAAGTCATGCCCGGTGAACTTTTGTATTGGGAAAGTCATTCCCGGTGAACTTTTGTATTGGGAAAGTCATGCCTGGTGAACTTTTGTATTGGGAAAGTCATGCCCGGTGAACTTTTGTATTGGGAAAGTTATGCCCGGTGATCTTTTGTACTGGGAAAGTCATGCCCGGTGAACTTTTGTATGGGAAAAGTCATGCCCGGTGAACTTTTGTATTGGGAAAGTCATGCCCGGTGAACTTTTGTACTGGGAAAGTCATGCCCGGTCAACTTTTTTATTGGGAAAGCCATGCCCGGTGATCTTTTGTACTGGGAAAGTCATGCCCGGTGAACTTTTGTATTGGGAAAGTCATGCCCGGTGAACTTTTGTATGGGAAAAGTCATGCCCGGTGAACTTTTGTATTGGGAAAGTCATGCCCGGTCAACTTTTGTATTAGGAAAGTCATGCCCGGTGATCTTTTGTACTGGGAAAGTCATGCCCGGTGAACTTTTGTATTGGGAAAGTCATGCCCGGTCAACTTTTGTATTGGGAAAGTCATGCCCGGTGAACTTTTGTATTGGGAAAGTCATGCCCGGTGATCTTTTGTACTGGGAAAGTCATGCCCTGTGAACTTTTGTATGGGAAAAGTCATGCCCGGTGATCTTTTGTACTGGGAAAGTCATGCCCGGTCAACTTTTGTATGGGAAAAGTCATGCCCGGTGAACTTTTGTATTGGGAAAGTCATGCCCGGTCAACTTTTGTATTAGGAAAGTCATGCCCGGTGAACTTTTGTACTGGGAAAGTCATGCCCGGTGAACTTTTGTATTGGGAAAGTCATGCCCGGTCAACTTTTGTATTGGGAAAGTCATGCCCGGTGAACTTTTGTATTGGGAAAGTCATGCCCGGTGAACTTTTGTATTGGGAAAGTCATGCCCGGTGAACTTTTGTATTGGGAAAGTCATGCCCGGTGAACTTTTGTATTGGGAAAGTCATGCCTGGTGAACTTTTGTATTGGGAAAGTCATGCCCGGTGAACTTTTGTATTGGGAAAGTTATGCCCGGTGATCTTTTGTACTGGGAAAGTCATGCCCGGTGAACTTTTGTATTGGGAAAGTCATGCCCGGTGAACTTTTGTATTGGGAAAGTCATGCCCGGTGAACTTTTGTACTGGGAAAGTCATGCCCGGTCAACTTTTGTATTGGGAAAGTCATGCCCGGTGATCTTTTGTACTGGGAAAGTCATGCCCGGTGAACTTTTGTATTGGGAAAGTCATGCCCGGTGAACTTTTATATGGGAAAAGTCATGCCCGGTGAACTTTTGTATTGGGAAAGTCATGCCCGGTCAACTTTTGTATTAGGAAAGTCATGCCCGGTGATCTTTTGTACTGGGAAAGTCATGCCCGGTGAACTTTTGTATTGGGAAAGTCATGCCCGGTCAACTTTTGTATTGGGAAAGTCATGCCCGGTGAACTTTTGTATTGGGAAAGTCATGCCCGGTGATCTTTTGTACTGGGAAAGTCATGCCCGGTGAACTTTTGTATGGGAAAAGTCATGCCCGGTGATCTTTTGTACTGGGAAAGTCATGCCCGGTCAACTTTTGTATGGGAAAAGTCATGCCCGGTGAACTTTTGTATTGGGAAAGTCATGCCCGGTCAACTTTTGTATTAGGAAAGTCATGCCCGGTGAACTTTTGTACTGGGAAAGTCATGCCCGGTGAACTTTTGTATTGGGAAAGTCATGCCCGGTCAACTTTTGTATTGGGAAAGTCATGCCGGTGATCTTTTGTACTGGGAAAGTCATGCCCGGTGAACTTTTGTATTGGGAAAGTCATGCCCGGTGATCTTTTGTACTGGGAAAGTTATGCCCGGAGAACTTTTGTATTGGGAAAGTCATGCCCGGTGAACTTTAGTATTGGGAAAGTCATGCCGGTGAACTTTTGCATTGGGAAAGTCATGCCCGGTGAACTTTTGTATTGGAAAAGTCATGCCCGTCAACTTTTGTATTGGGAAAGTCATGCCCGGTGATCTTTTGTACTGGGAAAGTCATGCCCGGTCAACTTTTGTATTGGGAAAGTCATGCGCGGTCAACTTTTGTATTGGGAAAGTCATGCCCGGTGATCTTTTGTACTGGGAAAGTCATGCCCGGTGAACTTTTGTATTGGGAAAGTCATGCCCGGTCAACTTTTGTATTGGGAAAGTCATGCCCGGTCAACTTTGGATTGGGAAAGTCATGCCCGGTGATCTTTTGTACTGGGAAAGTCATGCCCGGTGAACTTTTGTATGGGAAAAGTCATGCCCGGTGTTCTTTGTATTGGAAAGTCATGCCCGGTGAACTTTTGTATTGGGAAAGTCATGCCCGGTGAATTTTTGTATTGGGAAAGTCATGCCCGGTGAACTTTTGTACTGGGAAAGTCATGCCCGGTGAAGTTTTGTACTGTGAAAGTCATGCCCGGTCAACTTTTGTGTTGGGAAAGTCATGCCCGGTGATCTTTGGTACTGGGAAAGTCATGCCTGGTCAACTTTTGTATTGGGAAAGTCATGCCCGGTGAACTTTTGTATGGGAAAAGTCATGCCCGGTGAACTTTTGTATGGGAAAAGTCATGCCCGTTGAACTTTTGTATTGGGAAAGTCATGCCCGGTCAACTTTTGTATTGGGAAAGTCATGCCCGGTGATCTTTTGTACTGGGAAAGTCATGCCCGGTGAAACTTTTGTATTAGGAAAGTCATGCCCGGTGAACTTTTGTACTGGGAAAGTCATGCCCGGTGAACTTTTGTATTGGGAAAGTCATGCCCGGTGAACTTTTGTATGGGAAAAGTCATGCCCGGTGAACTTTTGTATGGGAAAAGTCATGCCCGGTCAACTTTTGTATTGGGAAAATCATGCCCGGTGATCTTTTGTACTGGGAAAGTCATGCCCGGTGAACTTTTGTACTGGGAAAGTCATGCCCGGTGAACTTTTGTATTGGGAAAGTCATGCCCGGTGAACTTTTGTATTGGAAAAGTCATGCCCGGTGAACTTTTGTATTGGGAAAGTCATGCCCGGTGAACTTTTGTATTGGGAAAGTCATGCCCGGTGAACTTTTGTATTGGGAAAGTCATGCCCGGTGAACTTTTGTACTGGGAAAGTCATGCCCGGTGAACTTTTGTATTGGGAAAGTCATGCCCGGTGAACTTTTGTATTGGGAAAGTCATGCCCGGTGAACTTTTGTATTGGGAAAGTCATGCCCGGTGATCTTTTGTACTGGGAAAGTCATGCCCGGTGAACGTTTGTATGGGAAAAGTCATGCCCGGTGATCTTTTGTACTGGGAAAGTCATGCCCGGTGAACTTTTGTATGGGAAAAGTCATGCCCGGTGAACTTTTGTATGGGAAAAGTCATGCCCGGTGAACTTTTGTATTGGGAAAGTCATACCCGGTCAACTTTTGTATTGGCAAAGTCATGCCCGGTGATCTTTTGTACTGGGAAAGTCATGCCCGGTGAACTTTTGTATTGGGAAAGTCATGCCCGGAGATCTTTTGTACTGGGAAAGTCATGCCCGGTCAACTTTTGTATGGGAAAAGTCATGCCCGGTGAACTTTTGTATTGGGAAAGTCATGCCCGGTAACTTTTGTATTGGGAAAGTCATGCCCGGTGAACTTTTGTATAGGAAAAGCCATGCCCGGTGAACTTTTGTATTGGGAAAGTCATGCCCGGTCAACTTTTGTATTGGGAAAGTCATGCCCGGTGAACTTTTGTATTGGGAAAGTCATGCCCGGTGAACTTTTGTATTGGGAAAGTCATGCCCGGTGAACTTTTGTATCGGGAAATTCATGCCCGGTGATCTTTTGTACTGGGAAAGTCATGCCCGGTGAACTTTTGTATTGGGAAAGTCATGCCCGGTGAACTTTTGTATGGGAAAATCATGCCCGGTGAACTTTTGTATTGGGAAAGTCATGCCCGGTGAACTTTTGTATTGGGAAAGTCATGCCCGGTGATCTTTTGTACTGGGAAAGTCATGCCCGGTGAACTTTTGTATGGGAAAAGTCATTCCCAGTGATCTTTTGTACTGGGAAAGTCATGCCCGGTGAACTTTTGTATTGGGAAAGTCATGCCCGGTGATCTTTTGTACTGGGAAAGTCATGCCCGGTCAACTTTTGTATGGGAAAAGTCATGCCCGGTGAACTTTTGTATTGGGAAAGTCATGCCCGGTGAACTTTTGTACTGGGAAAGTCATGCCCGGTGAACTTTTGTAATGGGAAAGTCATGCCCGGTCAACTTTTGTATTGGGAAAGTCATGCCCGGTGAACTTTTGTATTGGGAAAGTCATGCCCGGTGAACTTTTGTATGGGAAAAGTCATGCCCGGTGAACTTTTGTATGTGAAAAGTCATGCCCGGTGAACTTTTGTATGGGAAAAGTCATGCCCGGTGATCTTTTGTACTGGGAAAGTCATGCCCGGTGAACTTTTGTACTGGGAAAGTCATGCCCGGTGAACTTTTGTACTGGGAAAGTCATGCCCGGTGAACTTTTGTATTGGGAAAGTCATGCCCGGTCAACTTTTGTATTGGGAAAGTCATGCCCGGTGATCTTTTGTACTGGGAAAGTCATGCCCGGTGAACTTTTGTATTGGGAAAGTCATGCCCGGTGAACTTTTGTATGGGAAAAGTCATGCCCGGTGAACTTGTATTGGGAAAGTCATGCCCGGTGAACTTTTGTATTGGGAAAGTCATGCCCGGTGAACTTTTGTATTGGGAAAGTCATGACCGGTGAACTTTTGTATTGGGAAAGTCATGCCCGGTGATCTTTTGTACTGGGAAGGTCATGCCCGGTGAACTTTTGTATTGGGAAAGTCATGCCCGGTCAACTTTTGTATTGGGAAAGTCATGCCCGGTGAACTTTTGTATGGGAAAAGTCATGCCCGGTGAACTTTTGTATGGGAAAAGTCATGCCCGGTGAACTTTTGTATTGGGAAAGTCATGCCCGGTCAACTTTTGTATTGGGAAAGTCATGCCCGGTGATCTTTTGTACTGGGAAAGTCATGCCCGGTGAACTTTTGTATTAGGAAAGTCATGCCCGGTGAACTTTTGTACTGGGAAAGTCATGCCCGGTGAACTTTTGTATTGGGAAAGTCATGCCCGGTGAACTTTTGTATGGGAAAAGTCATGCCCGGTGAACTTTTGTATGGGAAAAGTCATGCCCGGTCAACTTTTGTATTGGGAAAGTCATGGCCGGTGATCTTTTGTACTGGGAAAGTCATGCCCGGTGAACTTTTGTACTGAGAAGGTCATGCCCGGTGAACTTTTGTATTGGGAAGGTCATGCCCGGTGAACTTTTGTATTGGGAAAGTCATGCCCGGTGAACTTTTGTATTGGGAAAGTCATGCCCGGTGAACTTTTGTATTGGGAAAGTCATGCCCGGTGAACTTTTGTATGGGAAAAGTCATGACCGGTGAACTTTTGTATGTGAAAAATCATGCCCGGTGAACTTTTGTATGGGAAAAGTCATGCCCGGTGATCTTTTGTACTGGGAAAGTCATGCCCGGTGAACTTTTGTACTGGGAAAGTCATGCCCGGTGAACTTTTGTATTGGGAAAGTCATGCCCGGTCAACTTTTGTATTGGGAAAGTCATGCCCGGTGAACTTTTGTATGGGAAAAGTCATGCCCGGTGAACTTTTGTATGGGAAAAGTCATGCCCGGTGAACTTTTGTATTGGGAAAGTCATGCCCGGTCAACTTTTGTATTGGGAAAGTCATGCCCGGTGATCTATTGTACTGGGAAAGTCATGCCCGGTGAACTTTTGTATTAGGAAAGTCATGCCCGGTGAACTTTTGTACTGGGAAAGTCATGCCCGGTGAACTTTTGTATTGGGAAAGTCATGCCCGGTGAACTTTTGTATGGGAAAAGTCATGCCCGGTGAACTTTTTTATGGGAAAAGTCATGCCCGGTCAACTTTTGTATTGGGAAAGTCATGCCCGGTGATCTTTTGTACTGGGAAAGTCATGCCCGGTGAACTTTTGTACTGGGAAAGTCATGCCCGGTGAACTTTTGTATTGGGAAAGTCATGCCCGGTGAACTTTTGTATTGGATAGTCATGCCCGTTGAACTTTTGTATTGGGAAAGTCATGCCCGGTGAACTTTTGTACTGGGAAAGTCATGCCCGGTGAACTTTTGTATTGGGAAAGTCATGCCCGGTGAACTTTTGTATTGGGAAAGTCATGCCCGGTGAACTTTTGTATTGGGAAAGTCATGCCCGGTGAACTTTTGTATTGGGAAAGTCATGCCCGGTCAACTTTTGTATTGGGAAAGTCATGCCCGGTGAACTTTTGTATTGGGAAAGTCATGCCCGGTGAACTTTTGTATTGGGAAAGTCATGCCCGGTCAACTTTTGTACTGGGAAAGTCATGCCCGGTGAAGTTTTGTATTGGGAAAGTCATGCCCGGTGAACTTTTGTACTGGGAAAGTCATGCCCGGTGAACTTTTGTATTGGGAAAGTCATGCCCGGTCAACTTTTGTATTGGGAAAGTCATGCCCGGTGAACTTTTGTACTGGGAAAGTCATGCCCGGTGAACTTTTGTATTGGGAAAGTCATGCCCTGTGAACTTTTGTACTGGGAAAGTCATGCCCGGTGAACTTTTGTATTGGGAAAGTCATGCCCGGTGAACTTTTGTATTGGGAAAGTCATGCCCGGTGAACTTTTGTATGGGAAAAGTCATGCCCGGTGAACTTTTGTATTGGGAAAGTCATGCCCGGTCAACTTTTCTATTGGGAAAGTCATGCCCGGTCAACTTTTGTATTGGGAAAGTCATGCCCGGTCAACTTTTGTATTGGGAAAGTCATGCCCGGTGATCTTTTGTACTGGGAAAGTCATGCCCGGTGAACTTTTGTATTGGGAAAGTCATGCCCGGTGATCTTTTGTACTGGGAAAGTCATGCCCGGTGAACTTTTGTATTGGGAAAGTCATGCCCGGTGAACTTTTGAATTGGGAAAGTCATGCCCGGTGAACTTTTGTATTGGGAAAGTCATGCCCGGTGAACTTTTGTATTGGAAAAGTCATGCCCGTCAACTTTTGTATTGGGAAAGTCATGCCCGGTCAACTTTTGTATTGGGAAAGTCATGCCCGGTGAACTTTTGTATGGGAAAAGTCATGCCCGGTGAACTTTTGTATTGGGAAAGTCATGCCCGGTGAACTTTTGTATTGGGAAAGTCATGCCCGGTGAACTTTTGTATTGGGAAAGTCATGCCCGGTGAACTTTTGTATTGGGAAAGTCATGCCCGGTGATATTTTGTACTAGGAAAGTCATGCCCGGTGAACTTTTGTATGGGAAAAGTCATGCCCGGTGAACTTTTGTATTGGGAAAGTCATGCCCGGTGAACTTTTGTACTGGGAAAGTCATGCCCGGTCAACTTTTGTATTGGGAAAGTCATGCCCGGTGATCTTTTGTACTGGGAAAGTCATGCCCGGTGAACTTTTGTATTGGGAAAGTCATGCCCGGTGAACTTTTGTATGGGAAAAGTCATGCCCGGTGAACTTTTGTATTGGGAAAGTCATGCCCGGTCAACTTTTGTATTGGGAAAGTCATGCCCGGTGATCTTTTGTACTGGGAAAGTCATGCCCGGTGAACTTTTGTATTGGGAAAGTCATGCCCGGTCAACTTTTGTATTGGGAAAGTCATGCCCGGTGAACTTTTGTATTGGGAAAGTCATGCCCGGTGATCTTTTGTACTGGGAAAGTCATGCCCGGTGAACTTTTGTATGGGAAAAGTCATGCCCGGTGATCTTTTGTACTGGGAAAGTCATGCCCGGTCAACTTTTGTATGGGAAAAGTCATGCCCGGTGAACTTTTGTATTGGGAAAGTCATGCCCGGTCAACTTTTGTATTAGGAAAGTCATGCCCGGTGAACTTTTGTACTGGGAAAGTCATGCCCGGTGAACTTTTGTATTGGGAAAGTCATGCCCGGTCAACTTTTGTATTGGGAAAGTCATGCCCGGTGATCTTTTGTACTGGGAAAGTAATGCCCGGTGAACTTTTGTATTGGGAAAGTCATGCCCGGTGAACTTTTGTATTGGGAAAGTCATGCCCGGTGAACTTTTGTATTGGGAAAGTCATGCCCGGTGAACTTTTGTATTGGGAAAGTCATGCCCGATGAACTTTTGTATTGGAAAAGTCATGCCCGTCAACTTTTGTACTGGGAAAGTCATGCCCGGTGATCTTTTGTACTGGGAAAGTCATGTCCGGTCAACTTTTGTATTGGGAAAGTCATGCCCGGTCAACTTTTGTATTGGGAAAGTCATGCCCGGTGAACTTTTGTATTGGGAAAGTCATGCCCGGTCAACTTTTGTATTGGGAAAGTCATGCCCGGTCAACTTTTGTATTGGGAAAGTCATGCCCGGTGATCTTTTGTACTGGGAAAGTCATGCCCGGTGAACTTTTGTATGGGAAAAGTCATGCCCGGTGATCTTTTGTATTGGGAAAGTCATGCCCGGTGAACTTTTGTATTGGGAAAGTCATGCCCGGTGAACTTTTGTATGGGGAAAGTCATGCCCGGTGAACTTTTGTACTGGGAAAGTCATGCCCGGTGAACTTTTGTACTGTGAAAGTCATGCCCGGTCAACTTTTGTATTGGGAAAGTCATGCCCGGTGATCTTTTGTACTGGGAAAGTCATGCCCGGTGATCTTTTGTAATAGGAAAGTCATGCCCGGTGAACTTTTGTATTAGGAAAGTCATGCCCGGTGAACTTTTGTACTGGGAAAGTCATGCCCTGTGAACTTTTGTATTGGGAAAGTCATGCCCGGTGAACTTTTGTATGGGGAAAGTCATGCCCGGTGAACTTTTGTATGGGAAAAGTCATGCCCGGTCAACTTTTGTATTGGGAAAGTCATGCCCGGTGATCTTTTGTACTGGGAAAGTCATGCCCGGTGAACTTTTGTACTGGGAAAGTCATGCCCGGTGAACTTTTGTATTGGGGAAAGTCATGCCCGGTGAACTTTTGTATTGGGAAAGTCATGCCCGGTGAACTTTTGTATTGGGAAAGTCATGCCCGGTGAGCTTTTGTATTGGGAAAGTCATGCCCGGTGAACTTTTGTACTGGGAAAGTCGTGCCCGGTGAACTTTTGTATTGGGAAAGTCATGCCCGGTGAACTTTTGTATTGGGAAAGTCATGCCCGGTGAAATTTTGTATTGGGAAAGTCATGCTTGGTGATCTTTTGTACTGGGAAAGTCATGCCCGGTGAACTTTTGTATGGGAAAAGTCATGCCCGGTGATCTTTTGTACTGGGAAAGTCATGCCCGGTGAACTTTTGTATGGGAAAAGTCATGCCCGGTGAACTTTTGTATGGAAAAGTCATGCCCGGTGAACTTTTGTATTGGGAAAGTCATGCCCGGTCAACTTTTGTATTGGAAAGTCATGCCCGGTGATCTTTTGTACTGGGAAAGTCATGCCCGGTGAACTTTTGTATGGGGAAAGTCATGCCCGGTGAACTTTTGTATTGGGAAAGTCAGGCCCGGTGAACTTTTGTATGGGAAAAGTCATGACCGGTGAACTTTTGTATGGGAAAAGTCATGCCCGGTCAACTTTTGTATTGGGAAAGTCATGCCCGGTGATCTTTTGTACTGGGAAAGTCATTCCCGGTGAACTTTTGTACTGGGAAAGTCATGCCCGGTGAACTTTTGTATTGGGAAAGTCATGCCCGGTGATCTTTTGTATTGGGAAATTCATGCCCGGTGAACTTTTGTATTGGGAAAGTCATGCCCGGTGAACTTTTGTATTGGGAAAGTCATGCCCGGTGAACTTTTGTATTGGGAAAGTCATGCCCGGTGAACTTTTGTACTGGGAAAGTCATGCCCGGTGAACTTTTGTATTGGGAAAGTCATGCCCGGTGAACTTTTGTATTGGGAAAGTCATGCCCGGTGATCTTTTGTACTGGGAAAGTCATGCCCGGTGAACTTTTGTATGGGAAAAGTCATGCCCGGTGATCTTTTGTACTGGGAAAGTCATGCCCGGTGAACTTTTGTATGGGAAAAGTCATGCCCGGTGAACTTTTGTATGGGAAAAGTCATGCCCGGTGAACTTTTGTATTGGGAAAGTCATGCCCGGTCAACTTTTGTATTGGGAAAGTCATGCCCGGTGATCTTTTGTACTGGGAAAGTCATGCCCGGTGAACTTTTGTATTGGGAAAAGTCATGCCCGGTCAACTTTCGTATTGGGAAAGTCATGCCCTGTCAACTTTTGTATTGGGAAAGTCATGCCCGGTGATCTTTTGTACTGGGAAAGTCATGCCCGGTGAACTTTTGTATGGGAAAAGTCATGCCCGATGATCTTTTGTACTGGGAAATTCATGCCCGGTCAACTTTTGTATGGGAAAAGTCATGCCCGTTGAACTTTTGTATTGGGAAAGTCATGCCCGGTGAACTTTTGTATTGGGAAAGTCATGCCCGGAGAACTTTTGTATGGGAAAAGTCATGCCCGGTGAACTTTTGTATTGGGAAAGTCATGCCCGGTCAACTTTTGTATTGGGAAAGTCATGCCCGGTCAACTTTTGTATTGGGAAAGTCAAGCCCGGTGAACTTTTGTATTGGGAAAGTCATGCCCGGTGAACTTTTGTATTGGGAAAGTCATGCCCGGTGAACTTTTGTATTGGGAAAGTCATGCCCGGTGAACTTTTTGTATTGGGAAAGTCATGCCCGGTGAACTTTTGTATTGGGAAAGTCATGCCCGGTGAACTTTTGTATTGGGAAAGTCATGACCGGTGAACTTTTGTATTGGGAAAGTCATGCCCGGTCAACTTTTGTATTGGGAAAGTCATGCCCGGTGAACTTTTGTATTGGGAAATTCATGCCCGGTGAACTTTTGTATTGGGAAAGTCATGCCCGGTGATCTTTTGTACTGGGAAAGTTATGCCCGGTGAACTTTTGTATTGGGAAAGTCATGCCCGGTGAACTTTTGTATGGGAAAAGTCATGCCCGGTGATCTTTTGTACTGGGAAAGTCATGCCCGGTGAACTTTTGTATTGGGAAAGTCATGCCCGGTGAACTTTTGTATGGGAAAAGTCATGCCCGGTGATCTTTTGTACTGGGAAAGTCATGCCCGGTGAACTTTTGTATTGGGAAAGTCATGCCCGGTGAACTTTTGTATTGGGAAAGTCATGCCCGGTGATCTTTTGTACTGGGAAAGTCATGCCCGGTGAACTTTTGTATTGGGAAAGTCATGCCCGGTCAATTTTGTATTGGGAAAGTCATGCCCGGTCAACTTTTGTATTGGGAAAGTCATGCCCGGTGATCTTTTGTACTGGAAAGTCATGCCCGGTGAACTTTTGTATGGGAAAAGTCATGCCCGGTGATCTTTTGTACTGGGAAAGTCATGCCCGGTCAACTTTTGTACTGGGAAAGTCATGCCCGGTGAACTTTTGTATTGGGAAAGTTATGCCCGGTGAACTTTTGTATTGGGAAAGTCATGCCCGGTGAACTTTTGTATTGGGAAAGTCATGCCCGGTGAACTTTTGTATGGGGAAAGTCATACCCGGTGATCTTTTGTACTGGGAAAGTCATGCCCGGTGAACTTTTGTATTGGGAAAGTCATGCCCGGTGAACTTTTGTATTGGGAAAGTCATGCCCGGTGAACTTTTGTATTGGGAAAGTCATGCCCGGTGAACTTTTGTATTGGGAAAGTCATGCCCGGTGAACTTTTGTACTGGGAAAGTCATGCCCGGTGAACTTTTGTACTGTGAAAGTCATGCCCGGTCAACTTTTGTATTGGGAAAGTCATGCCCGGTGATCTTTGGTACTGGGAAAGTCATGCCCGGTCAACTTTTGTATTGGGAAAGTCATGCCCGGTGAACTTTTGTATGGGAAAAGTCATGCCCGGTGAACTTTTGTATTGGGAAAGTCATGCCCGGTGAACTTTTGTATTGGGAAAGTCATGCCCGGTGAACTTTTGTATTGGGAAAGTCATGCCCGGTGAACTTTTGTATGGGAAAAGTAATGCCCGGTGAACTTTTGTACTGGGAAAGTCATGCCCGGTGAACTTTTGTATTGGGAAAGTCATGCCCGGTGAACTTTTGTATTGGGAAAGCCATGCCCGGTGAACTTTTGTATGGAAAAGTCATGCCCGGTGAACTTTTGTATTGGGAAAGTCATGCCCGGTGAACTTTTGTATTGGGAAAGTCATGCCCGGTGAACTTTTGTACTGGGAAAGTCATGCCCGGTGAACTTTTGTATTGGGAAAGTCATGTCCGGTGAACTTTTGTATTGGGAAAGTCATGCCCGGTGAACTTTTGTATTGGGAAAGTCATGCCCCGTGAACTTTTGTATTGGGAAAAGTCATGCCCGGTGAACTTTTGTATTGGGAAAGTCATGCCCGGTGAACTTTTGTATTGGGAAAGTTATGCCCGGTCAACTTTTGTATTGGGAAAGTCATGCCCGGTGAACTTTTGTATTGGGAAAGTCATGCCCGGTGAACTTTTGTATTGGGAAAGTCATGCCCGGTGAACTTTTGTATGGGAAAAGTCATGCCCGGTGAACTTTTGTATGGGAAAAGTCATGCCCGGTGAACTTTTGTGTTGGGAAAGTCATGCCCGGTGAACTTTTGTACTGGGAAAGTCATGCCCGGTGAACTTTTGTATGGGAAAAGTCATGCCCGGTGAACTTTTGTATTGGGAAAGTCATGCCCGGTGAACTTTTGTATTGGGAAAGTTATGCCCGGTCAACTTTTGTATTGGGAAAGTCATGCCCGGTGAACTTTTGTATTGGGTAAGTCATGCCCGGTGAACTTTTGTATTGGGAAAGTCATGCCCGGTGAACTTTTGTATGGGAAAAGTCATGCCCGGTGAACTTTTGTATGGGAAAAGTCATGCCCGGTGAACTTTTGTGTTGGGAAAGTCATGCCCGGTGAACTTTTGTACTGGGAAAGTCATGCCCGGTGAACTTTTGTACTGGGAAAGTCATGCCCGGTCAACTTTTGTATTGGGAAAGCATGCCCGGTGATCTTTTTTACTGGGAAAGTCATGCCCGGTGAACTTTTGTACTGGGAAAGTCATGCCCGGTGAACTTTTGTATTGGGAAAGTCATGCCCGGTGAACTTTTGTATTGGGAAAGTCATGCCCGGTGAACTTTTGTATTGGGAAAGTCATGCCCGGTGAACTTTTGTATTGGGAAAGTCATGCCCGGTGAACTTTTGTATTGGGATAGTCATGCCCGGTGAACTTTTGTATTGGGAAAGTCATGCCCGGTGAACTTTTGTATTGGGAAAGTCATGCCCGGTGAACTTTTGTATTGGGAAAGTCATGCCCGGTGAACTTTTGTATGGGAAAAGTCATGCCCGGTGAACTTTTGTATTGGGAAAGTCATGCCCGGTGATTTTTTGTACTGGGAAAGTCATGCCCGATGAACTTTTGTACTGGGAAAGTCATGCCCGGTGAACTTTTGTATTGGGAAAGTCATGCCCGGTGAACTTTTATATTGGGAAAGTCATGCCCGGTGAACTTTTGTATTGGGAAAGTCATGCCCGGTGAACTTTTGTATTGGGATAGTCATGCCCGGTCAACTTTTGTATTGGGAAAGTCATGCCCGGTGAACTTTTGTATTGGGAAAGTCAAGCCCGGTGAACTTTTGTACTGGGAAAGTCATGCCCGGTGAACCTTTGTATTGGGAAAGTCATGCCCGGTGAACTTTTGTATTGGGAAAGTCATGCCCGGAGAACTTTTGTATTGGGAAAGTCATGCCCGGTGAACTTTTGTATTGGGAAAGTCATGCCCGGTGAACTTTTGTATTGGGAAAGTCATGCCCGGTGAACTTTTGTATTGGGAAAGTCATGCCCGGTGAACTTTTGTATTGGGAAAGTCATGCCCGGTGAACTTTTGTATTGGGAAAGTCATGCCCGGTGAACTTTTGTACTGGGAAAGTCATGCCCGGTGAACTTTTGTATTGGGAAAGTCATGCCCGGTGAACTTTTGTATGGGAAAAGTCATGCCGGTGAACTTTTGTATGGGAAAAGTCATGCCCGGTGAACTTTTGTATTGGGAAAGTCATGCCCGGTGATCTTTTGTATTGGGAAAGTCATGCCCGGTCAACTTTTGTATGGGAAAAGTCATGCCCGGTGAACTTTTGTATGGGGAAAGTCATGCCCTGTCAACTTTTGTATTAGGAAAGTCATGCCCGGTGAACTTTTGTACTGGGAAAGTCATGCCCGGTGAACTTTTGTATTGGGAAAGTCATGCCCGGTCAACTTTTGTATTGGGAAAGTCATGCCCGGTGATCTTTTGTACTGGGAAAGTCATGCCCGGTGAACTTTTGTATTGGGAAAGTCATGCCCGGTGAACTTTTGTATGGGAAAAGTCATGCCCGGTGAACTTTTGAATTGGGAAAGTCATGCCCGGTGATCTTTTGTACTGGGAAAGTCATGCCCGGTGAACTTTTGTATTGGGAAAGTCATGCCCGGTGAACTTTTGTATTGGGAAAGTCATGCCCGGTGAACTTTTGTATTGGGAAAGTCATGCCCGGTGAACTTTTGTACTGGGAAAGTCATGCCCGGTGAACTTTTGTATTGGGAAAGTCATGCCCGGTGAACTTTTGTATTGGGAAAGTCATGCCCGGTCAACTTTTGTATGGGAAAAGTCATGCCCGATGAACTTTTGTATTGGGAAAGTCATGCCCGGTCAACTTTTGTATTAGGAAAGTCATGCCCGGTGAACTTTTGTATGGGAAAAGTCATGCCCGGTGATCTTTTGTACTGGGAAAGTCATGCCCGGTGAACTTTTGTATGGGAAAAGTCATGTCCGGTGATCTTTTGTACTGGGAAATTCATGCCGGGTCAACTTTTGTATTAGTAATGTCATGCCCGGTGAACTTTTGTACTGGGAAAGTCATGCCCGGTGAACTTTTGTATTGGGAAAGTCATGCCCGGTGAACTTTTGTATGGGAAAAGTCATGTCCGGTGAACTTTTGTATGGGAAAAGTCATGCCCGGTGAACTTTTGTATTGGGAAAGTCATGCCCGGTCAACTTTTGTATTGGGAAAGTCATGCCCGGTGATCTTTTGTACTGGGAAAGTCATGCCCGGTGAACTTTTGTATTGGGAAAGTCATGCCCGGTCAACTTTTGTATTGGGAAAGTCATGCCCGGTCAACTTTTGTATTGGGAAAGTCATGCCCGGTGATCTTTTGTACTGGGAAAGTCATGCCCGGTGAACTTTTGTATGGGAAAAGTCATGCCCGGTGATCTTTTGTACTGGGAAAGTCATGCCCGGTCAACTTTTGTATTAGGAAAGTCATGCCCGGTGAACTTTTGTATTGGGAAAGTCATGCCCGGTGAACTTTTGTATTGGGAAAGTCATGCCCGGTCAACTTTTGTATTGGGAAAGTCATGCCCGGTGATCTTTTGTACTGGGAAAGTCATGCCCGGTGAACTTTTGTATTGGGAAAGTCATGCCCGGTGAACTTTTGTATGGGAAAAGTCATTCCCGGTGAACTTTTGTATTGGGAAAGTCATGCCCGGTGAACTTTTGTACTGGGAAAGTCATGCCCGGTGAACTTTTGTACTGGGAAAGTCATGCCCGGTGAACTTTTGTATTGGGAAAGTCATGCCCAATGAACTTTTGTATTGGGAAAGTCATGCCCGGTGAACTTTTGTATGGGAAAAGTCATGCCCGGTGAACTTTTGTATGGGAAAAGTCATGCCCGGTGAACTTTTGTATTGGGAAAGTCATGCCCGGTCAACTTTTGTATTGGGAAAGTCATGCCCGGTGATCTTTTGTACTGGGAAAGTCATGCCCGGTGAACTTTTGTATTGGGAAAGTCATGCCCGGTCAACTTTTGTATTGGGAAAGTCATGCCCGGTCAACTTTTGTATTGGGAAAGTCATGCCCGGTGATCTTTTGTACTGGGAAAGTCATGCCCGGTGAACTTTTGTATGGGAAAGTCATGCCCGGTCAACTTTTGTATTGGGAAAGTCATGCCCGGTGATCTTTTGTACTGGGGAAGTCATGGCCGGTGAACTTTTGTATTGGGAAAGTCATGCCCGGTGAACTTTTGCATTGGGAAAGTCATGCCCGGTGAACTTTTGTACTGGGAAAGTCATGCCCGGTGAACTTTTGTACTGGGAAAGTCATGCCCGGTGAACTTTTGTACTGGGAAAGTCATGCCCGGTGAACATTTGTACTGGGAAAGTCATGCCCGGTCAACTTTTGTATTGGGAAAGTCATGCCCGGTGATCTTTTGTACTGGGAAAGTCATGCCCGGTGAACTTTTGTACTGGGAAAGTCATGCCCGGTGAACTTTTGTATTGGGAAAGTCATGCCCGGTGAACTTTTGTATTGGGAAAGTCATGCCCGGTGAACTTTTGTATTGGGAAAGTCATGCCCGGTGAACTTTTGTATTGGGAAAGTCATGCCGGGTGAACTTTGTATTGGGAAAGTCATGCCCGGTGAACTTCTGTATTGGGAAAGTCATGCCCGGTGAACTTTTGTATTGGGAAAGTCATGCCCGGTGAACTTTTGTATTGGGAAAGTCATGCCCGGTGAACTTTTGTATTGGGAAAGTCATGCCCGGTGAATTTTTGTACTGGGAAAGTCATGTCCGGTGAACTTTTGTATTGGGAAAGTCATGCCCGGTGAACTTTTGTATTGGGAAAGTCATGCCCGCTCAACTTTTGTATGGGAAAAGTCATGCCCGGTGAACTTTTGTATGGGAAAAGTCATGCCCGGTGAACTTTTGTATTGGGAAAGTCATGCCCGTGATCTTTTGTATTGGGAAAGTCATGCCCGGTCAACTTTTGTATGGGAAAAGTCATGCCCGGTGAACTTTTGTATTGGGAAAGTCATGCCCGGTCAACTTTTGTATTAGGAAAGTCATGCCCGGTGAACTTTTGTAGGGGAAAAGTCATCTTCCGGTGAACTTTTGTATTAGGAAAGTCATGCCCGGTCAACTTTTGTATTGTGAAAGTCATGCCCGGTGAACTTTTGTATTGGGAAAGTCATGCCCGGTCAACGTTTGTATGGAAAAGCCATGCCCGGTGAACTTTTGTATTGGGAAAGTCATGCCCGGTGAACTTTTGTATTGGGAAAGTCATGCCCGATCAACTTTTGTATTGGGAAAGTCATGCCCGGTGAACTTTTGTATGGGAAAAGTCATGCCCGGTGAACTTTTGTATTGGGAAAGTCATGCCCGGTCAACTTTTGTATTGGGAAAGTCATGCCCGGTCAACTTTTGTATTGGGAAAGTCATGCCCGGTGAACTTTTGTATTGGGAAAGTCATGCCCGGTGAACTTTTGTATTGGGAAAGTCATGCCCGGTGATCTTTTGTACTGGGAAAGTCATGCCCGGTGAACTTTTGTATTGGGAAAGTCATGCCCGGTCAACTTTTGTATTGGGAAAGTCATGCCCGGTCAACTTTTGTATTGGGAAAGTCATGCCCGGTGATCTTTTGTACTGGGAAAGTCATGCCCGGTGAACTTTTGTATGAGAAAAGTCATGCCCGGTGATCTTTTGTACTGGGAAGTCATGCCCGGTCAACTTTTGTATTAGGAAAGTCATGCCCGGTGAACTTTTGTACTGGGAAAGTCATGCCCGGTGAACTTTTGTATTGGGAAAGTCATGCCCGGTCAACTTTTGTATTGGGAAAGTCATGCCCGGTGATCTTTTGTACTGGGAAAGTCATGCCCGGTGAACTTTTGTATTGGAAAAGTCATGCCCGGTGAACTTTTGTATGGGAAACGTCATGCCCGGTGAACTTTTGTATGGGAAAAGTCATGCCCGGTGATCTTTTGTACTGGGAAAGTCATGCCCGGTCAACTTTTGTATTAGGAAAGTCATGCCCGGTGAACTTTTGTATTGGGAAAGTCATGCCCGGTGAACTTTTGTATGGGAAAAGTCATGCCCGGTGAACTTTTGTATTGGGAAAGTCATGCCCGGTGAACTTTTGTATTGGGAAAGTCATGCCCGGTGATCTTTTGTACTGGGAAAGTCATGCCCGGTGAACTTTTGTATGGGAAAAGTCATGCCCGGTGAACTTTTGTATTGGGAAAGTCATGCCCGGTGAACTTTTGTACTGGGAAAGTCATGCCCGGTGAACTTTTGTATTGGGAAAGTCATGCCCGGTGAACTTTTGTATGGGAAAAGTCATGCCGGTGAACTTTTGTATTGGGAAAGTCATGCCCGGTGAACTTTTGTATGGGAAAAGTCATGCCCGGTGATCTTTTGTACTGGGAAAGTCATGCCCGGTGAACTTTTGTATTGGGAAAGTCATGCCCGGTCAACTTTTGTATTGGGAAAGTCATGCCCGGTGAACTTTTGTGTTGGGAAAGTCATGCCCGGTGAACTTTTGTATTGGGAAAGTCATGCCCGGTGAACTTTTGTATTGGGAAAGTCATGCCCGGTGAACTTTTGTATTGGGAAAGTCATGCCCGGTGAACTTTTGTATTGGGAAAGTAATGCCCGGTGAACTTTTGTATTGGGAAAGTAATGCCCGGTGAACTTTTGTATTGGGAAAGTCATGCCCGGTGAACTTTTGTATTGGGAAAGTCATGCCCGGTGAACTTTTGTACTGGGAAAGTCATGCCCGGTGAACTTTTGTATTGGGAAAGTCATGCCCGGTGAACTTTTGTATGGGAAAAGTCATGCCCGGTGAACTTTTGTATGGGAAAAGTCATGCCCGGTGAACTTTTGTATTGGGAAAGTCATGCCCGGTCAACTTTTGTATTGGGAAAGTCATGCCCGGTGATCTTTTGTACTGGGAAAGTCATGCCCGGTGAACTTTTGTATTGGGAAAGTCATGCCCGGTCAACTTTTGTATTGGGAAAGTCATGCCCGGTGAACTTTTGTATTGGGAAAGTCATGCCCGGTGATCTTTTGTACTGGGAAAGTCATGCCCGGTGAACTTTTGTATGGGAAAAGTCATGCCCGGTGATCTTTTGTACTGGGAAAGTCATGCCCGGTCAACTTTTGTATGGGAAAAGTCATGTCCGGTGAACTTTTGTATTGGGAAAGTCATGCCCGGTCAACTTTTGTATTAGGAAAGTCATGCCCGGTGAACTTTTGTACTGGGAAAGTCATGCCCGGTGAACTTTTGTATTGGGAAAGTCATGCCCGGTCAACTTTTGTATTGGGAAAGTCATGCCCGGTGATCTTTTGTACTGGGAAAGTCATGCCCGGTGAACTTTTGTATTGGGAAAGCCATGCCCGGTGAACTTTTGTATGGGAAAAGTCATGCCCGGTGAACTTTTGTATTGGGAAAGTCATGCCCGGTGATCTTTTGTACTGGGAAAGTCATGCCCGGTGAACTTTTGTATTGGGAAAGTCATGCCCGGTCAACTTTTGTATTGGGAAAGTCATGCCCGGTGAACTTTTGTATTGGGAAAGTCATGCCCGGTGATCTTTTGTACTGGGAAAGTCATGCCCGGTGAACTTTTGTATTGGGAAAGTCATGCCCGGTGAACTTTTGTATTGGAAAGTCATGCCCGGTGAACTTTTGTACTGGGAAAGTCATGCCCGGTAAACTTTTGTACTGGGAAAGTCATGCCCGGTCAACTTTTGTATTGGGAAAGTCATGCCCGGTGATCTTTTGTACTGGGAAAGTCATGCCCGGTGAACTTTAGTACTGGGAAAGTCATGCCCGGTGAACTTTTGTATTGGGAAAGTCATGCCCGGTGAACTTTTGTATGGGAAAAGTCATTCCCGGTGAACTTTTGTATTGGGAAAGTCATGCCCGGTGAACTTTTGTACTGGGAAAGTCATGCCCGGTGAACTTTTGTACTGGGAAAGTCATGCCCGGTGAACTTTTGTACTGGGAAAGTCATGCCCGGTGAACTTTTGTATTGGGAAAGTCATGCCCGGTGAACTTTTGTACTGGGAAAGTCATGCCGGTGAACTTTTGTATTGGGAAAGTCATGCCCGGTGAACTTTTGTATTGGGAAAGTCATGCCCGGTCAACTTTTGTATTGGGAAAGTCATGCCCGGTGATCTTTTGTACTGGGAAAGTCATGCCCGGTGAACTTTTGTATTGGGAAAGTCATGCCCGGTCAACTTTTGTATTGGGAAAGTCATGCCCGGTGAACTTTTTGTATTGGGAAAGTCATGCCCGGTGATCTTTTGTACTGGGAAAGTCATGCCCGGTGAACTTTTGTATGGGAAAAGTCATGCCCGGTGATCTTTTGTACTGGGAAAGTCATGCCCGGTCAACTTTTGTATGGGAAAAGTCATGTCCGGTGAACTTTTGTATTGGGAAAGTCATGCCCGGTCAACTTTTGTATTGGGAAAGTCATGCCCGGTGATCTTTTGTACTGGGAAAGTCATGCCCGGTGAACTTTTGTATTGGGAAAGTCATGCCCGGTCAACTTTTGTATTGGGAAAGTCATGCCCGGTGAACTTTTGTATTGGGAAAGTCATGCCCGGTGATCTTTTGTACTGGGAAAGTCATGCCCGGTGAACTTTTGTATTGGGAAAGTCATGCCCGGTGATCTTTTGTACTGGGAAAGTCATGCCCGGTCAACTTTTGTATGGGAAAAGTCATGTCCGGTGAACTTTTGTATTGGGAAAGTCATGCCCGGTCAACTTTTGTATTAGGAAAGTCATGCCCGGTGAACTTTTGTACTGGGAAAGTCATGCCCGGTGAACTTTTGTATTGGGGAAAGTCATGCCCGGTCAACTTTTGTATTGGGAAAGTCATGCCCGGTGATCTTTTGTACTGGGAAAGTCATGCCCGGTGAACTTTTGTATTGGGAAAGCCATGCCCGGTGAACTTTTGTATGGGAAAAGTCATGCCCGGTGAACTTTTGTATTGGGAAAGTCATGCCCGGTGATCTTTTGTACTGGGAAAGTCATGCCCGGTGAACTTTTGTATTGGGAAAGTCATGCCCGGTCAACTTTTGTATTGGGAAAGTCATGCCCGGTGAACTTTTGTATTGGGAAAGTCATGCCCGGTGATCTTTTGTACTGGAAAGTCATGCCCGGTGAACTTTTGTATTGGGAAAGTCATGCCCGGTGAACTTTTGTATTGGAAAGTCATGCCCGGTGAACTTTTGTACTGGGAAAGTCATGCCCGGTAAACTTTTGTACTGGGAAAGTCATGCCCGGTCAACTTTTGTATTGGGAAAGTCATGCCCGGTGATCTTTTGTACTGGGAAAGTCATGCCCGGTGAACTTTTGTACTGGGAAAGTCATGCCCGGTGAACTTTTGTATTGGGAAAGTCATGCCCGGTGAACTTTTGTATGGGAAAAGTCATTCCCGGTGAACTTTTGTATTGGGAAAGTCATGCCCGGTGAACTTTTGTACTGGGAAAGTCATGCCCGGTGAACTTTTGTACTGGGAAAGTCATGCCCGGTGAACTTTTGTATTGGGAAAGTCATGCCCGGTGAACTTTTGTACTGGGAAAGTCATGCCCGGTGAACTTTTGTATTGGGAAAGTCATGCCCGGTGAACTTTTGTATTGGGAAAGTCATGCCGGTCAACTTTTGTATGGGAAAAGTCATGCCCGGTGAACTTTTGTATTGGAAAAGTCATGCCCGGTCAACTTTTGTATTAGGAAAGTCATGCCCGGTGAACTTTTGTATGGAAAATTCATGCCCGGTGATCTTTTGTACTGGGAAAGTCATGCCCGGTGAACTTTTGTATGGGAAAAGTCATGGCCGGTGATCTTTTGTACTGGGAAAGTCATGCCGGGTCAACTTTTGTATTGGGAAAGTCATGCCCGGTGAACTTTTGTACTGGGAAAGTCATGCCCGGTGATCTTTTGTACTGGGAAAGTCATGCCCGGTGAACTTTTGTATTGGGAAAGTCATGCCCGGTCAACTTTTGTATTGGGAAAGTCATGCCCGGTCAACTTTTGTATTGGGAAAGTCATGCCCGGTGATCTTTTGTACTGGGAAAGTCATGCCCGGTGAACTTTTGTATGGGAAAAGTCATGCCCGGTGATCTTTTGTACTGGGAAAGTCATGCCCGGTCAACTTTTGTATTAGGAAAGTCATGTCCGGTGAACTTTTGTACTGGGAAAGTCATGTCCGGTGAACTTTTGTATTGGGAAAGTCATGCCCGGTCAACTTTTGTATTGGGAAAGTCATGCCCGGTGATCTTTTGTACGGGGAAAGTCATGCCCGGTGAACTTTTGTATTGGGAAAGTCATGCCCGGTGAACTTTTGTATGGGAAAAGTCATGCCCGGTGAACTTTTGTATTGGGAAAGTCATGCCCGGTGAACTTTTGTACTGGGAAAGTCATGCCCGGTGAACTTTTGTACTGGGAAAGTCATGCCCGGTGAACTTTTGTATTGGGAAAGTCATGCCCGGTGCACTTTTGTATTGGGAAAGTCATGCCCGGTGAACTTTTGTATTGGGAAAGTCATGCCCGGTGAACTTTTGTATTGGGAAAGTCATGCCCGGTCAACTTTTGTATTGGGAAAGTCATGCCCGGTCAACTTTTGTATGGGAAAAGTCACGCCCGGTGAACTTTTGTATTGGGAAAGTCATGTCCGGTCAACTTTTGTATGGGAAAAGTCATGCCCGGTGAACTTTTGTATTGGGAAAGTCATGCCCGGTCAACTTTTGTATTGGGAAAGTCATGCCCGGTGATCTTTTGTACTGGGGAAGTCATGCCCGGTGAACTTTTGTATTGGGAAAGTCATGCCCGGTGAACTTTTGCATTGGGAAAGTCATGCCCGGTGAACATTTGTACTGGGAAAGTCATGCCCGGTGAACTTTTGTACTGGGAAAGTCATGCCCGGTGAACTTTTGTACTGGGAAAGTCATGCCCGGTGAACTTTTGTACTGGGAAAGTCATGCCCGGTGAAATTTTGTATTGGGAAAGTCATGCCCGGTGAACTTTTGTATTGGGAAAGTCATGCCCGGTGAACTTTTGTATTGGGAAAGTCATGCCCGGTGAACTTTTGTATTGGGAAAGTCATGCCCGGTGATCTTTTGTACTGGGGAAGTCATGCGCGGTGAACTTTTGTATTGGGAAAGTCATGCCCGGTGAACTTTTGCATTGGGAAAGTCATGCCCGGTGAACATTTGTACTGGGAAAGTCATGCCCGGTGAACTTTTGTACTGGGAAAGTCATGCCCGGTGAACTTTTGTACTGGGAAATTCATGCCCGGTGAACTTTTGTACTGGGAAAGTCATGCCCGGTCAACTTTTGTATTGGGAAAGTCATGCCCGGTGATCTTTTGTACTGGGAAAGTCATGCCCGGTGAACTTTTGTACTGGGAAAGTCATGCCCGAGGAACTTTTGTATTGGGAAAGTCATGCCCGGTGAACTTTTGTATTGGGAAAGTCATGCCCGGTGAACTTTTGTATTGGGAAAGTCATGCCCGGTGAACTTTTGTATTGGGAAAGTCATGCCGGGTGAACTTTTGTATTGGGAAAGTCATGCCCGGTGAACTTTTGTATTGGGAAAGTCATGCCCGGTGAACTTTTGTATTGGGAAAGTCATGCCCGGTGAACTTTTGTATTGGGAAAGTCATGCCTGGTGAACTTTTGTATTGGGAAAGTCATGCCCGGTGAATTTTTGTACTGGGAAAGTCATGCCCGGTGAACTTTTGTATTGGGAAAGTCATGCCCGGTGAACTTTTGTATTGGGAAAGTCATGCCCGGTGAACTTTTGTATGGGAAAAGTCATGCCCGGTGAACTTTTGTATGGGAAAAGTCATGCCCGGTGAACTTTTGTATTGGGAAAGTCATGCCCGTGATCTTTTGTATTGGGAAAGTCATGCCCGGTCAACTTTTGTATGGGAAAAGTCATGCCCGGTGAACTTTTGTATTGGGAAAGTCATGCCCGGTCAACTTTTGTATTAGGAAAGTCATGCCCGGTGAACTTTTGTATGGGAAAAGTCATCTCCGGTGAACTTTTGTATTAGGAAAGTCATGCCCGGTCAACTTTTGTATTGTGAAAGTCATGCCCGGTGAACTTTTGTATTGGGAAAGTCATGCCCGGTCAACTTTTGTATGGGAAAAGCCATGCCCGGTGAACTTTTGTATTGGGAAAGTCATGCCCGGTGAACTTTTGTATTGGGAAAGTCATGCCCGATCAACTTTTGTATTGGGAAAGTCATGCCCGGTGAACTTTTGTATTGGGAAAGTCATGCCCGGTCAACTTTTGTATTGGGAAAGTCATGCCCGGTGAACTTTTGTATTGGGAAAGTCATGCCCGGTGAACTTTTGTATTGGGAAAGTCATGCCCGGTGATCTTTTGTACTGGGAAAGTCATGCCCGGTGAACTTTTGTATTGGGAAAGTCATGCCCGGTCAACTTTTGTATTGGGAAAGTCATGCCCGGCCAACTTTTGTATTAGGAAAGTCATGCCGGTGATCTTTTGTACTGGGAAAGTCATGCCCGGTGAACTTTTGTATGGGAAAAGTCATGCCCGGTGATCTTTTGTACTGGGAAAGTCATGCCCGGTCAACTTTTGTATTAGGAAAGTCATGCCCGGTGAACTTTTTGTATTGGGAAAGTCATGCCCGGTGAACTTATGTATGGGAAAAGTCATGCCCGGTGAACTTTTGTATGGGAAAAGTCATGCCCGGTGATCTTTTGTACTGGGAAAGTCATGCCCGGTCAACTTTTGTATTAGGAAAGTCATGCCCGGTCAACTTTTGTATGGGAAAAGTCATGCCCGGTGAACTTTTGTATTGGGAAAGTCATGCCCGGTCAACTTTTGTATTAGGAAAGTCATGCCCGGTGAACTTTTGTACTGGGAAAGTCATGCCGGTGAACTTTTGTATTGGGAAAGTCATGCCCGGTCAACTTTTGTATTGGGAAAGTCATGCCCGGTGATCTTTTGTACTGGGAAAGTCATGCCCGGTGAACTTTTGTATTGGGAAAGTCATGCCCGGTGAACTTTTGTATGGGAAAAGTAATGCCCGGTGAACTTTTGTATTGGGAAAGTCATGCCCGGTGAACTTTTGTATTGGGAAAGTCATGCCCGATCAACTTTTGTATTGGGAAAGTCATGCCCGGTGAACTTTTGTATGGGAAAAGCCATTCCCGGTGAACTTTTGTATTGGGAAAGTCATGCCCGGTGAACTTTTGTATTGGGAAAGTCATGCCCGATCAACTTTTGTATTGGGAAAGTCATGCCCGGTGAACTTTTGTATGGGAAAAGTCATGCCCGGTGAACGTTTGTATTGTGAAATTCATGCCCGGTCAACTTTTGTATTGGGAAAGTCATGCCCGGTCAACTTTTGTATGGGAAAAAGTCATGCCCGGTGAACTTTTGTATGGGAAAAGTCATGCCCGGTGAACTTTTGTATTGGGAAAGTCATGCCCGTGATCTTTTGTATTGGGAAAGTCATGCCCGGTCAACTTTTGTATGGGAAAAGTCATGCCCGGTGAACTTTTGTATTGGGAAAGTCATGCCCGGTCAACTTTTGTATTAGGAAAGTCATGCCCGGTGAACTTTTGTATGGGAAAAGTCATCTCCGGTGAACTTTTGTATTAGGAAAGTCATGCCCGGTCAACTTTTGTATTGTGAAAGTCATGCCCGGTGAACTTTTGTATTGGGAAAGTCATGCCCGGTCAACTTTTGTATGGAAAAGCCATGCCCGGTGAACTTTTGTATTGGGAAAGTCATGCCCGGAGAACTTTTGTATTGGGAAAGTCATGCCCGATCAACTTTTGTATTGGGAAAGTCATGCCCGGTGAACTTTTGTATGGGAAAAGTCATGCCCGGTGAACGTTTGTATTGTGAAATTCATGCCCGGTCAACTTTTGTATTGGGAAAGTCATGCCCGGTGAACTTTTGTATTGGGAAAGTCATGCCCGGTGAACTTTTGTATTGGGAAAGTCATGCCCGGTGAACTTTTGTATTAGGAAAGTCATGCCCGGTGATCTTTTGTACTGGGAAAGTCATGCCCGGTGAACTTTTGTATTGGGAAAGTCATGCCCGGTCAACTTTTGTATTGGGAAAGTCATGCCCGGTCAACTTTTGTATTGGGAAAGTCATGCCCGGTGATCTTTTGTACTGGGAAAGTCATGCCCGGTGAACTTTTGTATGGGAAAAGTCATGCCCGGTGATCTTTTGTACTGGGAAAGTCATGCCCGGTGAACTTTTGTATTGGGAAAGTCATGCCCGGTGAACTTTTGTATTGGGAAAGTCATGCCCGGTCAACTTTTGTATGGGAAAAGTCATGCCCGGTGAACTTTTGTATTGGGAAAGTCATGCCCGGTCAACTTTTGTATTGGGAAAGTCATGCCCGGTCAACTTTTGTATTGGGAAAGTCATGCCCGGTGAACTTTTTTATTGGGAAAGTCATGCCCGGTGATCTTTTGTACTGGGAAAGTCATGCCCGGTGAACTTTTGTATTGGGATAGTCATGCCCTGTGAACTTTTGTATTGGGAAAGTCATGCCCGGTGAACTTTTGTACTGGGAAAGTCATGCCCGGTGAACTTTTGTACTGGGAAAGTCATGCCCGGTCAACTTTTGTACTGGGAAAGTCATGCCCGGTGAACTTTTGTACTGGGAAAGTCATGCCCGGTCAACTTTTGTATTGGGAAAGTCATGCCCGGTGATCTTTTGTACTGGGAAAGTCATGCCCGGTGAACTTTTGTACTGGGAAAGTCATGCCCGGTGAACTTTTGTACTGGGAAATTCATGCCCGGTGAACTTTTGTATTGGGAAAGTCATGCCCGGTGAACTTTTGTATTGGGAAAGTCATGCCCGGTGAACTTTTGTATTGGGAAAGTCATGTCCGGTGAACTTTTGTATTGGGAAAGTCATGCCCGGTCAACTTTTGTATTGGGAAAGTCATGCCCGGTCAACTTTTGTATGGGAAAAGTCATGCCCTGTGAACTTTTGTATTGGGAAAGTCATGCCCGGTCAACTTTTGTATTAGGAAAGTCATGCCCGGTGAACTTTTGTATGGGAAAAGTCATGCCCGGTGATCTTTTGTACTGGGAAAGTCATGCCCGGTGAACTTTTGTATTGGGAAAGTCATGCCCGGTCAACTTTTGTATTAGGAAAGTCATGCCCGGTGAACTTTTGTACTGGGAAAGTCATGCCCGGTGAACTTTTGTATTGGGAAAGTCATGCCCGGTCAACTTTTGTATTGGGAAAGTCATGCCCGGTGATCTTTTGTACTGGGAAAGTCATGCCCGGTGAACTTTTGTATTGGGAAAGTCATGCCCGGTGATCTTTTGTACTGGGAAAGTCATGCCCGGTGAACTTTTGTATTGGGAAAATCATGCCCGGTGAACTTTTGTATAGGGAAAGTCATGCCCGGTCAACTTTGTATGGGAAAAGTCATGCCCGGTGAACTTTTGTATTAGGAAAGTCATGCCCGGTCAACTTTTGTATTGGGAGAGTCATGTCCGGTGATCTTTTGTACTGGGAAAGTCATGCCCGGTGAACTCTTGTATTGGGAAAGTCATGCCCGGTGATCTTTTGTACTGGGAAAGTCATGCCCGGTGAACTTTTTGTATTGGGAAAGTCATGCCCGGTGAACTTTTGTATTGGGAAAGTCATGCCCGGTGAACTTTTTGTATTGGGAAAGTCATGCCCGGTCAACTTTTGTATGGGAAAAGTCATGCCCGGTGAACTTTTGTATTGGGAAAGTCATGCCCGGTCAACTTTTGTATTGGGAAAGTCATGCCCGGTCAACTTTTGTATTGGGAAAGTCATGCCCGGTGAACTTTTGTATTGGGAAAGTCATGCCCGGTGATCTTTTGTACTGGGAAAGTCATGCCCGGTGAACTTTTGTATGGGAAAAGTCATGCCCGGTGAACTTTTGTATTGGGAAAGTCATGCCCGGTCAACTTTTGTATTGGGAAAGTCATGCCCGGTGAACTTTTGTATTGGGAAAGTCATGCCCGGTGAACTTTTGTATTGGGAAAGTCATGCCCGGTCAACTTTTGTATTGGGAAAGTCATGCCCGGTGATCTTTTGTACTGGGAAAGTCATGCCCGGTGAACTTTTGTATGGGAAAATTCATGCCCGGTGAACTTTTGTACTGGGAAAGTCATGCCCGGTCAACTTTTGTACTGGGAAAGTCATGCCCGGTGAACTTTTGTACTGGGAAAGTCATGCCCGGTCAACTTTTGTATTGGGAAAGTCATGCCCGGTGATCTTTTGTACTGGGAAAGTCATGCCCGGTGAACTTTTGTATTGGGAAAGTCATGCCCGGTGAACTTTTGTACTGAAAAAGTCATGCCCGGTGAACTTTTGTATTGGGAAAGTCATGCCCAGTGAATTTTTGTATTGGGAAAGTCATGCCCGGTGAACTTTTGTATTGGGAAAGTCATGCCCGGTGAACTTTTGTATTGGGAAAGTCATGCCCGGTGAACTTTTGTATTGGGAAAGTCATGCCCGGTCAACTTTTGTATTAGGAAAGTCATGCCCGGTGAACTTTTGTATGGGAAAAGTCATGCCCGGTGATCTTTTGTACTGGGAAAGTCATGCCCGGTGAACTTTTGTATTGGGAAAGTCATGACCGGTCAACTTTTGTATTAGGAAAGTCATTCCCGGTGAACTTTTGTACTGGGAAAGTCATGCCCGGTGAACTTTTGTATTGGGAAGTCATGTCCGGTCAACTTTTGTATTGGGAAAGTCATGCCCGGTGATCTTTTGTACTGGGAAAGTCATGCCCGGTGAACTTTTGTATTGGGAAAGTCATGCCCGGTGAACTTTTGTACTGGGAAAGTCATGCCCGGTCAACTTTTGTACTGGGAAAGTCATGCCCGGTGAACTTTTGTACTGGGAAAGTCATGCCCGGTCAACTTTTGTATTGGGAAAGTCATGCCCGGTGAACTTTTGTACTGGGAAAGTCATGCCCGGTGAACTTTTGTACTGGGAAAGTCATGCCCGGTCAACTTTTGTACTGGGAAAGTCATGCCCGGTGAACTTTTGTACTGGGAAAGTCATGCCCGGTCAACTTTTGTATTGGGAAAGTCATGCCCGGTGATCTTTTGTACTGGGAAAGTCATGCCCGGTGAACTTTTGTACTGGGAAAGTCATGCCCGGTGAACTTTTGTACTGGGAAATTCATGCCCGGTGAACTTTTGTATTGGGAAAGTCATGCCCGGTGAACTTTTGTATTGGGAAAGTCATGCCCGGTGAACTTTTGTATTGGGAAAGTCATGTCCGGTGAACTTTTGTATTGGGAAAGTCATGCCCGGTCAACTTTTGTATTGGGAAAGTCATGCCCGGTCAACTTTTGTATGGGAAAAGTCATGCCCGGTGAACTTTTGTATTGGGAAGGTCATGCCCGGTCAACTTTTGTATTAGGAAAGTCATGCCCGGTGAACTTTTGTATGGGAAAAGTCATGCCCGGTGATCTTTTGTACTGGGAAAGTCATGCCCGGTGAACTTTTGTATTGGGAAAGTCATGCCCGGTCAACTTTTGTATTAGGAAAGTCATGCCCGGTGAACTTTTGTACTGGGAAAGTCATGCCCGGTGAACTTTTGTATTGGGAAAGTCATGCCCGGTCAACTTTTGTATTGGGAAAGTCATGCCCGGTGATCTTTTGTACTGGGAAAGTCATGCCCGGTGAACTTTTGTATTGGGAAAGTCATGCCCGGTGATCTTTTGTACTGGGAAAATCATGCCCGGTGAACTTTTGTATTGGGAAAATCATGCCCGGTGAACTTTTGTATAGGGAAAGTCATGCCCGGTCAACTTTTGTATGGGAAAAGTCATGCCCGGTGAACTTTTGTATTGGGAAAGTCATGCCCGGTCAACTTTTGTATTGGGAGAGTCATGTCCGGTGATCTTTTGTACTGGGAAAGTCATGCCCGGTGAACTCTTGTATTGGGAAAGTCATGCCCGGTGATCTTTTGTACTGGGAAAGTCATGCCCGGTGAACTTTTGTATTGGGAAAGTCATGCCCGGTGAACTTTTGTATTGGGAAAGTCATGCCCGGTGAACTTTTGTATTGGGAAAGTCATGCCCGGTCAACTTTTGTATGGGAAAAGTCATGCCCGGTGAACTTTTGTATTGGGAAAGTCATGCCCGGTGAACTTTTGTACTGGGAAAGTCATGCCAGGTCAACTTTTGTATTGGGAAAGTCATGCCCGGTGATCTTTTGTACTGGGAAAGTCATGCCCGGTGATCTTTTGTACTGGGAAAGTCATGCCCGGTGAACTTTTGTATTGGGAAAGTCATGCCCGATGAACTTTTGTATTGGGAAAGTCATGCCCGGTGAACTTTTGTATTGGGAAAGTCATGCCCGGTGAACTTTTGTATTGGGAAAGTCATGCCCGGTGAACTTTTGTATTGAAAAGTCATGCCCGGTGAACTTTTGTATTGGGAAAGTCATGCCCGGTCAACTTTTGTATTAGGAAAGTCATGCCCGGTGAACTTTTGTATGGGAAAAGTCATGCCCGGTGATCTTTTGTACTGGGAAAGTCATGCCCGGTGAACTTTTGTATTGGGAAAGTCATGACCGGTCAACTTTTGTATTAGGAAAGTCATGCCCGGTGAACTTTGTACTGGGAAAGTCATGCCCGGTGAACTTTTGTATTGGGAAAGTCATGCCCGGTCAACTTTTGTATTGGGAAAGTCATGTCCGGTGATCTTTTGTACTGGGAAAGTCATGCCCGGTGAACTTTTGTATTGGGAAAGTCATGCCCGGTGATCTTTTGTACTGGGAAAGTCATGCCCGGTGAACTTTTGTATTGGGAAAGTCATGCCCGGTGAACTTTTGTATTGGGAAAGTCATGCCCGGTCAACTTTTGTATGGGAAAAGTCATGCCCGGTGAACTTTTGTATTGGGAAAGTCATGCCCGGTCAACTTTTGTATTGGGAAAGTCATGCCCGGTCAACTTTTGTATTGGGAAAGTCATGCCCGGTGAACTTTTGTATTGGGAAAGTCATGCCCGGTGAACTTTTGTATTGGGAAAGTCATGCCCGGTGAACTTTTGTACTGGGAAAGTCATGCCCGGTGAACTTTTGTACTGGGAAAGTCCTGTCCTGGTGAACTTTTGTATGGGAAAAGTCATGCCGGTGAACTTTTGTATTGGGAAAGTCATGCCCGGTCAACTTTTGTATTAGGAAAGTCATGCCCGGTGAACTTTGTACTGGGAAAGTCATGCCCGGTGAACTTTTGTATTGGGAAAGTCATGCCCGGTCAACTTTTGTATTGGGAAAGTCATGCCCGGTGATCTTTTTGTACTGGGAAAGTCATGCCCGGTGAACTTTTGTATTGGGAAAGTCATGCCCGGTGATCTTTTGTACTGGGAAAGTCATGCCCGGTGAACTTTTGTATTGGGAAAATCATGCCCGTTGAACTTTTGTATAGGGAAAGTCATGCCCGGTCAACTTTTGTATGGGAAAAGTCATGCCCGGTGAACTTTTGTATTGGGAAAGTCATTGCCCGGTCAACTTTTGTATTGGGAGAGTCATGTCCGGTGATCTTTTGTACTGGGAAAGTCATGCCCGGTGAACTCTTGTATTGGGAAAGTCATGCCCGGTGAACTTTTGTACTGGGAAAGTCATGCCCGGTGAACTTTTGTATTGGGAAAGTCATGCCCGGTGAACTTTTGTATTGGGAAAGTCATGCCCGGTGAACTTTTGTATTGGGAAAGTCATGCCCGGTCAACTTTTGTATGGGAAAAGTCATGCCCGGTGAACTTTTGTATTGGGAAAGTCATGCCCGGTGAACTTTTGTACTGGGAAAGTCATGCCCGGTCAACTTTTGTATTGGGAAAGTCATGCCCGGTGATCTTTTGTACTGGGAAAGTCATGCCCGGTGATCTTTGTACTGGGAAAGTCATGCCCGGTGAACTTTTGTATTGGGAAAGTCATGCCCGATGAACTTTTGTATTGGGAAAGTCATGCCCGGTGAACTTTTGTATTGGGAAAGTCATGCCCGGTGAACTTTTGTATTGGGAAAGTCATGCCCGGTGAACTTTTGTATTGGAAAAGTCATGCCCGGTGAACTTTTGTATTGGGAAAGTCATGCCCGGTCAACTTTTGTATTAGGAAAGTCATGCCCGGTGAACTTTTGTATGGGAAAAGTCATGCCCGGTGATCTTTTGTACTGGGAAAGTCATGCCCGGTGAACTTTTGTATTGGGAAAGTCATGACCGGTCAACTTTTGTATTAGGAAAGTCATGCCCGGTGAACTTTTGTACTGGGAAAGTCATGCCCGGTGAACTTTTGTATTGGGAAAGTCATGCCCGGTCAACTTTTGTATTGGGAAAGTCATGTCCGGTGATCTTTTGTACTGGGAAAGTCATGCCCGGTGAACTTTTGTATTGGGAAAGTCATGCCCGGTGATCTTTTGTACTGGGAAAGTCATGCCCGGTGAACTTTTGTATTGGGAAAGTCATGCCCGGTGAACTTTTGTATTGGGAAAGTCATGCCCGGTCAACTTTTGTATGGGAAAAGTCATGCCCGGTGAACTTTTGTATTGGGAAAGTCATGCCCGGTCAACTTTTGTAATGGGAAAGTCATGCCCGGTCAACTTTTGTATTGGGAAAGTCATGCCCGGTGAACTTTTGTATTGGGAAAGTCATGCCCGGTGAACTTTTGTATTGGGAAAGTCATGCCCGGTGAACTTTTGTACTAAGAAAGTCATGCCCGGTGAACTTTTGTACTGGGAAAGTCCTGTCCGGTCAACTTTTGTACTGGGAAAGTCATGCCCGGTGAACTTTTGTACTGGGAAAGTCATGCCCGGTCAACTTTTGTATTGTGAAAGTCATGCCCGGTGATCTTTTGTACTGGGAAAGTCATGCCCGGTGAACTTTTGTACTGGGAAAGTCATGCCCGGTGAACTTTTGTACTGGGAAATTCATGCCCGGTGAACTTTTGTATTGGGAAAGTCATGCCCGGTGAACTTTTGTATTGGGAAAGTCATGCCCGGTGAACTTTTGTATTGGGAAAGTCATGTCCGGTGAACTTTTGTATTGGGAAAGTCATGCCCGGTCAACTTTTGTATTGGGAAAGTCATGCCCGGTCAACTTTTGTATGGGAAAAGTCATGCCCGGTGAACTTTTGTATTGGGAAGGTCATGCCCGGTCAACTTTTGTATTAGGAAAGTCATGCCCGGTGAACTTTTGTATGGGAAAAGTCATGCCCGGTGATCTTTTGTACTGGGAAAGTCATGCCCGGTGAACTTTTGTATTGGGAAAGCCATGCCCGGTCAACTTTTGTATTAGGAAAGTCATGCCCGGTGAACTTTTGTACTGGGAAAGTCATGCCCGGTGAACTTTTGTATTGGGAAAGTCATGCCCGGTCAACTTTTGTATTGGGAAAGTCATGCCCGGTGATCTTTTGTACTGGGAAAGTCATGCCCGGTGAACTTTTGTATTGGGAAAATCATGCCCGGTGAACTTTTGTATAGGGAAAGTCATGCCCGGTCAACTTTTGTATGGGAAAAGTCATGCCCGGTGAACTTTTGTATTGGGAAAGTCATGCCCGGTCAACTTTTGTATTGGGAGAGTCATGTCCGGTGATCTTTTGTACTGGGAAAGTCATGCCCGGTGAACTCTTGTATTGGGAAAGTCATGCCCGGTGATCTTTTGTACTGGGAAAGTCATGCCCGGTGAACTTTTGTATTGGGAAAGTCATGCCCGGTGAACTTTTGTATTGGGAAAGTCATGCCCGGTGAACTTTTGTATTGGGAAAGTCATGCCCGGTGAACTTTTGTACTGGGAAAGTCATGCCCGGTCAACTTTTGTATTGGGAAAGTCATGCCCGGTGATCTTTTGTACTGGGAAAGTCATGCCCGGTGATCTTTTGTACTGGGAAAGTCATGCCCGGTGAACTTTTGTATTGGGAAAGTCATGCCCGATGAACTTTTGTATTGGGAAAGTCATGCCCGGTGAACTTTTGTATTGGGAAAGTCATGCCCGGTGAACTTTTGTATTGGGAAAGTCATGCCCGGTGAACTTTTGTATTGGAAAAGTCATGCCCGGTGAACTTTTGTATTGGAAAAGTCATGCCCGGTGAACTTTTGTATTGGGAAAGTCATGCCCGATGAACTTTTGTACTGGGAAAGTCATGCCCGGTGAACTTTTGTATTGGGAAAGTCATGCCCGATGAACTTTTGTATAGGGAAAGTCATGCCCGGTCAACTTTTGTATTGGGAAAGTCATGCCCGGTGAACTTTTGTATTGGGAAAGTCATGCCCGATGAACTTTTGTATTGGGAAAGTCATGCCCGGTGAACTTTTGTATTGGGAAAGTCATGCCCGGTGAACTTTTGTATTGGGAAAGTCATGCCCGGTGAACTTTTGTATTGGGAAAGTCATGCCCGATGAACTTTTGTATTGGGAAAGTCATGCCCGATGAACTTTTGTATAGGGAAAGTCATGCCCGGTGAACTTTTGTATTGGGAAAGTCATGCCCGGTGAACTTTTGTATTGGAAAAGTCATGCCCGGTGAACTTTTGTATTGGGAAAGTCATGCCCGATGAACTTTTGTACTGGGAAAGTCATGCCCGGTGAACTTTTGTATTAGGAAAATCATGCCCGGTGAACTTTTGTATAGGGAAAGTCATGCCCGGTCAACTTTTGTATGGGAAAAGTCATGCCCGGTGAACTTTTGTATTGGGAAAGTCATGCCCGGTCAACTTTTGTATTGGGAGAGTCATGTCCGGTGATCTTTTGTACTGGGAAAGTCATGCCCGGTGAACTCTTGTATTGGGAAAGTCATGCCCGGTGATCTTTTGTACTGGGAAAGTCATGCCCGGTGAACTTTTGTATTGGGAAAGTCATGCCCGGTGAACTTTTGTATTGGGAAAGTCATGCCCGGTGAACTTTTGTATTGGGAAAGTCATGCCCGGTCAACTTTTGTATGGGAAAAGTCATGCCCGGTGAACTTTTGTATTGGGAAAGTCATGCCCGGTGAACTTTTGTACTGGGAAAGTCATGCCCGGTCAACTTTTGTATTGGGAAAGTCATGCCCGGTGATCTTTTGTACTGGGAAAGTCATGCCCGGTGATCTTTTGTACTGGGAAAGTCATGCCCGGTGAACTTTTGTATTGGGAAAGTCATGCCCGATGAACTTTTGTATTGGGAAAGTCATGCCCGGTGAACTTTTGTATTGGGAAAGTCATGCCCGGTGAACTTTTGTATTGGGAAAGTCATGCCCGGTGAACTTTTGTATTGGAAAAGTCATGCCCGGTGAACTTTTGTATTGGGAAAGTCATGCCCGGTCAACTTTTGTATTAGGAAAGTCATGCCCGGTGAACTTTTGTATGGGAAAAGTCATGCCCGGTGATCTTTTGTACTGGGAAAGTCATGCCCGGTGAACTTTTGTATTGGGAAAGTCATGACCGGTCAACTTTTGTATTAGGAAAGTCATGCCCGGTGAACTTTTGTACTGGGAAAGTCATGCCCGGTGAACTTTTGTATTGGGAAAGTCATGCCCGGTCAACTTTTGTATTGGGAAAGTCATGTCCGGTGATCTTTTGTACTGGGAAAGTCATGCCCGGTGAACTTTTGTATTGGGAAAGTCATGCCCGGTGATCTTTTGTACTGGGAAAGTCATGCCCGGTGAACTTTTGTATTGGGAAAGTCATGCCCGGTGAACTTTTGTATTGGGAAAGTCATGCCCGGTCAACTTTTGTATGGGAAAAGTCATGCCCGGTGAACTTTTGTATTGGGAAAGTCATGCCCGGTCAACTTTTGTAATGGGAAAGTCATGCCCGGTGAACTTTTGTATTGGGAAAGTCATGCCCGGTGAACTTTTGTATTGGGAAAGTCATGCCCGGTCAACTTTTGTATGGGAAAAGTCATGCCCGGTGATCTTTTGTACTGGGAAAGTCATGCCCGGTGAACTTTTGTATAGGGAAAGTCATGCCCGGTCAACTTTTGTATGGGAAAAGTCATGCCCGGTGAACTTTTGTATTGGGAAAGTCATGCCCGGTCAACTTTTGTATTGGGAGAGTCATGTCCGGTGATCTTTTGTACTGGGAAAGTCATGCCCGGTGAACTTTTGTATTGGGAAAGTCATGCCCGGTGAACTTTTGTATTGGGAAAGTCATGCCCGGTCAACTTTTGTATGGGAAAAGTCATGCCCGGTGAACTTTTGTATTGGGAAAGTCATGCCCGGTGAACTTTTGTACTGGGAAAGTCATGCCCGGTCAACTTTTGTATTGGGAAAGTCATGCCCGGTGATCTTTTGTACTGGGAAAGTCATGCCCGGTGATCTTTTGTACTGGGAAAGTCATGCCCGGTGAACTTTTGTATTGGGAAAGTCATGCCCGATGAACTTTTGTATTGGGAAAGTCATGCCCGGTGAACTTTTGTATTGGGAAAGTCATGCCCGGTCAACTTTTGTATTGGGAAAGTCATGCCCGGTGATCTTTTGTACTGGGAAAGTCATGCCCGGTGATCTTTTGTACTGGGAAAGTCATGCCCGGTGAACTTTTGTATTGGGAAAGTCATGCCCGATGAACTTTTGTATTGGGAAAGTCATGCCCGGTGAACTTTTGTATTGGGAAAGTCATGCCCGGTGAACTTTTGTATTGGGAAAGTCATGCCCGGTGAACTTTTGTATTGGAAAAGTCATGCCCGGTGAACTTTTGTATTGGGAAAGTCATGCCCGGTCAACTTTTGTATTAGGAAAGTCATGCCCGGTGAACTTTTGTATGGGAAAAGTCATGCCCGGTGATCTTTTGTACTGGGAAAGTCATGCCCGGTGAACTTTTGTATTGGGAAAGTCATGACCGGTCAACTTTTGTATTAGGAAAGTCATGCCCGGTGAACTTTTGTACTGGGAAAGTCATGCCCGGTGAACTTTTGTATTGGGAAAGTCATGCCCGGTCAACTTTTGTATTGGGAAAGTCATGTCCGGTGATCTTTTGTACTGGGAAAGTCATGCCCGGTGAACTTTTGTATTGGGAAAGTCATGCCCGGTGATCTTTTGTACTGGGAAAGTCATGCCCGGTGAACTTTTGTATTGGGAAAGTCATGCCCGGTGAACTTTTGTATTGGGAAAGTCATGCCCGGTCAACTTTTGTATGGGAAAAGTCATGCCCGGTGAACTTTTGTATTGGGAAAGTCATGCCCGGTCAACTTTTGTAATGGGAAAGTCATGCCCGGTCAACTTTTGTATTGGGAAAGTCATGCCCGGTGAACTTTTGTATTGGGAAAGTCATGCCCGGTGAACTTTTGTATTGGGAAAGTCATGCCCGGTGAACTTTTGTACTAAGAAAGTCATGCCCGGTGAACTTTTGTACTGGGAAAGTCCTGTCCGGTCAACTTTTGTACTGGGAAAGTCATGCCCGGTGAACTTTTGTACTGGGAAAGTCATGCCCGGTCAACTTTTGTATTGTGAAAGTCATGCCCGGTGATCTTTTGTACTGGGAAAGTCATGCCCGGTGAACTTTTGTACTGGGAAAGTCATGCCCGGTGAACTTTTGTACTGGGAAATTCATGCCCGGTGAACTTTTGTATTGGGAAAGTCATGCCCGGTGAACTTTTGTATTGGGAAAGTCATGCCCGGTGAACTTTTGTATTGGGAAAGTCATGTCCGGTGAACTTTTGTATTGGGAAAGTCATGCCCGGTCAACTTTTGTATTGGGAAAGTCATGCCCGGTCAACTTTTGTGTGGGAAAAGTCATGCCCGGTGAACTTTTGTATTGGGAAGGTCATGCCCGGTCAACTTTTGTATTAGGAAAGTCATGCCCGGTGAACTTTTGTATGGGAAAAGTCATGCCCGGTGATCTTTTGTACTGGGAAAGTCATGCCCGGTGAACTTTTGTATTGGGAAAGCCATGCCCGGTCAACTTTTGTATTAGGAAAGTCATGCCCGGTGAACTTTTGTACTGGGAAAGTCATGCCCGGTGAACTTTTGTATTGGGAAAGTCATGCCCGGTCAACTTTTGTATTGGGAAAGTCATGCCCGGTGATCTTTTGTACTGGGAAAGTCATGCCCGGTGAACTTTTGTATTGGGAAAATCATGCCCGGTGAACTTTTGTATAGGGAAAGTCATGCCCGGTCAACTTTTGTATGGGAAAAGTCATGCCCGGTGAACTTTTGTATTGGGAAAGTCATGCCCGGTCAACTTTTGTATTGGGAGAGTCATGTCCGGTGATCTTTTGTACTGGGAAAGTCATGCCCGCTGAACTCTTGTATTGGGAAAGTCATGCCCGGTGATCTTTTGTACTGGGAAAGTCATGCCCGGTGAACTTTTGTATTGGGAAAGTCATGCCCGGTGAACTTTTGTATTGGGAAAGTCATGCCCGGTGAACTTTTGTATTGGGAAAGTCATGCCCGGTCAACTTTTGTATGGGAAAAGTCATGCCCGGTGAACTTTTGTATTGGGAAAGTCATGCCCGGTGAACTTTTGTACTGGGAAAGTCATGCCCGGTCAACTTTTGTATTGGGAAAGTCATGCCCGGTGATCTTTTGTACTGGGAAAGTCATGCCCGGTGATCTTTTGTACTGGGAAAGTCATGCCCGGTGAACTTTTGTATTGGGAAAGTCATGCCCGATGAACTTTTGTATTGGGAAAGTCATGCCCGGTGAACTTTTGTATTGGGAAAGTCATGCCCGGTGAACTTTTGTATTGGGAAAGTCATGCCCGGTGAACTTTTGTATTGGAAAAGTCATGCCCGGTGAACTTTTGTATTGGAAAAGTCATGCCCGGTGAACTTTTGTATTGGGAAAGTCATGCCCGATGAACTTTTGTACTGGGAAAGTCATGCCCGGTGAACTTTTGTATTGGGAAAGTCATGCCCGATGAACTTTTGTATAGGGAAAGTCATGCCCGGTCAACTTTTGTATTGGGAAAGTCATGCCCGGTGAACTTTTGTATTGGGAAAGTCATGCCCGATGAACTTTTGTATTGGGAAAGTCATGCCCGGTGAACTTTTGTATTGGGAAAGTCATGCCCGGTGAACTTTTGTATTGGGAAAGTCATGCCCGGTGAACTTTTGTATTGGGAAAGTCATGCCCGATGAACTTTTGTATTGGGAAAGTCATGCCCGATGAACTTTTGTATAGGGAAAGTCATGCCCGGTGAACTTTTGTATTGGGAAAGTCATGCCCGGTGAACTTTTGTATTGGAAAAGTCATGCCCGGTGAACTTTTGTATTGGGAAAGTCATGCCCGATGAACTTTTGTACTGGGAAAGTCATGCCCGGTGAACTTTTGTATTGGGAAAATCATGCCCGGTGAACTTTTGTATAGGGAAAGTCATGCCCGGTCAACTTTTGTATGGGAAAAGTCATGCCCGGTGAACTTTTGTATTGGGAAAGTCATGCCCGGTCAACTTTTGTATTGGGAGAGTCATGTCCGGTGATCTTTTGTACTGGGAAAGTCATGCCCGGTGAACTCTTGTATTGGGAAAGTCATGCCCGGTGATCTTTTGTACTGGGAAAGTCATGCCCGGTGAACTTTTGTATTGGGAAAGTCATGCCCGGTGAACTTTTGTATTGGGAAAGTCATGCCCGGTGAACTTTTGTATTGGGAAAGTCATGCCCGGTCAACTTTTGTATGGGAAAAGTCATGCCCGGTGAACTTTTGTATTGGGAAAGTCATGCCCGGTGAACTTTTGTACTGGGAAAGTCATGCCCGGTCAACTTTTGTATTGGGAAAGTCATGCCCGGTGATCTTTTGTACTGGGAAAGTCATGCCCGGTGATCTTTTGTACTGGGAAAGTCATGCCCGGTGAACTTTTGTATTGGGAAAGTCATGCCCGATGAACTTTTGTATTGGGAAAGTCATGCCCGGTGAACTTTTGTATTGGGAAAGTCATGCCCGGTGAACTTTTGTATTGGGAAAGTCATGCCCGGTGAACTTTTGTATTGGAAAAGTCATGCCCGGTGAACTTTTGTATTGGGAAAGTCATGCCCGGTCAACTTTTGTATTAGGAAAGTCATGCCCGGTGAACTTTTGTATGGGAAAAGTCATGCCCGGTGATCTTTTGTACTGGGAAAGTCATGCCTGGTGAACTTTTGTATTGGGAAAGTCATGACCGGTCAACTTTTGTATTAGGAAAGTCATGCCCGGTGAACTTTTGTACTGGGAAAGTCATGCCCGGTGAACTTTTGTATTGGGAAAGTCATGCCCGGTCAACTTTTGTATTGGGAAAGTCATGTCCGGTGATCTTTTGTACTGGGAAAGTCATGCCCGGTGAACTTTTGTATTGGGAAAGTCATGCCCGGTGATCTTTTGTACTGGGAAAGTCATGCCCGGTGAACTTTTGTATTGGGAAAGTCATGCCCGGTGAACTTTTGTATTGGGAAAGTCATGCCCGGTCAACTTTTGTATGGGAAAAGTCATGCCCGGTGAACTTTTGTATTGGGAAAGTCATGCCCGGTCAACTTTTGTAATGGGAAAGTCATGCCCGGTCAACTTTTGTATTGGGAAAGTCATGCCCGGTGAACTTTTGTATTGGGAAAGTCATGCCCGGTGAACTTTTGTATTGGGAAAGTCATGCCCGGTGAACTTTTGTACTAAGAAAGTCATGCCCGGTGAACTTTTGTACTGGGAAAGTCCTGTCCGGTCAACTTTTGTACTGGGAAAGTCATGCCCGGTGAACTTTTGTACTGGGAAAGTCATGCCCGGTCAACTTTTGTATTGTGAAAGTCATGCCCGGTGATCTTTTGTACTGGGAAAGTCATGCCCGGTGAACTTTTGTACTGGGAAAGTCATGCCCGGTGAACTTTTGTACTGGGAAATTCATGCCCGGTGAACTTTTGTATTGGGAAAGTCATGCCCGGTGAACTTTTGTATTGGGAAAGTCATGCCCGGTGAACTTTTGTATTGGGAAAGTCATGTCCGGTGAACTTTTGTATTGGGAAAGTCATGCCCGGTCAACTTTTGTATTGGGAAAGTCATGCCCGGTCAACTTTTGTATGGGAAAAGTCATGCCCGGTGAACTTTTGTATTGGGAAGGTCATGCCCGGTCAACTTTTGTATTAGGAAAGTCATGCCCGGTGAACTTTTGTATGGGAAAAGTCATGCCCGGTGATCTTTTGTACTGGGAAAGTCATGCCCGGTGAACTTTTGTATTGGGAAAGCCATGCCCGGTCAACTTTTGTATTAGGAAAGTCATGCCCGGTGAACTTTTGTACTGGGAAAGTCATGCCCGGTGAACTTTTGTATTGGGAAAGTCATGCCCGGTCAACTTTTGTATTGGGAAAGTCATGCCCGGTGATCTTTTGTACTGGGAAAGTCATGCCCGGTGAACTTTTGTATTGGGAAAATCATGCCCGGTGAACTTTTGTATAGGGAAAGTCATGCCCGGTCAACTTTTGTATGGGAAAAGTCATGCCCGGTGAACTTTTGTATTGGGAAAGTCATGCCCGGTCAACTTTTGTATTGGGAGAGTCATGTCCGGTGATCTTTTGTACTGGGGAAAGTCATGCCCGGTGAACTCTTGTATTGGGAAAGTCATGCCCGGTGATCTTTTGTACTGGGAAAGTCATGCCCGGTGAACTTTGTATTGGGAAAGTCATGCCCGGTGAACTTTTGTATTGGGAAAGTCATGCCCGGTGAACTTTTGTATTGGGAAAGTCATGCCCGGTCAACTTTTGTATGGGAAAAGTCATGCCCGGTGAACTTTTGTATTGGGAAAGTCATGCCCGGTGAACTTTTGTACTGGGAAAGTCATGCCCGGTCAACTTTTGTATTGGGAAAGTCATGCCCGGTGATCTTTTGTACTGGGAAAGTCATGCCCGGTGATCTTTTGTACTGGGAAAGTCATGCCCGGTGAACTTTTGTATTGGGAAAGTCATGCCCGATGAACTTTTGTATTGGGAAAGTCATGCCCGGTGAACTTTTGTATTGGGAAAGTCATGCCCGGTGAACTTTTGTATTGGGAAAGTCATGCCCGGTGAACTTTTGTATTGGAAAAGTCATGCCCGGTGAACTTTTGTATTGGGAAAGTCATGCCCGGTCAACTTTTGTATTAGGAAAGTCATGCCCGGTGAACTTTTGTATGGGAAAAGTCTGCCCGGTGATCTTTTGTACTGGGAAAGTCATGCCCGGTGAACTTTTGTATTGGGAAAGTCATGACCGGTCAACTTTTGTATTAGGAAAGTCATGCCCGGTGAACTTTTGTACTGGGAAAGTCATGCCCGGTGAACTTTTGTATTGGAAAGTCATGCCCGGTCAACTTTTGTATTGGGAAAGTCATGTCCGGTGATCTTTTGTACTGGGAAAGTCATGCCCGGTGAACTTTTGTATTGGGAAAGTCATGCCCGGTGATCTTTTGTACTGGGAAAGTCATGCCCGGTGAACTTTTGTATTGGAAAGTCATGCCCGGTGAACTTTTGTATTGGGAAAGTCATGCCCGGTCAACTTTTGTATGGGAAAAGTCATGCCCGGTGAACTTTTGTATTGGGAAAGTCATGCCCGGTCAACTTTTGTAATGGGAAAGTCATGCCCGGTCAACTTTTGTATTGGGAAAGTCATGCCCGGTGAACTTTTGTATTGGGAAAGTCATGCCCGGTGAACTTTTGTATATTGGGAAAGTCATGCCCGGTGAACTTTTGTAATAAGAAAGTCATGCCCGGTGAACTTTTGTACTGGGAAAGTCCTGTCCGGTCAACTTTTGTACTGGGAAAGTCATGCCCGGTGAACTTTTGTACTGGGAAAGTCATGCCCGGTCAACTTTTGTATTGTGAAAGTCATGCCCGGTGATCTTTTGTACTGGGAAAGTCATGCCCGGTGAACTTTTGTACTGGGAAAGTCATGCCCGGTGAACTTTTGTACTGGGAAATTCATGCCCGGTGAACTTTTGTATTGGGAAAGTCATGCCCGGTGAACTTTTGTATTGGGAAAGTCATGCCCGGTGAACTTTTGTATTGGGAAAGTCATGTCCGGTGAACTTTTGTATTGGGAAAGTCATGCCCGGTCAACTTTTGTATTGGGAAAGTCATGCCCGGTCACCTTTTGTATGGGAAAAGTCATGCCCGGTGAACTTTTGTATTGGGAAGGTCATGCCCGGTCAACTTTTGTATTAGGAAAGTCATGCCCGGTGAACTTTTGTATGGGAAAAGTCATGCCCGGTGATCTTTTGTACTGGGAAAGTCATGCCCGGTGAACTTTTGTATTGGGAAAGCCATGCCCGGTCAACTTTTGTATTAGGAAAGTCATGCCCGGTGAACTTTTGTACTGGGAAAGTCATGCCCGGTGAACTTTTGTATTGGGAAAGTCATGCCCGGTCAACTTTTGTATTGGGAAAGTCATGCCCGGTGATCTTTTGTACTGGGAAAGTCATGCCCGGTGAACTTTTGTATTGGGAAAGTCATGCCCGGTGATCTTTTGTACTGGGAAAGTCATGCCCGGTGAACTTTTGTATTGGGAAAATCATGCCCGGTGAACTTTTGTATAGGGAAAGTCATGCCCGGTCAACTTTTGTATGGGAAAAGTCATGCCCGGTGAACTTTTGTATTGGGAAAGTCATGCCCGGTCAACTTTTGTATTGGGAGAGTCATGTCCGGTGATCTTTTGTACTGGGAAAGTCATGCCCGGTGAACTCTTGTATTGGGAAAGTCATGCCCGGTGATCTTTTGTACTGGGAAAGTCATGCCCGGTGAACTTTTGTATTGGGAAAGTCATGCCCGGTGAACTTTTGTATTGGGAAAGTCATGCCCGGTGAACTTTTGTATTGGGAAAGTCATGCCCGGTCAACTTTTTGTATGGGAAAAGTCATGCCCGGTGAACTTTTGTATTGGGAAAGTCATGCCCGGTCAACTTTTGTATTGGGAAAGTCATGCCCGGTCAACTTTTGTATTGGGAAAGTCATGCCCGGTGAACTTTTGTATTGGGAAAGTCATGCCCGGTGATCTTTTGTACTGGGAAAGTCATGCCCGGTGAACTTTTGTATGGGAAAAGTCATGCCCGGTGAACTTTTGTATTGGGAAAGTCATGCACGGTCAACTTTTGTATTGGGAAAGTCATGCCCGGTGATCTTTTGTACTGGGAAAGTCATGCCCGGTGAACTTTTGTATTGGGAAAGTCATGCCCGGTGAACTTTTGTATTGGGAAAGTCATGCCCGGTCAACTTTTGTATTGGGAAAGTCATGCCCGGTGATCTTTTGTACTGGGAAAGTAATGCCCGGTGAACTTTTGTATTGGGAAAGTCATGCCCGGTGATCTTTTGTACTGGGAAAGTCATGCCCGGTGAACTTTTGTATGGGAAAAGTCATGCCCGGTGAACTTTTGTATTGGGAAAGTCATGCACGGTCAACTTTTGTATTGGGAAAGTCATGCCCGGTGATCTTTTGTACTGGGAAAGTCATGCCCGGTGAACTTTTGTATTGGGAAAGTCATGCCCGGTGAACTTTTGTATTGGGAAAGTCATGCCCGGTCAACTTTTGTATTGGGAAAGTCATGCCCGGTGAACTTTTGTACTGGGAAAGTCATGCCCGGTGAACTTTTGTATGGGAAAAGTCATGCCCGGTGAACTTTTGTATTGGGAAAGTCATGCCCGGTCAACTTTTGTATTGGGAAAGTCATGCCCGGTCAACTTTTGTATTGGGAAAGTCATGCCCGGTCAACTTTTGTATTGGGAAAGTCATGCCCGGAGAACTTTTGTATTGGGAAAGTCATGCCCGGTCAACTTTTGTATTGGGAAAGTCATGCCCGGTGAACTTTTGTATTGGGAAAGTCATGCCCGGTGAACTTTTGTATTGGGAAAGTCATGCCGGTGATCTTTTGTACTGGGAAAGTCATGCCCGGTGAACTTTTGTATTGGGAAAGTCATGCCCGGTCAACTTTTGTATTGGGAAAGTCATGCCCGGTGATCTTTTGTACTGGGAAAGTCATGCCCGGTGAACTTTTGTATGGGAAAAGTCATGCCCGGTGAACTTTTGTATTGGGAAAGTCATGCCCGGTGAACTTTTGTATTGGGAAAGTCATGCCCGGTGATCTTTTGTACTGGGAAAGTCATGCCCGGTGAACTTTTGTATGGGGAAAGTCATGCCCGGTCAACTTTTGTATTGGGAAAGCCATGCCCGGTGATCTTTTGTACTGGGAAAGTCATGCCCGGTGAACTTTTGTATTGGGAAAGTCATGCCCGGTGAACTTTTGTATGGGAAAAGTCATGCCCGGTTAACTTTTGTATTGGGAAAGTCATGCTCGGTGAACTTTTGCATTGGAAAAGTCATGCCCGGTCAACTTTTGTATTGGGAAAGTCATGCCCGGTGAACTTTTGTATTGGGAAAGTCATGCCCGGTGAACTTTTGTATTGGGAAAGCCATGCCCGGTCAACTTTTGTATTAGGAAAGTCATGCCCGGTGAACTTTTGTACTGGGAAAGTCATGCCCGGTGAACTTTTGTATTGGGAAAGTCATACCCGGTCAACTTTTGTATTGGGAAAGTCATGCCCGGTGATCTTTTGTACTGGGAAAGTCATGCCCGGTGATCTTTTGTACTGGGAAAGTCATGCCCGGTGAACTTTTGTATTGGGAAAATCATGCCCGGTGAACTTTTGTATAGGGAAAGTCATGCCCGGTCAACTTTTGTATGGGAAAAGTCATGCCCGGTGAACTTTTGTATTGGGAAAGTCATGCCCGGTCAACTTTTGTATTGGGAGAGTCATGTCCGGTGATCTTTTGTACTGGGAAAGTCATGCCCGGTGAACTCTTGTATTGGGAAAGTCATGCCCGGTGATCTTTTGTACTGGGAAAGTCATGCCCGGTGAACTTTTGTATTGGGAAAGTCATGCCCGGTGAACTTTTGTATTGGGAAAGTCATGCCCGGTGAACTTTTGTATTGGGAAAGTCATGCCCGGTCAACTTTTGTATGGGAAAAGTCATGCCCGGTGAACTTTTGTATTGGGAAAGTCATGCCCGGTCAACTTTTGTATTGGGAAAGTCATGCCCGGTCAACTTTTGTATTGGGAAAGTCATGCCCGGTGAACTTTTGTATTGGAAAGTCATGCCCGGTGATCTTTTGTACTGGGAAAGTCATGCCCGGTGAACTTTTGTATGGGAAAAGTCATGCCCGGTGAACTTTTGTATTGGGAAAGTCATGCACGGTCAACTTTTGTATTGGGAAAGTCATGCCCGGTGATCTTTTGTACTGGGAAAGTCATGCCCGGTGAACTTTTGTATTGGGAAAGTCATGCCCGGTGAACTTTTGTATTGGGAAAGTCATGCCCGGTCAACTTTTGTATTGGGAAAGTCATGCCCGGTGATCTTTTGTACTGGGAAAGTCATGCCCGGTGAACTTTTGTATTGGGAAAGTCATGCCCGGTGATCTTTTGTACTGGGAAAGTCATGCCCGGTGAACTTTTGTATGGGAAAAGTCATGCCCGGTGAACTTTTGTATTGGGAAAGTCATGCACGGTCAACTTTTGTATTGGGAAAGTCATGCCCGGTGATCTTTTGTACTGGGAAAGTCATGCCCGGTGAACTTTTGTATTGGGAAAGTCATGCCCGGTGAACTTTTGTATTGGGAAAGTCATGCCCGGTCAACTTTTGTATTGGGAAAGTCATGCCCGGTGAACTTTTGTACTGGGAAAGTCATGCCCGGTGAACTTTTGTATGGGAAAAGTCATGCCCGGTGAACTTTTGTATTGGGAAAGTCATGCCCGGTCAACTTTTGTACTGGGAAAGTCATGCCCGGTGAACTTTTGTACTGGGAAAGTCATGCCCGGTGAACTTTTGTATTGGGAAAGTCATGCCCGGTGAACTTTTGTATTGGGAAAGTCATGCCCGGTGAACTTTTGTACTGGAAAAGTCATGTCCGGTGAACTTTTGTATTGGGAAAGTCATGCCCGGTGAACTTTTGTATTGGGAAAGTCATGCCCGGTGAACTTTTGTATTGGGAAAGTCATGCCCGGTGAACTTTTGTATTGGGAAAGTCATGCCCGGTGAACTTTTGTATTGGGAAAGTCATGCCCGGTGAACTTTTGTATTGGGAAAGTCATGCCCGGTGAACTT